>NC_135277.1:7583106-7886136 GCF_051311805.1 Agelaius phoeniceus
CCCCATGGCAGCTCTCTGCATCCCATTTGGGTGTCATTATAGGTAATTCCCTGCTTGATGTCTCGTCAGAGGTGGGGGAGGGAGGTACCATTTCAAGAAAAGACAAAAGGGCTCTTTCTTCATCAGCATTAACCTCAGGCAGCTCTTGAGAAAAATTCTGGGCAATTAGTGGAGCATAAGAAGATTTATAATTGAAATCTAGTTTGTAGCACTACAGGCAGCTCCCTCGAAAGACATTTCTCAGAGACCAAAAAATAGGGGGGAAGAAAATAATAGAGAGAGACAGAAGGGGAGAGGGAACTGGTTAAAGAGTTTTAAAGTCTCACTGAAAACTCCATTTAGTTTAACATTGCATGATAGCTTTCATAATTCAGAACAAAGTGCAAAGCTCTTTAATGAGGCCATTAATGACCCTTTAATTTACTCCACCAGGGCTGAATTCATAAAACATTTATGTTCCATTTACACAGGATTTTCCTGAGACTGTTCGGGGCAAGTCACCATCACAGAGCAGGTGGGATGAAACAGAGGATTCTTCTTTTCTGTTCCCACTCTTCTTCACCCCAGCACTGAAGCTCCACATGTGCCTTTTAATTCTGCCAGAGAAGCTGCAGGGACCCAGGAGGGAGGAGAGCCATTTTTGACTCTTCTGCATGGTAAACAGATGCAGAGTGCTCTCTTGGATTCTGCTCTAGGAACAGTGAAATCCTTTTAAAGATTGAGCTGTGGCATCGACAGCCAGCCTTAGAAAACATTTTTAGAAATCATTACAGCCCAGCTCCAATTCATTACTGACTTGTGATATCAGATTTGCTCTTGGGGTAGCACTGTTGAGAGCATCCAGGGAGCTATGACCCCCCAGCTTTCCAGGCTGCTTTCCATGCTTGGGGTGGTGATGAAGGAAGGCTCAAAGGATGCAGGTACAGGGATGAGTGCTGAGGATGCTGCTGCTGTCTGCTCTGCTTGCTGCTGAGGGTGGGCTGGGCTGGGAGCTGCTGCCAGGCTGCTGGTAGGGGTGGTCACTGAGATTGTCTCCTGCCATCTCATTATCTCCTGTCCTGCAGCTCAGAGAGCTGTCAAGGACACACAGGGTGAGGATGGGCTGGTTCATCACCCCCATTCAGCACTTCCTGAAAGCCACCATAGCTGCAGGCCATGCTCCAGTCTGGTTGTCCCATGATCCAAACTGAGCTATTTGTCTCTCCATGTTTTTTCTTCTGTTACAGGCTGCAAGAAGGGAGAAGCACCAAGGAATGCTTAATTGCTTGTATTGGCTGAAACATCTCTTTTTATTAAAAAAACCTAAACAACTCTTCCTAGTTTATTCCAAAGACCTCACTCTCATTTCTTCAGTAAATGTCAGTTTCTGAACATCTTCATATAAAAAGAGCCATTAATCATTGCAACGAGGTTCACAGCATCTTAATTTTGCTTTGACCAGCCTTCTCAGCTGCTTGCTCAGCTTCAGGACTGTTAAGCACTTCTCATCTGCTTCCCTCTGCAGTTTTGACCTAAGGAGGGTTTGTTGCACCAGCAAACAAAATATTAATGGCAAAACCAGGAAATCAGAGGTGCCAACCCACAAGAATCAGCCCCTCAAAAGCCTCTGCAGGGAGAGGTGAGGAAGATGCCCCAAGGCTCTCAGCTCGGTAAGAAAGTTGAAGAACATGTCCAGAGTCAATGTTTCCAGCATCTAAAAATAACAGCAGCACTCCCAGTCTGGAGCTGGGTCCACCTGCAGCTTGTGCCTGGTCAGGAGTGGGGACTGTGGGGACACAGGCTCAGAGGGAGGTGACCTTCCCACCTCCCTTGCTCCCTGCCCCTCAGACTCAGCTTTGGTTGTCATTCTCATTTCCTTTCTTCACCCCTCATTTTGCTGACGCAGGTTAGGAACCTGCTAGCCCATGGAGGCCCTGGCCCTGCTTGTGTCAGTGCAGCCCATGAGTCACCCTCCTCATGTCACAGCTAACAGGGCTGCTGACGCTGATGGCCTCAGAAAGGACACACCAGCAGCAGCATCAGTACCTCTGAAACCATATCAGCACACATCAGCCAGGGCTGGGTGCACTCTGGTTTGGTATTGTAGGGTGCACTGGGTTCTACACACTGGGTTTGTGGCTGTAGGGTCATTTTTGACTTCAGGGGAAAGAAGCAGAGAGGAAGATTGCTTGACCTACTTGGATCATTCATGCAGAACTGCTTTGCAGCATAGGGTCAAGTTTGTCAGAACACTTACATCACAAGAAGAAATTATGGCCAAAAGAAACTTTAAACATGTTCAAGGAAAAAATAACAAAACCCCCACAGACATGCACTTCAATGGAGAGAGAAAAAAATGCATACTGTTTTTCAAGTATTTCAAAGTATTTTGGAATCTCACACTCAAAAGTGATCTGAGCTCTAAAGGCTCCAGGACCATGACAGGGCAAAAAGGAAACTGGTCCCAGTTCAAGCCTAAAGTGTCAGCAAAGTGACACTTGCAGGAGATCAGTGAGTGAGAGGGGAGGGAACCTGCAGCAAGAAGAGGAGGCAAAATGGAAGTGGCTGCCCAAGGGACCAGCACCTCTGGCAGCAGCAGGTCACTCACTCTGAAGAGATGCTCTTCATCCCAGTGTGGAAGTGGGAGACCCCTAGGGGGATGTATTTTGTGGACCACAGAGGTAGGAAAAATCAAATTTTCTTGCTGAAATCACCCTCAAAGGGAGAGGTAGGAGTGCTAAGGGGAGCCCATGGATGGAGCTGGCTGCCTCCAGCACTGGGATCATTCCTGGAATGCTGTGACAGCTGACTGACAGCAAGGACAGGACGACATCAGAGCAGAACAGAGACATCCTGCTGTCCCACAGAGCTTCCTGCAGCCCTGGGTGCTCCAGGGGCTCCTCACTCCCTTTGGCCCAATAAACAAACAGCTCTGGGCAGCTCCAGGAACAAGCTGCCTTATTCAACTTATTTGATTTCCAGCAACATCAATGCAGGGATCCCATCCAAACTAGACCCTGGGTTGTTTGCTAAGCACAGGCTGCCATTTAGTTAGAAACACATGGGCTCTTATTACATTTCCCTGGAAAAAAAAAACACAATGGTTTAAATGAAAGGGGAAAATATTTAGTAAAAATCAAAACTTGTACTCATACACATAGAGGCTCTGAAATCTCATAACCACTCACTTCCTGCTCCTCCATCCCAGTTTCTTGCTCAGCACAACTCTACTTCCAAAGGTGACCCCTAGGGAAGCTTACAGCCAAGGGATTGGGTTTGCTAAGGTTACCCACACACTGACAGTCATGGGGGGCCAAGACTTGCAGGCTATGAAGTACAGGAAGGCTCTTGAAGTTTTCCATGTTTGCATCAATTTCTTTACACCTCCAGGTAGCTCCCACATCTCTGGGGCTCCCAGAGCTAAGACCTGGCAGTTGCTGTCCTTGAGGATGTGCAGTGCTCAAAGCCAGCAGACACACCACCTTTATGAGGATCCTTTTGTATTCCAGCTAAAACCAGAAATGCAGCTTCAGCCACACTGAAAGACCCCTACACAAATATCCATGACTGATCCAGCCTCTTCTGAGCAATCCAAGATCTCTCTCCACCATTACAGCTGAGTGCAGACACTTGGGGATCCTCATGCATTCACTTTCCTGCTGCTACTTTAAAACCCACAGGACAGGGCAGCTGAAATATTAAAAACCTCCATGTGGTCACTTTGACAGGCCCAGGAGGTGGGCTAGTGCCCACAGGGTGTCTGTCCTACTGGTGGTGGTGTTGATGCTGTCTGAAAACCAATATGTTTTTGAGGCAAACCACGAGGTACCAACAGCAGAGGATCAGCAGGCTTGCAGGAATGCCCTGTTTTCCTTTGTACAGCTGCTGGGTCTTCTAATCAAGACTATCTGATACACTGATGTCATGCTGGTAATGGTATAACTCTATATCAGCCTAATGGCACAATGGGTTTACAAAAGGAGCACTATATGCAGAAATATGCATTCATGCTTGCTAATCCTTCATAAGCCTGTAATCCTGATTTTCTTTTCCAAATAATAAGTGCAGATCTATTAAGATCTATCCCTATCACTAGCTGCATGCTAAATTCCCCTTTTCCTGCCTGGGATCTGCAATGTCCCCTGCAGGTGGTGGGGCAGGGGGTGACATGCCATCCCCACCAGCTCACAGCCCCCTGGGGTTTTTCCTTCCTTTCCTTTCCACCTGTAGCAGAGGGAGCACACAGAAGCAGCCACAGCTTCGCTGCCATTCACCTCCTGTCTGGAGGGTCTGAAGATGCCTTCTAAAGGGCATTTCTGCATCAAAATGAAATATATTTATTCACAAACATGCAAATAAGCAAGGGGATAACGAGCAGTGCTTGACAGCTTCCTCCATCCAGCCCTAGCATCCCCTTCTTGCCATTTGTGCCCCAGCACTGGCAAATCCCACTGGCAAATCTCCCCAGATTTCTCCACCAGCATCCCCAGCCACTGACAGGTAATTCCCAGGAGTCTTGGTATCAAACAACATTTCACAAGCATTCTCCAGCCCCTTCATACAAACAACCTGGAAATAACCTTTTCAGGAGTGACAATGTAAAAGTCACTAATTACACAATTAATTTATTCTTTGGTACTAAAAAAAAAAATTACTTTGTGTTAGAGAGGAGGAGAAAAAAGAAGAATCTAAGGGTTTATTTAATTAAAGCTACAATGTATTGAAAAACCAAGTAATTGTAATGATACAGACAATGCCGAGATTGTATAATTAGTAATTAATTACCTACAGAAATGACAATTTCTTTTCTTTAGAGCTATTCATTTTTCTTTTTCTTGTTTTTCTTCTTTTTTTTTTTTTTTTATTTGCATGCAACTCTCTTTAGGGCACACAAATCATGGGAGCAAATTACTGCATGGCACAGAGGCTACCAGCCTGGTTCTGTGTGCATTTTTACCTGTGGACAGAGGTGCTAAATTCTCACCCTCCTCATCCTGATCCCCACCAAGCAGCAGTCACAGAGCTCCCTGCCTGTAACAACTGCTCACCACACCAAAAGCCCTGCAAAAAATGGGCAGCAGAGCAAATTTTGACTCCAGCATGAAGAGTCACTGGGCCAGAGCTGACAGGCAGAACAGCTCCAGCCTTCTGTGGAGGGAGTCAAGGCACAGACCGTTAGCCCAGTGCTATATATATATATTATGCTTATAAGTCCTGATGTTAACCAATGTTATATATATATTTTAAGTATTCATGTATTCACAGCCATAAAGGCCTTTTCTCTACTTGAGCTAAATTGTATAACCGTGACCTATTGTCCCAGAAGGCTTTTTATTCATGTTAAATGGGTACTGAGATTAGAGCGCTCCTTGGTAGTAGGTACAGAAGTGTTCTGGAGGAGACAGGAGAAGATGGATGGTTGTATTGAGGCTCAGCACAGAAACCAAAAACAGGAGAACCAAGCAGCTCTGCAGCCCAGCTGGCTTGGCATCTGAAAAATCAGATGTGGAGCTGGAGTGGGGATGACAGTGCCCAGCACACATCACTCACTCACTCACTCACTCACTCACTCACTCACTCACTCATCCCCAGTTCTGGTAGCTCTGGTGGGATCCCTCACCACCCTCCAGTCCCTGTGCTCCTTGACCTGTGAGCCAGGGAGAGGGAGCCAGGTTGGGCTCTGTGGTGCTGCCCATGGCAATGCCTCACGAGTGCTCCATGCTGCACCTCTGACAGGCTGTCCCACTCTGTCCTGCCCCTTGGGAACAGCATTCCTGCTTGTACTGCCCCTGGCAAACAGCACAAGTGCTCCCTGTCTCTCTGGTACCCATGGAGCCTCCGGCCCCACCACTGAGCACAGATGCAGCTCCCAGTTAATATCCACAAGGAACCACAACCTCCCCAGAAAAAACTCTGCATCAGCATCCTGCACCCTCATCCCTCCCTGCCCAGCCAGGAGATCACTGCAAATCACACCAGTGAGACTGGCAGTTCCCCTGCTCTGACCTTAACCTTTACCCAAGGCCAGGGAACCCCTCTGGCTTTGAGCCTCATGGTCACACAGGCACGAGCAGGGAAACGTTCCTCGTCCGTCTGTTCATTCCCAGTGCGTGCCAAGGCCTCCCTCCAGTTCCTCAGAGACACGTTCCCTCCACGCTGTCTGGGGAAGAAATCAGGACAAGGCAGGCCTGGGTGCTGGTGCCAGGATGCAGGGTGACAGCCAGGGATGCTGGTGTCCCCTCAGTGGCTGTGACACTTTCAGTCACTCCGACACACTCAGGGTGGAAGTGGCAGCGAGCTGGCTGCTGGCTGTTACGCTGGTGCCAGATGGTGGATGAGATTAAAAGAATTTGATTTTCAAATAATCCATAAACCTGGCTGAGCTAATGTCGTTTCATATGCATTATCTTGTAATCCCAAGGAAGAGAACGTTTCAGAGCAAAGAGCCTTATTCTCCCTCCCTGCAAGGACTCTAACAAGCTAAAGATAATCCCCTTTTTGTTGGAAGGTGCTTACAGAGGACCTACAACACCCAGAGTGTGGCACAGGGGCTGTGGCTCTGTGCTGGTGCCTGGGAACAGGACAGCCAGGCACCTGGCACCATGGGTGCTGTCTTGTCCTGAGCTCCATAGAGGTGGGAGCAGCACACAGCAGCAGGGTCCAGGGACGTGCTGAATATAGACCCCTGGTCACTAAAGAAGGGATTTTGCCACTCCTGCCTCCAACAGTGCATGGGAGCACATGCTGCTGCATCACTGGAGTAGAGGAGGGTATAAATATATTCTTCTAGGTGAGTCCACTTTTATGTGTACTTTTGGGGATAAACCCCCAAGCCCAGCCCAAGTAAATCAAAGGCATGCTGTGCCAGTCTGGAGAGAGGATCAGGCCCTGCCCAGTGACTAAGCCCCACAGCCAGAGCCTGGTGACCACCCTCCCCCTCGCAAGGTGAGGGACAGCATGTGGCTGAAACCTCAACACTGCCCTCTCCAAAGCAACTGCTGCACAACAAGGCTTATAGGAAATTCATCCTTAGGGATTGCTTGAATCCCCCTTGTTTGCATCAAACACACACAGTCATTTTTTGCCTCTATCCCTATTTCATATGGATGGACCCCTATCCCTCCCTAACCCCTGCACAGTGCCCTGGGCACACCTCAGCACCTGCCCTCCATCCACCCTCTATTCTCACATGCTGCCTGCCTGTTCCCTGCCTCTTTTCCCTGCACTAGAAGCTCTTTGGACTCTCCTGCTTCTTGTCAAGCCTCAGTGGAGCAAAGACAACCATCTGCCAATCACTGGGATCCTTCAACGTGAGAGGTACAAGCTTGAAGACAGCAGTTAAAAATTGTTGATCCTTATTCCATGCTCCAGGTTCTCACGCTGGAGCGTGCCAGAGCTAGAGCAGGAGGTTATTTTAAGGGGAAAGGGAAATAAAACTCCACTGGAAGGATTTCCCAGTCACTGCCTGCCATCTAGTGCCTAGTACTGAGCTGTTTCACGGGCAGCAAGCAGCATCCACCTCCATCCTCGGGGGAATTTAGCTCTTAGATTAGAGCCAGCAACATTTGAGCATCAAGCTCCCAGCACTGATAATTCCCTGCCATGCTCCTCACTCTGGGCCAGAGCCAGGGAATGGGTTTGGAGTCAAATAGCCCAAGTCCTGGTGGGAACTATCAAGGAAAACAGCATGGGAGTGAGGAGAGGCGATGCTGTGTGCCTGCCTGGGTTGTGACACCATGCCCAGTACAAGAAGCTAACTAAATACAGCACAGCTTGACTTGCTGCAAGCCGCTGCCTTCAAGGTCATGTCATCATTGTCAGCAGCTCTGATCAAAGCAGTGCACACAGGCATTGTGTGAAGAGTGCCACAGACAGGCTAAAAATAGGGAGACAAATGGAAGCATGAGGGAAAAGGGTGAAGGGTGAGGCTTATCAGCTGTGCAGGAGACTGAAAACTTAGAGAAAATCAGGAAACAAACAAAAGTAATCAAGAAACACCAACTTTGTGGCTTGGAATATTCTGGTGCTTGGACATGCCTCTGAAGATTCCCACCCAGTTCAATCCATGGGTAATCACTGCAGCAGGAACACAATCCCTGCCAGGCCCCTGTAGCTGGTGATTTTAACTTTGTCTTAAGGCAATCTCGGGAGCTGATGCTCTCCCTTCCTTCCTTCCTTCAGCAGGGATGTACCTGGAATCACCTTAGGGGGTGTCTGGCAGCTTCTTGTTCCTCTGAAAGGGTCCAGATAACTACCTACCCACAAGGGCAGGAGAGAACAGGCAAGACTCGCTGTAATCCTATTTGCAGGCAGAGAAAATTAAGGGATATGAAATCCAGAAAGATCTGGGACAGGTAATGCCCATCTTGCTCACTGCCTCCTGCCCCTGCTAGCCCCAGCATTCTGGTGGAAGGCACTGCCTGCTGCACCACATTCCCTAAGGAGGGACAAGACTGGATGTCAAGCTGGGAGTGCTGATGGAGCAGAGGCTGAAAAGTGGGTCCCCATGGGTCCCACCCCCTAAAATGGGGGACTCACTGCCCCTCCACACAGAGCACTGGTGGGATCAGACACCCTGAATGCCCAATTTCCCTCCTCTCCAAACCCCTCACATCTTGGCTGCCCACTCCCCAGCAGATCCCTCGTTCCTCAAGCTCATCCAACATTTGCAGCCCGTGCCACTTGAAGCTTGAAGCCCTGCCACTTCCCAGCTTGGGAAGCAATTGCTGTTCTGCAGAGGGGAGCTTTGGGTCTGACACAAACCGGGCATTTGGAAAGGGCAGGCGGGGCAGGGCAGCAGCTTCGGAACCCGCAGAACCAGATTTACTGATTAGCACATGGCTCCGGTTTCCTCCAGTGCTTCCAGAAAAGCAATAGGCAACATTAACAAAAGGATTACTCAGAATTCAAAAGCAAATGGGATTTGTGACCCATTATATTAACTGGGGGCTGGGGAAAGCTCTACACAGAGAGAATACTGCCAGCAGGTCACCAAACCAATTATTAAGAGCTCACAGATGATGAAACTAGATATATACACACATCAAGATAAATTTCTATTTGTCTGCAGAAGCAGGACGCTGGCTGAGCCACCCTCCAAACCCAGTGTGTTTTTCCTATGTGCCCATTAAACCTGGATTATACCTAGGATTTTTCCCCAATAATTCACTCACCCCACAGGTTTACTGCTGAGGAATAACATTTGGGAGGGTAAAACCTGAAAGGAGAAATGTAATGGGTATAATTACTTTGATAGATGAGAGAGAGCAGAAAGCTGTCAGGCAGCAGCAGTGCTGGCCCATGCCTCATGTCATGATGTCCCCAATCTCCCTCTGCCCAGATGCCTGAGAGGAAGAGCAGCCCCTCAGAAGATGATCTGCCTTCAGTATCAACTCTCACCTTAAGCTCCAACAGAGTTCAGCTTAAAATTCAAACTGTTAGATGAAAAATCTTTTCCTCGACTTTTGCATTGGTCAATTATGAAATTGGATGTTCAGCAGCCAGGTAAAGAGCCAGTTGCTGGCAGTGCACAGTCCTGCTCCTGGAGTGGGCTGTGATGGTGAGTCCTAAAGCCCTGCATTCTCTCCATAGAGGCTTCATTGCTGAAAGACACTTCATAATTCAATTGAGAAATTCCCCTGGGTCTTCAAGCATTGCTTATGAAGTCCTGACAAAGGATTTTATAGCCCACAAGATCTGTTAGGGAAAAGTAGCCTTGACAGCAAAGCTGTAGCTGGAACTACCTGGAGGGCGTTCCTGCTGTCAGCATTTCATACTCACCTCAAAAATTCCTGGCTTTTCTTTTTGAGGGATGGATGTCAAGGATTGGGTAGTATCAACAAAGCTTCTGAGGAAATCTGACCCTGAGTACAAGTTTCCCAGCAGTACCCTTTATTTTATATCCATTCTTACTTTTGCAGAGATTCACTCAAGCCTTGCCTCCTGACTGTCCCACTCTGTGTCTTTCCAACATGCTGGTTATACCAACCACAGGGGTTTCACAAGAAAAAGGAGGAAAAAGGTGTCCCCAAAAACAAAAGGATGGGATCTAGTCCACTCGTGCCACTGGTGACCTCAAGATTTCCCACACAACTTTCTGCTGGGTCTCTGGGCTGCCATGAGCAGAGCAGCCCAGGCTGCATCTCCTGCAGGCAGCAGAGCACAGCAGGAAAGGGCAGCACCTGCACAAAAATTCCTTCCAGAGACAGAGATCCCTTCCAACACAAGAATGGGAGCTTGAACATAAAGGCAAAGGGACTGATGCTGCTGGAGATGATGCTGCTGGAGATGAATCATCTCCAGCAGTATCAGTCCCTTTGGACAGAGAGTGAGCCCAAAGACTGCAGCAGCTGGGACAGCCCAATTCCCATTGTCCCTGAGCCAGCTCACCCCTGGCCTGGCAGTCAGGGATGCCTCAGGATGCTACCTGCACCCCCAGCATGCATCCCTGCTCATGGTTGTATTTGGGAGAATAGCATCTCTCCTCCTGCAGGTTTTCAGAGAGCAGGAAGAGGTGTAGCCTGTGGCTCCAAAGACCTCTCCTGGCTCCACGTGTATTTATCTTCCTAGTTCTGAAGACTTTCATTGCTTGGGGCAATAAAGAAGCCAGAAGGAGCAACAAACAGCAGGGTTTGTTGTTTTTTATACTGGACTTTCCCATTATGTGAGAAAGTGTGAGGTTCTCAACAGTTCAAACTATCACAAAACATATGAGCAGGGCTCTGCTTAGAGAGCACCAACCCCCAAAACTTACACAGACAAGGAGGGATTTCAGCTAGGCAACAATTTTGTAAAAGTAAAGGAAAACTGTATCTGTGAAGCTGAGAAGTGTTTTTATTAGGACTTGTTATTTCTTCTCCACTGGAGGGGAGTGTTAGTGTCAACTTGCCACAAAGAAAACTCTCAGCTCTCTCTTCTAACATGGTGGTTTAAGCGATGGCTTAGATGCCAGTGCTTTAGAATGCAACTGCTCCTTCCATTTGTGTCTGCTACTGGAGACTTTTAGCAACAGCTGCTGGACTGCACCACACCAGGGCCAGGACATCTTCAGGTGCTTCCTTCCCCTTGGAGAGAGAAAGGATGAGGCTTTTTGTATATGACCCTTAAGAATCATGGAAGCGTCCCATGCCAAAACTGGTTTTGAGGAGCAGAAAGCCTCTGCAGCCTGAGCAGTCAGGAGCTTCCTCTCTGGTGTGCACAGTCAGGAGTGGGTAACAGCAGCATGGATCTTACCTGGGACTGCTTAGATAAGCCTCACATTGCTGCTCTCAAAGCGAGGAGCTATGGGTCCTTTCCAAAATTCCTCTCTGCAGCGCACCCTTCGCAGGAGAGCTCTTCAACTGATCTCACCCTGCCTTGCACTGAAGAACCACAACAAACTCAGTTTCTTCCCCAGGCCCTTGGTGCAGCCTCAGGTTCTGGCAGAGATCTCATGTGAGAGGGACTTTGTCAAGGTGAGAAAAACCCTCCAGGGTTTGAGTCCGAAAAAGCTCCAGCCTCCTTCAACATCCAGACAAACTCTGGTGGCTCTCCATCACATTTGCAAAGGGAGTTTTGTGTTTCAACCAAAGTAAAATGCTCCCCCTGGTCTTTGTGCTGGACTGCAGCAGCTTTCACGCAGCCACAACTCCACAGGTTCCTTCTGCTCTCTCAGAAGAGGCTCTCGGGCTTTGTGCTGCCTTTTCAGCAGTTACCACCAGCCTGCTCAGACTTCTGCAGCTCTGAGTATGGGAATAGGCTCATGCTGAGTGGAAAGGCAGCCTGCAGCCATCAAGTTCCCAAAGGAAAAGAACAGCCTCAGTGACCTACTGCAGGAGTTTGGGAGTAGAGGAAATGAGAAGATTCAAGCCATCCTTTAGGATCCTCCAGCTTCCCTCTCCCCAAGGCTGGGGAAGAAGAGGTCACACAGGAGAACTGAGCAAAAACCTCCGAGCTACAGGATCTGTGATTGTTTGCAGCAACTGGCTGAGTGGCTTTAAATAAAATCAACTACAGGAAAAATAAAAATATTTTAAATAAATAAATAGATGGTGCCATTCCCACAGAGGCTGCAAGTAGGAATTTTTATTTCAGGTGATGAAAAAACACTTTCAGCTTTCAGAAAAGACCAAGTTTCTCACACACATGCTACCCGTAAGGTCTGAGGACAAGGAAAAACATTTAAAAATGTAGGATGCTGTTGATTCTGACCTTTGCACTGCTGAAGGAGCTACACATCTCTCAGCACAGACAATGCCCAAAGACTTGCAGCTTGAGTAATCCAGAAATAGGAACTGCCTGGGTCTGAAGATCAGCAAGGTTTCAGTACAGCCTTTTCTTTCATTTGTGCTCTGTCTTTTGGGAGCAAGCACAGATTAAACAGCATTTTCTATGCTTTGAAAGTTTTGTCCTAGCAATACAAAACCTGCCATGGTGAGGTCCCAGCTGCATCTTCTGGAGCCAGGGACAGCCTGAAACAAGAGTGGCAGAGAAAACCTGTACTGACTGCACCCATGTGCCCCCACAGGAGGGGCACAGCCTGAGGGGAAGGACTCGCCTCCCCCTGCTTCAGGATCTTCCAGTCCTGGAGAAGGCAACAGGGCTCCCTTCAGCAGTGCTGACCTCAGAGAGCAGCCAAAAATCTGCAGCCTTTCAGGCACATGTTCTGCTCCACATTTATTTCCTCTTTGCCACTGCTCTCTGCTGCAGACTCAGCCTCCTTGCCAGGCCTGTGAGGATGCTTCCAGGAGCCAAGTTTTGTTGGTAATTTATGGCAAACCTGCAGCTCCCAGACTGTCCAGCATTGGAAAATAGAAGGCTGCTGTGCTACCTTCCACCCCAGTGTCTTGCAGAGTGATTAAGGATAACTTTAATTTGAAGCCTGGAGCTCAACAGCTCCCAAAGGATTGATAAAGTACATACAGCAATCTCCAGTTCCACCTCTGGAGTCCAAACTCTCTCTGGATGATTTATGACAGTTATTTCCTCCCTCTCTCCCTGCTGCTGGAGCAAGCTCATTCCCTGCGAGGTCCAGCAGCACTCTTGACTACTGAACAGCAACATTTACAACCAGAAAAAACCTCCAACAACAGAACCAGCCCCAGAGGGCCAAGACAGCACCACACAAGCCCAGGATAGATCTTCTAATAAAGAAACTAGGGTAATAGGGTCAGGCTACCTGAGGCAGACCCAGCTGTGCTGGTTAGCAGTGCTGGCCTGATGCAGTGGGAATGGGAGCCAAGAACTCCCTAGAGACACCTTTGAGGCTGCTCCCATGAGACAGCAATGCTAAAGCACCTTCCCCTCCCAGGAAAAATGAGCCTCCCAGCCCAGACAGAGAGCAGCTGCTGCTGCTGCTATCCTCCCTCAGTGTCTGTTGCTGTAACCTGAGGCTCACAGGGAGGCAGTGAGAGTGGGAAGGCGGCTGCCCATTCCTCATGGATCCGTGTCCTCCACAGCCGCTGTGCATCACAGACTCCAGGCCAGAGGCAGCTAACACTAGAAGTTAACAAGCTGTGAATATCCCTGCTTACATTCCCCAGAAACCCATCCTGTCCTGGCTGGTGTTCAGGAGAGTCTGTTCCCACCTGGACACACAGATAACCCTCCAGTGCTGCTCTTATCAGAGAGCAGGGACCAGTGATAAGCATTAGCTACAGCAAGGAGAAACCCTTTGAGGCTGAGCCTGTGGCAGCAGTCTGGAGAGGAAAGCAAACCTTCTGGGTAGCACAGCCCCAGGGAACCACACTCTTGGGAGAGGAAAGGATACAACATGCATTTCCAGAAGAGGTGGAGGAGGAGAATTCAACAAGAGCAAAGAACTCCCTCAGGAAAGCTTCACTTCCAAGTATAGATTTAATATTTATTCAGTACAGGGCCAGTGAAGAGAACTGGGAAATAAGGCAAAGGCAAATTATCCTCCAGAGCCCAAGTGAACATCTCACACACCCAGACCATGCAAAGCAGCAGCTGTGCTCCTCTCCGGAGCCACGTCCCACACCTTCCCCATCTGCTGGAGCACAGGCCATTGCTCACAAGTCCAGGAGGAATCTATTGACTTTTTTCAGGTATTCTGACTGCAGGTAATCTCCCAGCTCCTTCTTTGTGACCCACAGGTAATCTGCCTTCAGCTTTGCCTGGGACAAATCACTGCTTTGGAGGAAGGCTTTGAAGAAGAAGACTTTGGCTCCCACGTTATTCTCAGTTCTGATGGCCCTGGGGAATTTATACTTGTAAATCCCAAATGGTGCATTCCCCAGGACTTTGGCTTGAATGTGATCTCCTGCAAGAAGCCAGCAATGCAAGAGAAAGAGAGTAAGACATAAGAACACAGAACAACAATAACTGCTCCCCTGTATATCAACAACACAGCATAAGCCATTCCTTGTATGAGGTTCAGACTGGCTGTTCCCTCTTTGGCAGAAATACTAACAACTGTGAAAGAACTGTGTTTTTTTTCTCATGAAAAAACAGCTCATTTGTAGACCAGAGAGTCCTCTTAGAGTGGGAGAGGGAGGAAGGGGAGGGTATCCAGCTTTGCCAATCTTGAGTGAAAAGCAAGGACACGTGTTTGTCTTCATCACCCATCCGCCACAAAAGCTACTACAGGGCAACAACAGGGAAAGAGAAGCCCAGAGCAACTCCAGACATTCAGGGGTGTCTGGTGATACCCCAAAATGACCCATGATGGCCAGACATGGCACTGCTGCTGCTGGCAGCCAGAGATCCCAAGTCCCAGTGTGCCAGCCCTCTGCCACAACATGCCTTTTCCCAGCAAATGGGAGAAGATTTCACTACAGCAGATGGCAAAGATCCCTCAGACAGGGCACTGGAAGAAAACCACTGGGACAAACAAAAGGGAGGGTCAAGCTACACACCCAAAAACGTAGCCATGGCTCGTTCAGCCGTGCTCCGTAGCGTCTCTCCAGGCTGCCACTCCACTTGAGGCAGGAGCCACAGCTCCTGGTTACCAATTTTCTGTTTCACCAGAAGCATCAGGTTGCTGTCCAGCTTCCTGTTCAACGATGTTCGATCGTTGCTTTTGTCAGCATCTGCCAAAAACCAACACATGCTGGAAACAAAGTCTCCTGGCAGCATGCTCTGACCCCCTCAGTTATCAATCCTCTGTGCCTCACACCCAGAAACAATACACACATGTGGGTACGTGGAATATGACAGAAATCTAGACAGGAATGCTCTCAGTTACTCTAGAAGTCATTGCAGGATTCAGCTGCTGTTCTCCTATCCAGAAAGACTCTATAATAAGCAGCCTAGATTTCCACCTTCACAAAAACCAACAAGAGCACTAAGCAGAGCTTGGGAACCAAATGACCAAACATTTCTCTTGTCTGGAAACCACATCTATGTGCATCATTTTGCCCTGGTGAACACACACTTTTTTTGCAGCATGGGAACACTGATTTCCCTGTCAGACTGTTAACTGCGCATGTGCTGCCACAGTGTCAAGACTCTCTTTAAAACAAACAAAAAAAGAGACCAAAAATGCCTTCCTTCTACTGAATTGCACTCTGGCAAACAATCTGGGTGTTCTCACCCACCACGAACTCCAGGCTGTACCTGTTATCCGTGGGGCAGGTTTGAACCGCAGAAACTTCTGCTCCCACTTCTCCTCCAGGTCCTGAGCCATGATGACCGTCTTGCCACGAGCTTCATCCTCATCATACAAGCTTTCCATCTTCTTCTTGAGCTGCTCCTCCTCCTCCAGCTTACGCACTTCATGATCGGAATAGAGGCTCCTCTCCAGCTCTATCTAGAAAAGCAACATAAAGAAGTCTTAAGCCACAAGCACTATAGGTATTAGCAAGCAAAATTAAATTATTTCCAATTCAGGAAAGTAAGGCAATAGGAATTTCCTGAGGTTGAGCAGGGCTTCCCTCCTTGCAGCCAGAGCGTGTGAGTGGGACACCAACACCATGGAGGCGACCGTGGGGACACCTCCAACACCCACGAGATGTGGAGCAAATCGCACGCAGGGCACTTGGGGAGCAACATCACAGACGATGTGTGCGAGGCCACCAGCTCCTGATGCTCCCCTCCCCTCATACCTGAGGGCGCCATTTCCCCATCCACACCCTCACGCAGACACGCGCACACATCCCCCTCTACCTGCTCCATGAGCGCCGCCACCTCTTCCTCCTCCTTTTCCAGAGGCTGCGTGATTCGGGGAAGCCTCAACAAGCACATGGCCCCAAAGAGCCTCCAGGGGCGCCGCGCGGCAGCGCTACAAACCCAGCGAGCGCTGCCCGCCGCCCGCGGCCGCAGGGGCGCCGCCATGGCCCGCGCCCCACAATGCCCCGCCATGTCCCCTCCTCGCTCCCGGCGTGCTCCGCGCGGCCGCTCCCCGGCGCGGGCCGAGCGCCGCCATCAGCGCGGCCATGGCGCTGGCCGGGCTACGCGTGCTGGGCTGGGGGTGAGCGGAGAGGGCGGGACGGGCTGTGGGGAGCGGGGGGACAGCGAGGGGACAGCGGGGAGGGCTCCCCTTGCTGCGGGGTGGCCGCTGGGGGCTGCCCGCTGTCGCCCAGCGCTCAGCCGCCGTTGTCTCCTCAGGGGCCGCGCCGCCGCCCTGTGCCGCGGGCTCCGCTCCGGCCCCCCGAGGCTGCAGGACGTGGCGGGGGCCGCTGCCAAGGAGACGGAGAAGCAGAGCGCGACCGAGCAGAGGTGAGAGCCGAGGCCAGGCCGCGCCGGGAGGGCGCTGCCATCTGCCTCTTGCTGCGAGGTTTTATCGCCTTCGGTGGGTTTTCAGCCGAGGAAGGGGAGGGAGCCGCTTGACTCAATCAGAAACGCAGCTTGTGTTTTTCGGAGGTTTGCTCCCTTCTTTCTTTATTTCCCGATATGAAATGAAACTTTGTAATATTTAAAGAGCGAGGCCTGACAGCTCTTACTTTGCTCCTCAGCTCTTTAATCCTGCAGAGGAACTCCATGAGATGGGATGGCAAGGTTTATGAAGAGGTCCCGATAGCTCACATCAAAGCAACGTACAACAAGTAAGCAAATGAGCTGCTCCATTCCAGCTCTCGTGTGAAATCAAAGCTTCGAACCCGGGGTTTGGCCTGTCATCATTTTGATCTAAAGGCTCAAAGGAAAACAGCCAAGGGAATGGTGTTCATGGCTGGGAAGATGATACTGATTTAAACCTCAGTGGTGTTCAGGGAGCATACCTGTTCTTGGAGTCTCTTAAAAGCTGTGAGATTGTTTTTATATATTGATTACATTCTGATATGAATAATCAGATGCTGATAGTTTTAAGAGCAGGTTACTTCCAGCCCATGCTCTAGCACTATTTCTGTGCAGGTGTTGAAAAAATTATTATATTCTCCATGAGACAGTTGTGTTTCATCAGTGATTGCTCCTGTGATGTGTTACTGCTTAAGGCTCTTTCAAGTTCTAAAAGTGTCTTGTGCATTTTTTTTTTTAATAGAAGAGATAAAATGCAGTGAGAGGTGGATCTGAAAGGGCTGAGTGAGATACAGCACACCTCCAGAAAGGTTCTGCTGGGGCCTGTAAGATGACCAGGTCACTGCTGGGTGGTCTCTGCAGTGGGTTTGAGTGGGATACTTTGAAAGAGAGACAGAAGTCAGTTATGCCAGTAAGGTGAGCGAGAAACTGGAGAATACAGCTTTGTTCCAGTTTGCTTCTTGCCTCTGCCCCTGTCCCTCCGCAGCACGCACATCCAGGTGGTGAGCTTTGACAACCAGCCGTTCTCCCGCACGTCCTGCGGCACAGAGGGCTTCCAGAACGCCAGGAAGGGCACTGCCATCGCAGCCCAGACTGCAGCCATGGCAGCAGCAGTGGTGAGTGCCCACCGTGATCCCCACCTCCTGAGGGGAGCTCTGCCTGCCTGCCCCTGGGCACGGCCCTGGCTCGCAGGCAGCACTGTGGTGCTGGAGTTTCATTTGCACACAAAGTGTGTTTGAAAGAGCTGTTAGAAATGCCCCAAGTGGGAGCTGAGCTGTGCAGGTTGTGATTGGAAATGTGTGATTGTAACTTGGAACCTGTCCTTTCCTAGCACCGGTCTGCACAGCCTCCTCTTTTCCTAAGTGAACATTTCTCAGTCATTTGGGGAATGTAGCCTCTGAATCAGTAGCAGTTCAAGTTTTGCACCGTAGGGTACTGAGAAGTAACTGTAGTTATTGTCTGGATATTTTATATCTGCTCTCCGCCACAGAACTGAGCTCCAGCCAGCAGTTCCAGTCAGAGGAAGTGATGTTCTTGCACCTGTTCATTCCAGCTGCATGTCATTTATTGTAACTCTTTCTGAAAAAAACCATGTGGGTGTCCAGGTGGAGGAGATGAGGCTGGCTGTGTCATGGTCCTCATTACAGCAGAATGAGGCAAGGTTAAACTGAAAATCCTTACCCTAATTTAGGTGGAACTCACTTCAGCCTTTCATGCCAGAGGAGTTTGGTGCCACTGCTGGCCAACAGCTTATTGTGGTTGACTCAGAGGGATATAAGAACATCTTCACTATTAATCTGTGCTTGTTGGAACCTCATAATAGCTGCGTAGCTGTGCTTGGACACATTGATTCTGTCACTGTTGAAGTAGTTAGTACATTAATTGCACCAGAGCACAATGAGAAAGAGAGCCAGAGGTGGCTCCCTCCACGTGGTGGCAGCAGGGCTGTGCTGTACAGCAGTTCTTCATTTCCAATTTGAAAGCCCCTAGAATTTTTGCCCTGGAGGTGTGGACTCCTGCAAAGCAAATCTAAAGCTTGCCTGCTCTTCTCATTTACCCTCCAGAAAGAATCCACTGCTCACAGGGTAGAAATCGCCACATTAGAGAAGGGAAAACAACTTAGAATTAGTCATTGTTAGTCCTTTTCCACTTCAGTCACGTATCCATGGATATGTCCTTTTTTGCTCTGGCTTTAAGTCACAGATAGTTTGATTTGAGAGCTTTCTCTCTGTGCAGAGCTCAGTTTAGCACAGAAGTTCTCTTGAACTGTCATGGCCATACCCCAGCCTCGTTTGCTCTTAGTGTCTCTGCAGTAATCCCTATATATGTCTTCTTTATCCATTACTACCTAATCTTTATTTTTACTTAAATACTACTATGAAAATGAAAGACACCAGGGGAGCCAGAGTTTATGTCAGAGAGAACACTAACCAGTTGTTCTTTTTACAGAAGGCACGTGGGAAGGGTGTATTGCATGTGCGAGTCATGGTGAAAGGACTGGGACCAGGACGCAAAGTAGGTGTTGGAGTTTCTTTTCCATACTTTATTTTCTCAGCTATCATGGATGTTTTCTAAACTCAGGCTGGTTTCAATTAACTTGGTTTTTCTGAAGCTGATGTAAAGGATTCCTCACCTAAGTGCCCAGTAATGAATTTTTAGAGTCATTATAATTTTAGAGTAATACCATGTTGGAGGTAGAATAAAAGCTGTATTTGGGGCTTCTTTTGGCTAAAGTAGGAAAATCAGTAGGAATGCTCAAGAAAGGACTAGAGCAAATATGTTTAAACTGGGTTTTCTGAATGAGTTACTTATTTTTAAGAATTAAGAAGTGAGAAGCATTGGAACAAGTTGATTTTCGGATGGGGGGACGAAACTGTTTTGCCCTGAGCTTTTTCCCTTCTCTGCTGTTCTGTGTGTTGATAGCTGTCATCTGCTGTTTTGTTGCAGGCTGCCATCAAGGGGCTGACAATGGGAGGTTTGGAGATCATCTCCATCACCGACAACAGCCCGGTCCCCCACAACGGCTGCCGCCCACGGAAAGCCAGGAGAGTGTGAGGGGCAGGGCAAGGGACACACAGCTTTCAGCGTCAGTTCATCAGGGACTGGGTTGAATGTTGCTTCTGTGACTGATTCTGGAAGGCCACCCTCCCTGGAAATACTTGTTGAGGGAAGCTTGGAGAGACCATGCTGAGCCTTGAAAATGCAGGAGATAGAAGCTGCTGGAGAAAGCAGGAATCCATGTATTCCCTTAGTGGGAAGCCTCTTGTCTACAAAGTTTGTTGATTAAAATGTTGGTCTTTTGACAGCCATTCCTGCTGTGTTCCTAGAAGTATTTTGGCTTATTACTTCCTTTTGACTGCTCTCTTCCTCTTACCACCATATGTGGCTCTTGTCTAGCCCTCCATGCCATTAGTGCCCTTGTCAGGCAGAAGGACAGCCTGAGATCTCAATCTCCTGTAATCATCTGTAGTAAACAACTGCACAGGGTCAGGTCATCTTCCTTCCCTCTTTGTCTCACTGCTCACATTGGGAAACAAGGCATGGGGTAACTCTTTCCTTCCCTCTGGCTCACAGAGCCACGTGTGCCCTATGAGAGGCAGCTCTCCCTGTTCACAGAGCACCAGCCTGGATCCATTCCTGATTTCTGGCACAGATCTGTTGCAGTACTTTGTTTCATCCAAGCTGTACTGACCTGCCACTGCTCTTGGCAAAGGAAAGCACCTCACTTTCTAAAGGGGCTGCTGGGATCTTGCCAGGTTTGATGCTTGCAGTCTCTTTGGCCCTGCCTTGTGCACCACAAACTGCATTTTCCAGGGTCCTGGGGACAGCAAGCAGGGGTTAGTAGGCCCAAGGAATAATGAAATGCTGCCAAGGAGATACAAAGCACTTAAGTCTTGAACTGTACCTCTGTGTATCCACAAGCAGCAGGAGCTTGTTGTGGGTCTGTGATGTATTACTGCTGTCCCAGCTCCGTCCAGAATTTCTGCCAAGGAAATATGTCAGGAGCATTAAGCAGGGAAGGTAAAAGCAGTAATTGACTACAGGATGGATTTGCTGGATGGCAGAGGCACATTGCCTAGCAAAGGGCATCTCACTGAAATCCCTGCTGCCAGAGAAGCCCTGGCACTAAACAACGTGCTCTGGGCAAGTATTTCACCTGTAAACATGGTGTATTTCAGAGCAACCAGCAGTTCTATTGCAAATGCAGAATCTTCTTTTCTATTATTTCTCATTCTGTCATTCCTCTGTAGTTTCTTAAATTGCATAGTTAACTATTTTCTTCCTCTTTAGAGAAAGGGTACCATAGCAACAAGACAGTGAACCTCCTTCATGGGGCTGAATGGCATACAGCAGGTTTTGAAAGAAATCACTCTGCTTAGAAAAGCCTGTTGAGTTGCATTTGACAGGAGAAAACAAGATTCAGACAAATCTACTTTAGTCCAACTCTCTGAATTTGTAGGGAGGGTAGGTGATCTTAAAGGGAAGTTCCTTGAGCTGTCACAGATTTGACAGTGAGGAAGAGAGGCTCTTCCATAGATGTTTGCCACACCAGAAGAGTTTCCCCCTCACTCCAGAAATACAGCTGCCCTAGGCACTTAATATTCTGCTTTTTTAAGAAGAAGATAGCAGGTCAGCCATAAATTGCCAAGATGAACTCTCTGAGTATGCAGCTGGCTGGGGAAGGGATGTGTGATGTGTTTACAGTAAGGCTGGGCTGGTATCTGTGTCCAGCACAGCAACCACCCTGACAAAGGAGGGGCACCAGGCTGTGCCAGCAGGTTTGTCTAACACACACAAGACCAAACACTGCTGTTCTCCACTACAGCCTGTTCATTGCATCAATGCAGAGGTGCCCAAGTCACATGAAGGTGGTAGAGCAAATTGAAAAGTAAAATTATGAAGAGATCTGTGGTCCTGCTGGAAGTCAGGAAAGAGTATGTGTAAAAAGTGAATTGAGAGTCAGAAAACAAGAAGAATAAATCTTCATCCTAAAATCTTACCCACACTTGAAATCAAGGCCGTGTCCTCTGTAAAGGCCACTCCTAGACACTCTTGGTTTCTGGGAGTTTGTGAAGGTTTTAGGAGGTCTGCCAGTGCATCACCACTGCTTATACAGTGGGAAGCTTTATGGCCCTCCCTGCCCTGCCTGTTTCGACTGACAGTCCTGTAGCACCCTCTGTGCTGGACAGAAGAGGCTGATGCTGTACAATATGATACAAATACAATACAAATATCTGTACAATATGATACAAATATTCCAGCTCCCTGGACTCTGTACAGCTTTTTACTGAAATCACATTTCCCATCCACCTTCGCTCCTGCCCTGATGGAGCACTCCCAAAATCACGTCCTAACTCAGTGCACAGTCTCAGCTGTTTATCCTGCAACACATCCCAGGGCTCTGGGGCAGTCAGTGAGGTGAGGGAGCACAGCTGCACAAAGCAAGGGCTGGGATGCTCCTTCCTGCACACACAGTACAGTGGAAGAAGGCTTAAAACTCTATTGTGGTTTGTGTTGCAAGGAATTAATAGACACCAATAGTGCTTAACAATTTCCTTACCCTTCAAATGAAACTATTAATTAAGGGCCTGGTTTTAGTCAGCCACTGGTGTTTACGAGTTCTAATTGCTTTTCTTGGCATCTGGGTGGAAAGCTGTTTTCTACTGGCTCACATTCCTCCTGAGCAGCAATTACTTTATTTGTCAGTAGCATGGCCACAGCATTAGCACTCTCATTAGGGTCATATCCTCTCCCTCTGGGCTTCCCTGTTGCTTTTGGACATTTTGCTCTCCATTCCCTCCTAACTTTTGATTCCCTACATTCAAAGATTACTTTTTCTGAAAAACAATCTCAGAAATTGCTGCTGACTGCAAAGCTTCATCCTGGTTCATCCCTGGCCTTTCCTGGGATTCTGCATTCCGTTCTAAATAAACGGTCACATGGACCTCTCTCCATCGTATCCCTGTAAATCCCTGTGTAAAACCCAGAACGCTCTCCTGACTTACAGATAAAATGCTGCCTCAGGTCTGTTTACTCCTTACTGAGTGCCACACCACCTTGGGGAGTTAGTCTAACTTAGTTACCCTTCCTTTGGACCTGGGATGGCACCTGGTGGCCTGGAAAAATAGCCCTCAGCCATCTCCCTAATAGTGTATTATTCTGAAAAGAGGAATTACTTCCCTATCCCCAGCAACAAGGACCTTCTGCCCAGAGCTGCAGGTTTATCTGCTGAATTGATGATTTACTTTTTCTTCCAGGAGCATCTCAGTGACAAGATTCAGGCAGCCAATTTGGATCCCTTTGTGAGATTCAATTAAACCATAAAGTGATGTCAGTGTCCTTTAACAGCTGACTGTACACACAAGCAGGCAAGGAGAAGGGGGAGAAGGGGACAGACCCTGCAGTGCTAATAAACTGTAGCAGCAGGGGTGGCTTAAGGCAGCCCGGCTGCAGCTGCTAAAGACATCTGTGCAGGTTTTGCTGGCTTTCCCTCTGCTGTGGGAATACCTGGCTCGAGATGTGCACAAAGAAGGTCACTGAGTAGGTGTTTATAACCCTAAAGCACCCCCGGGAGTTTTGAAGAAGTAGCAGTTCAAATCAGGTTGTTTTTGCACTCAGACTTCAGCAAATAATCACGGTGCTGCTTTCATGCCTAGCATCCCCACCTGGCCCCTCTTCCCCTCCAACCTCAGCCCATGACCTCTCAGACCAAAAGGAGATAAAGGGCCCTCGGATTGGTTTTCTGCTTTCCCAATGTTCTCCTCTCCCTGAAGAGGCATTAATGGGTACTCATGGCAGTAGGAGCTGCTCAGAGGTTTTACTAATGAACAGCATAAGAGCATCCAAGCCCCCACAGGAAGGTGAAGCGGAACTGCAGAGTCCTCTTGGGGAGATGTAGAGGGGAGCCAAGCCTCGATGTTATTTGTTTTTCTGAAACCACTCACACCTCTTCTGCTGAGTTCTCCAAGCTTCCCCTGCACTAGTGCCACTTGGCAGGGTCCTTAATTTCTCCAGAGTCCATAACCCTCCTCCTGTGCCCACATCTACAGAGTGGAGGCTGTGCACCTGGACCCAACCATCTCAGCAGCTCTGGAGCCCCAACAGCCATTATTTGCAAAAGCTGCTTCCAGCAGCAACCTCACCGCTTGTTTTTCTGAAAAACAGTAAGCAGAAGGGAGAAAGGATTGGGCACAAGGGGCTCCTCTGCACAGCAGCAGGCCCGGCTTCCCACCCACACAGTGCTCCAGGTAACAAATAAAACTTGGGGGCCCAGGCAGAATGACATATTTGACCCACCAGTCTCCCATCCTCTGCCCCCTCTGCAGGTCCCAAGGTGAGGGGAAATAGGACTTATCTCTTCATGCACCAGCCTGCAGGCACAGACCTTGCTCTCCTAATTGCCAGCCATGCTCTCACACCGCCCCTTGGCAAGATCTGGGTACTGCCTTTCATATCACTCCTGCCAAATCCACAGAAATAGCAATTTCCTGACCTGCCAGGGTCAAACTGACCAAGAAATCCAAATTACTGTAGACTGGTCAGCCCTGTGGACTTCTTAGTAAGGCCAATGGCTGGAAAGCAGTTTTCTCCAGCACTGGGAGATGCCCTGGGACAATCTGTCCCTGGACATGGTTGTAAAACCAGCGCTGTTTACCAAAATCCATCCAAAGAAGGGGAGATCCCCTTCCAAGTGATTCTGCAGCCAAGAGACACAGTCACCAAAGGGCCACTGTAAAACTGGAACAAACCCTGCTTGGCCACAAGCAGCTGCACAGCAGAGCTGCTCTCCCCAGCTCTTATCAGAGCCAGCAGATCAGCACCAACATCACCTTCAAACCTGAGCCCTCTCTGGGGAAGCAGCTGAGGGGGGATTTAAGGGGTAGGAGGCAGGATGAGGAGAGATTAACTCAGATTTTGCTGCCCAAAGCCAGACAGGCTGCACTGCACAATCATGCTGTCGAGATGACATTTGTCTGTCCTATGTTACAGGAGACCCTGTTTAGCTGCCAGTTGCTCCTTTTTCCTTACAAAGAGGGATTTTACAAGCATTAAGTACTAACCAGTCAGGGGTGAACCAGTGACCTACCTACGCTGCTGCAGGTATCAGCACAGATAATCAGGACCTTACCCTGACTTCACGACCAGCCCCAAAAAAATAGGGCAAGCAGCAGCAATGAAAATTATCCATCACAGTCAGAGACAACAGAGCACGTGCTGGCTCTGCACTGGGGGCAGTCCCACACGCAGGGACAGTGCCAGCACTGCAGTAACCCACAGGATGCATGTTCAGCCCCGCAGCTCGGGCCAAGGCTGCCTGCTGGTCACCACAGAGGTGCCGGTGCCCCTCACCTGGCCGAGCTGGCCGTTTGAAGCGCTCTCCCCAGGCTCTGGCGGGCACAGCAAGGCCGTTTCCATGCGGATGGGCTGCTTCTCCCCGTTGCTGTGGCGACGGCACTGGGCGCCAGCAGGTCGGAGGCGGGAGGGCGAGGATCGAGGATCGTATCTCCGCGGAGCTCACCAAGGGCACTGGGTACATCTAATCCGGCACTGCTCCATTTTAGGCCTCCCAGGAGCTCCCGAGGAGCTATCAAATGACCAGCTCAGCGGCAGCGAGCAGGCACGCACAGGGGTGCAGCGCACCGCGATTAAAAACACCCTAAAATCACATCCAACAGCAGCCAGATGGCCCTGGCAGGGCTCCCCTGCCACCTGCCTGGTTTTCAGCCCTCCAAGCCCCTTGAGCAAGCGGTTCCACACATCCCTGATGGCAGCACTGCCAGTGCACCCTCACCTGCCCCATCCAGGGTGAGCAGTCAGGCACTGGGACAGCGACAGTGTGCTCAGCCACCCAACTCTCTCTACCCTTCTGCCTCCATGCCTGATGCTGTTGCAACACACCTGAATAGAGGAAGGATACTGGCAGAGGGAAGGATGAACTTGTGCAAGAGTAGCTTTCAGAGGGACAATTCACTGCCAAAAACAGGGAGTCCTCTGGGTAAAGCCAGGGCTGCTCTGGACTACATTTGGCATTTTGCAAATCTGATGGGTAGAAGGGAAGAAGACAGCCACAGAAAGTAGAAATAACATGTTCCTGGCTTGAAAAAGATGGAACTCAAACTAGTTTTGTCATGTACAGAAAATAAACTCCTCCAAAGGAAGAGTTGTCCAATTCATACCTGGACAAAGCAGAATGCAGCAAATGCTGGGGAATTGGTAGTGTTATCTTAGGGCCCTGGGCATCCATGAGCCATCCCAGCACATTCCTCCATAACTGTCCTCAACTCATTAGTCAAGTGAGGACCCAGATGTTACCCAGATGCTGCAGCACAGCCTTGAGTAGCAGGAACCAAGGGCAATGTGTCACTTTCCAGTTCTCTTCACATACAAGACCACAGCAGCTGGCCATGAATTAGCAGTTTCCACGTTGCTAGTTTAAAACTGTAGTATTTTTATGGATTATTTTACCAGAAAAGCTTTTATAACCATGTAATAATTCAAGGAAGCACAAGATTCAGGCACATCAAGGACACAGACTCTGAAACTTGCATAGCAAGGATGAAATAAACCCACAAAATCCTTCAATTGTCCATAGGACATCCATTTGCTCTGCAGCATGTACCTATCTGATAAAGGCTCCCAGAAGGACAACAGCTGTGAGGGGGCCACATATCTCATTGCTATGCCTTCACCATCTCTCTGCCCACAGCCCCGAGAGATCCTTGCAGGAAAAGCTGGCAGAAAAGCAGCAAGACAGATTATAAAGAAAAACAAAGGGATTTCTTAAAGCATCAGAAATCTGATTCTTCTAGCTGGGTCAAAATGACCAAGGGAAGAGCTTAATAGATGCAGCACCTGAGCAAAAGGAAGGTCCTTTCAGGTAAGGCAGCTAAATCAGGGCCAGCCATGAGCACTGGAAGGTAAATTGATAGGAGTCTTTAGTAGGGACACATCTTAAACCTATCCATACATTTGATTCTAATGGGATTTCTGTGCCTTGCTGTCTAATGCCTTTTATACAAGAAATAATGCAGCTGTCCTGCGTTCACTACTTTTATTTTCTTAAAGCAAAGGCAACAGAAGAAGTAACAAAAGATGGGATTTTGCTGCCAGTCAAACACAGTTTCCAGCTCAAGCATCTCCTCCTCACTTAGTGCCTATCTGAAAAGCCACAGGCTCAAGAGCTTTCTGGTGTGCTCAAGGTCTGCACAGGAAAGCATCAGAGAAATGGAGGAAAGGTTCAAAGGAAAATACTTTCATGCTCAAGATGCAGATGGTTAGAGGAACTAACACAAACAGGGATGCTGCGGAGTTCTCAGCCAGACCATTCTGCAAAGAGGCAGGGAGCAGCACATTGAAAATCTGAGTGCCTCAGCACAATCCCAAAGCAGTGGACAGGCTGTCCTGCCAAGCAAGGTGTGTTCAGCTTTGTGCTGGTTTGGCTGGGGCAGCTACAGAGGATGGACCCCTGCTTTCCTGGAGATGGCTAAACACCTGCCAGACCATGTGAAGTGGGAATTAATTCCTTGTTTTGCTTTGCTTGCATGTGGCTTTTGCTTTACCCATTAATCAGTGTTTATCTCAACCCACAAGTCTTCTCACTTTTCTCACCAGTGAGGGAGTGAGCAAGTGGCTCTGTGGGGCTGAGCTGCCAGCTGGGGTTAGACCACAACAAGCTTTCATCCCTTGATCATGCAGAAAATGTCCAAAAGATTAGATAAATGCTGAAAATGGAATAAAGGAAGAGTCCCTGAGTACAAGCTGGGCTAGTAATAATATGCAAAGGGAAAAATGTAACCAAGAATTCCTCTCCCAGCATTAGTTCATGTAGACAAGAATTTGAGAAATCTGCAGAAATGACAGAAATGCCTCAGATGGGAACATTCTTAAGGACACTTGTACTCCAAGTGCCAGAAGAGGCAGCAAGCTCCCATGGGATATGTCTGCACAGTCCAAGGCCCTGCCATCTCCTCTTAGCAAAGGAATTCCCATCTATATCATTCAGATTTTTGGAAGACAAAGACAATAAATCAGACTTTTAAAGCAAATTCTGTTTATTCTGTTTTTGCCTTGAGTTGCTAACAAATCTTTGCCCTAACCTAGGAAAAATATCAGATAGAAAATATCTCCCCTTTTCTCCCACCCTCCCCACCACACACACTTTTTGTTTCTTAAATAAAAGCATCAAAATTTCAAGCATGAGAGACTTTTCTTTCCATACATTTCTGTAACAAAATTAACTCTGTTGTTGATATAAAATGCAGCAGCCAAGACCACAGGATCTGCTATGCTACTCCAAGGCAATTAGTACCCAGTATGATCAGTTTGTCTGCAAACATAATAAGAAAATACTTAGCACTTATCCAGCACTTTTTATCCATGAATCTCAAAGTGTTTTATAAAAGCTGAAAATATGTTTTTGGCCTCATTTACAGAGAAGAAAACACCAGCTGGAGAAGGAAGAGATTTGCCCCCAGCCTCAGAATTTAATAGCAGAGCTAAGAACAGATCTCTTTCTCAGCCCCAAGTCCAACAATCCATGCCACACTCTCTGCTTCACATAGGGAAGCCTGAATTTGGCAAAAGCCCCTACTACAGAAATGCTGAAGTTTATATTTTTGCCACTGAAAAAAGAGTCTCAATGGAGATCTGACAGCTAATTTAGTAAGCACTGACTTCCTGAGGCTGTGACACCGAGGAGTAAACAGAGTCTCAGATGGAGCAGCTGGAAGCTTAGGGGGGGGAAAAAAAGTCTCATACTGAAGTGCGAACAGCTGTGAGAGTGGTGCAGAGGGAGGTAAATCCATGATCTACAGTGTGCAAACGATTCTCCACTTGGAGCTTTAATTGAATGTTTGAGGAACAGATCACAGGATAAAACCATAAAACCTTGACAAATAGTGTTATTAGACGAGAGGAACTGCAGCTAAAGCACTGACACCTCCTCTGTTAGCAGTCTCCTGACCCGCCGGCACTCCTGACAGACCTGAGACACCAACAGTGCAAACACCAGGAAAAGAGCAGTGAAATGCAATGTCTTGCCTAGAAATAATCTTTAGCAAGGCCAGGAGAGAAGTACAGTGAGGCAGAGAGCGAAGGCTGATTCAAGGACCTCAGGACACTCTTAACTTTGAGGTCCACCACTCATACCATGAGCAGGCACCCCCACCCACACAGCTCTTCTCCAGTGCATCACCAAAAATTAATGCATGACTCCAACAATCCTCTTCACAGGCATGTGGCCACAACACATCACCCACAGCTCATTTTGGTCCAATTTAGACACCCACAGGGTCCTTTAACGGAGAGGGTCTCCTGTGTATTAGCACCAATTTTCTATTGCCCCCACTGTACCTCCTAAAGGAATGGGACAAGAACAGGCTGCAGCTTCTGATATGGAGCACATCATGATGCTGGGATAGTTGTGCTGCCTGGCAGCAGTCATAAACCAGCCCTCGTGTAACAACCCCCAAATGCTGGCCTACAACCAAGAACTCCATTTTTAAGAGAGAAGGGTAGGCCAGCATCCTCACCAGCCCACAGTGGCAGGTAATTACACACAGGAGCTTAATTTATCAGCAGCACAAACACTGCCATGGTCCAGCCAACACTGCCATACTGGCCAGCTGTGCTCTGAAGCCTGGAAACAGCATCTGGGTTCTCACAGAGAACAGTGTATCAAACAGACAGAGGTAAGCAACCTAAGTCAACAAGTTCATCTCCAGACTGCCCACCCACAGCAGTGAACACGAATTCAGGTCTCCATCCCTCTTCCTGGGCAAATCCTACTCATTTTCTATGCTGGTACTCCAACACACAGGAGGGTGCCAGCAGCTGGGTGTCCCTCTTCTCAGCAGCAGAACCTGCAGATGGCCATAAGGATTAACCCCCATGCTACAGGAGAGTCCTTCTGACATGACCAAGGAGCTGCTGTTGCTCCCCACACCCTTCCCAGACACCCATCTTCCTCCTGCATGCACCTCCTCGTGCATTACAGACACAACCAGCTGCCCTGGCCTGCTGCTGTAACACCACCACTCACTTAGGAGCTTTTACTAAGGCACAAAGATTAAGTGACTTGCATAAGGGTCAGGAACACACCTCATGTCTCTCAACTGTAGTGATTTCTCACACCTTTTTTTTCCTGACCTCTTGCATATTAAAATGACATGAGTAGATTGTGTGGATGAGAGCAGGATCTCATTTCCCTAGCAATTCTGAAGATACAAACAGGGGTAGCTGGATCCCAGCCCTCCCCATGGCTCCCATCCCTTCCCTCTGTGCCAGGTCATTTGTCCAACACGGTAGGAGAGCACCAGTGCAGAAGGGAGTGCTCCACAAGCGTGATGCAAAGCTCCACCTCTGCCATCCTAAGACCCACAGCAGGATAGAAAACAGAGGAAAGGAACCTCAGCTACACTTTGTTCATCAACAGGAGCAGGGAAGGACAGCAGGGGGATCTCTGCAGCACAAACAGGGTCAGAAGAAGCCCCCCCACTCCCATAACTGGGGTGCATCAGCTGATCCACGGCTGAGAGCCCCGCGAGATGCCGCTGGTAGGAGCTGCCAGGTGAGGCTTCTTTCCATGAGTGACGGTTTGGTTTCCCAGGAGGTGTGAGTGCCTGGCTTTGGTGCACCAGTGGCAGAGGCCCAGCACCAAGGAGAGCACCCCGAGTCCCTCTAGGTGCAGCTGTGCCTCATGTGGAAGTTCACCACGTACTCGGCGTTGGTGCGCTGCACCGAGATGGCGAAGGGCTCGAAGGGGTGGAAGGTGAAGGCCACCAGGCGCCGCACCGTGTGATTGATGGGGCGCCCCAGGAGCCCCGCCTGGATCTCAAACTTCAGCAGGCCAGAGTCACGGGCGTAAAATCTGAAAGGAAGAGAAAGTCAATTATGGCTGTTCCCCGCTATTGACTTTGCCATCTGGGCTCTTTGCATGCAGAGACAAGTGCCTCGTTCGAGCGCTGGTGCTCCCTGAGGAGCAGAAGGTCCTTAGCTGGGTGCCTGGCTCTTGGCTTCGCAGGGAAGTCCCTCTCAGGGCAGTTGTTTTCCACTGTCTAGAAAAACATCACTTTTATTTTATTATTAGCGATGAGAGAACTCTGCTTGTCACTTTGATGGACAAAGCTGACTTCACAAGAGAGAGTCAGTTTGGTTCAGGCCCCACCTGTGCTGGCTCTCCATCCTCTCTTAATGCAAGCTGCTCCCTTGATCCCCAAGGCAGATATACTGTACAGAACTGAGCTCCCTTCCCTTAACAATGGCCTTCACTGAGAGTGTCAGGCCACCCCTTCCCTTCCTCTTCATGGTACTGCCAGTGAAGGCTTTACACTGCTGTCCTTGTGCCTGTTCAGTCAAGGAAGTCACTGCAATCCTGCTCAAGGGTGCCATGTTGTAGCGTACAGCTCAAGCAAGGCTTTGCAATTCCTTTTAGATTGCCACCAATAAAGCATTAATGAGATAGGCTGTGCAAGAGGTACCTGATGAATCGGATTCAATAACCACAGCAAGGACAGAGGTCAAGGAAAACCTTATGACCTTCTGCTGTCACCCACACACCTGCCTGTGTGGGTGATACGCATCTCCAAACAGGTGAGCTCTGGAACACAGCTCCAGCACAGAGGGAACATGTTCAGGGGGATGAGACAAAAAGCTCTGAAGAGACAGGTGAGTCCAGGGAAGCTCTTTGCTTCTTGAACCTCCCCTGCACATTCTGTGTAACTGACATAAGCCCAGGCAACACCAGTGTCCTCTGCTGCTGTCAGAACACAGGACCCTCTGCGAGGATCCCACCCTCCCCTAGACTTTGGAGAAGGCTTCTGGGATGTAGGGGTGGAGGTTTCTGGACGTGGTACCTTCACCAAGTAGCTGGGCTCTAACTCAAGTCCTCCCCCTGAAGTTGCCTCTGTTTGTTAGACCATTTTCATTAGACCTCTTCCAGCTTCAGGCACAGAATTGCCATTATGCCTCCCAGCTGTTTTCTTCTCCACCAACACTTAGTGCATGCGGGTATTTTGCATTTTCCTCCAATTTTAACTCCAAGAATGCTTTTAATGTCTGAGCACATCTCCCCCCCGCCAGCAATACAATGCACTCAGCCTGGAAGAACGGATGATGACATATACCAGCAATGCTGTTTCAGGAGCAGACATACTCCACATTTTAACAACACAGCCTATTGAGAACCTCATGTTCTTCCTGGAGGGCCACTCTCCTCTCCCTTCCTCTGAATCAAAGTGCCAGCCAGCCCTGCCTGAAAATTGCACACAAGAACCCAGCAAGAGAGTCACAATCTTGGTATTTGGTTTTTCAAAAAGCCCTTTCCCTCCTACACAAGGCTGGGTATGCAGAGGGTCATTCTTTAAATAAAGCACAGTCCCCCATCTGTTCCTCTCTCCCCCAATTCACAACAATTTACTACTGAAGATGAAGCTCCCTGTAATCTTAAAAGATGTGCTCAGTTTGGTATTTTTAAATGTATTTTTAAAAGTGCTCTGCAATCAGAGGCCATTTCCATGGGCTCTCATTCTGGGGATAAATTAGGCACTGCAATATAAAATTGTATGTCAACAGAAACAGCAAGACCAGCCTTTTCAAACCGTAGGAAAATGGAAGATTTATCTGCAGACCAATTCTTTGGTTAAATGGCTCCTTATTAGCCATCTAGATGGATTTTAGAGACCCCCTGCTATAGGTAGAGCTGTGTTAGAGCCTCTTCCCTCAAGTGCCATCATTTCACCCATTGAATATCTCTTCAGGCCTCCTGAAAAGAGACTGGAAGGTGGTGGTGATGGGGAACCTAAAGTCCTTCCCACCTGACAGCAAACAACCATTGGTCTCTTAAGTAGGCAGAATTGAACCTTCTGGGATGCAGACAAGCACTAAGGGTTAAAAGAACGCAGTGCACAGAAATATTGAATTGATGTGGAAAAGGTCTGGAAGCCTTCCTAGCTCACACATCGTGCGAGGAAACTGCACACAGATTATAACAACCTTAGCTACTGAAGGGTTTTCCATTCCAGACAATTACAGGACTTACATTACAAATCCTGTGGTCCCTCATTTCCAAGCCCTCTAACCCCAACAGGCAGCTGGCATTATTTTATTACTCCCTTTGTTTTGCATGTGAGAACCACAGCAGCACTATTTCAGCTACTGAATGGTTAAGGTTAGCGCCTCATCTTCTGCTTACTTTCCAAAAAACTAGGAGCCCCACTGCTCCGAGGCTCTATTCAAGTCCTAATTGACTCTGCACAGCTTTGAGCTTTAAAAGCTCTGGCTCTGAAACGCTGGTTTGCTCAGGGGAGGGAGGGAAGGTGGCACTTGGCTTTGTTTACTACAAAGACTCCACCGCAGCACATGACTGCGGTTCTGCTGCCTTTTGTCCGCGGGAGCCCGGCGCAGGTTGGCGCTGGCAGACAACTGCCACCCTGCAAGTTTCCCCAACATCAAGCATGACAAGGGGGAAAAGGGCAGGCTTTCTTTGCAGATAACATGGAAGCTGGAGATCAAACTAAATCATACAGGCAGAAGAATCAATTAAATATACATAATTTGGGAATTGAGAGCGCAGGAATAATCAGAAGTTCCCCGCCACCTGAGTCAGGGCCAGGGGAGATATGAAACCACTTTTTGAGCATGCATTGATGAAAATAAAGTTGGGAAGCAGTCCAGAATGATCTCCCTAGGCTGCCTGAGCCCCCAACATGTGTGCAGTCACTAAACAAAGCACTCAGGCACTGAAGGCTCTCTTTGTTTTCAGAATATAGGTTTGCTTCTGCAGTACTAGGAGCAGAAATACTATTCTGCCTGGGTAACTCAGGCTCTTTGAGCCTGTCAAGCTGGAGACGTCGGATTTTTAACCACTACCTCTTGCAGCCATGGCTGCAGCCAACAAAAAGAAATAAATAGTCCTGATATTTCTTTAAGAAGCATTGCAAACCTCCTTATTCTCAAGCTCAGACTTACTCCCTCTGCCAGCATTGGAGACTCAGACAGAATAGGCACAGAATGGCCCTGGCAACTGGCTAAAATTCCTACTACAGACAGAAATTTCCTACAGATCACAGAGAGAAGGGAGTATGACAAGGAGTACAGCTCCCATGGTGAGAACAGTAAACAAGGGAAGTCTGAAAACAGCTCAATCAATACCACAAGCTTTCTGAGTAACACCTAGCCCAGATACTATTTTATTCACAGGACAAACCAGACAATCCTTGCCAACTAAACCCACATGCTCAGAGAGGATCCTCCAGCATAGGAAAGCAGACATCAGAGCTGTATCACTCTGCAACCCAAACACTACGGCAGCACTGCAAGAAGAGGAGGAGGAACAAGACCATTCATATGGAAAAGGCTGAGACTTCACCACCCAAACCCTCCCCAGAGCAGAGCAGCTCAGCGAGGAAACATGAAGAGCCCTCCCACACATCCACATTACTGTAAAGAAGAGAGGCCAAGTTTTGTGAAATACATCCCCTGGTGAAAGGATTTCCTAAGAGAAAGGCTTCCATCTACTCCCTATTCTGCACACTTGATGCCCCATGGCAGAGGTGATTTTTACAGCGGCTCTCTCCTTACATACAGCTCCCCATACCTTATGGGGTGATCACCACAGGTCTTGGGCCGCTCCATGACTGACACCCACTTGTCATCATAGCTGAAGAGGGACAGGTCGAGGTAGGGGCTGCCGCTGTAGGACTGGGCACTGATGGGGAGCTGCCCCAGCAGCCGCCGCACGGCCTCCGTGTGCCCTCCATACTTGGCGTTCACAATCGTGTCTTTGAACCTGCAGCAAAGCAAGAGACACCTTCTGTTCACAAAGGCCACAGCTGAACAGCACATCTTAAACAAACTAAGCAGGAAAACTGACAGGGAGAGAAAACAGCTGCAGTGTAAGAACTAAAGCGGCTCGTTTCCAAAGATGTATCACAGTGATTCAAACATCAACCGGTTCTGCTAACCTTTTCATCCTCCCTTATCATTACTGTCTCACTCAGAATGTCCAGAGTGACAGAAGGAGAAGAATGTGCCTACCCACAACGTCTGGACCCAGCTGCTCTGCAGTACAGGAAATGAACAGGATCAGAAACAGGGAGAGACAGATTAGCAGCTGATCAGTCAATCCAAGTTTTACCACAAAGCCTGGAAACAGCATGAGCAAAAGCCAGGGGGCTTTCACAGTAACAGTTGAGCCCTTAACATTGACTTGACAATCCTCCTCTCTCTCCACCCATTGTTCTAAATGCATAAAGGGAGATACCTTAGATGAAGAAGAACCTTGATGAGGAGCATAAAGCTCTACAGAAACTACAGTGAGCTCAAAGTTCTTCCTGGAGAGATTAACACAGGCTGGATTTTTTCTTTCCAAGAAAACTTTGAAACTTTACATGTGCAAAAACAGTCAGATCAGCTGCAGGGACAATAAGGAGGGTAAACACTCAGCCAGAAGCCAGCTCACTCTGGACTATGCTCTATGGTACTTTGCTGTAGAAGTTACAACACTCTTGTTACAGGCCCTTGTAGCAAGGGGGGGAAAATACTCTCCTATCTACTCTAACAAAAGGCAGAAGTTGTTCTTCGTGAGTCTTCAGTGAGTCCTCTCATTCTCTCTCCTATTAAGCATTATGGATTTCCTGACAGGCTGCTCTAGAAAGTTACAGACATAGTCAATTTCGTCAGACTTATGTGACACCAGCCTAAAGTCAACAGAAGCTTGATGCCCATAAGTGGATGGCAAGTACTTTGGATGATGAGAAACAAGTCACTGGAAGGAAAAACACCTGAGTCACAACAAAATTTTCCTAGAAAAATAACACACTCTGCCTCATTAAAACCATATATGACTGTTAAAGCATACTCTAGAAACCGAGGTTATTTTGGTATTTTGTTCAGCTTTCACAACAGATCTAAGCAGATGAGTTTCCCTTCTCCTAGTACAGTGATGATAACCACGAGCTGGTGACTGATGTTGAGGAAATGCTACAGGACACAGTTTGGTACATGCTAAATTCAGAGAATGTCACTTGGCAAAATACACACAACTGGATCATGCCAGCATCTTGACAAATCCTATCTTCAGGGACCAAAGTTACTGGGCAGTAACACTTTAATAACCTCCAAAAGAGTTACTGCTCAAGGAGAGACAGAAACATCTTTCAAAATTCCCTTCCTTTCTTCTAAGCAGCAGTTTGCAACTGCTTTGTTCCTTCCTCTAAAAAGGTAAATGCTGTGGAATATAAAATCAGATGCATCAGGCTACAAGAATGAACCATGTATAGTCCTGACCCTTGCACCAGCTGGCAGAGGGGGCCAAAGGAACTGGTTTTCTCAGGGTTGGTTTTGATACTGGCCTTCAGCGGACGGGGCTGAGCGTGTGTCTATACGGAATAAAGCATGCTCCGAATGGCTCACCGGCGCTGGATCTGCCTCGCAAAGTTGTTGCTGGAAGCTGAGCAGGGGAACTGGACAGCCTCACTGTGCAGGGTGGCATTCCTGAAGAGGTCACAGAAGTTCTCAAACAGCTCCAGCAGCTCATCAGACGTGTTCTCAAACACGGCAATGACCTCTGTGGTCACCATGTTGTACACGACGAAGAACGAGGGCTGGGGAGAGAGGCAGAGGTTACCCAGGAGAGCACAGGTGGGGAAGCTGTCCCTTCCTTCTCTCCACATCACACCACAAACCCTATCCAAATTTCTCCACAGCACAGGAGAATCCTACATCCTCACACTAATCCATTCTCCTATTGGAATGCCTCAACATGTACCCAATTATCCACCTCTCAGCTGTGATTATTTAAGAAAACTTAATGGGCTTCCAATTTTTCACCTCGAACTAGATGAAACCGTACTGTTTTCTCTTCTTCTCTCTCCTCCACCAAACACAAAACACTAACTCAAGTGCTGAATTTAATTTTCATTCCTGCTGAAAAAATTACTTCAGATCCAATGCTAGCTGACATTAAATTATTTTTACCTCTGCATAGATATATTAGTTTCTTCCCCTTCTTAATATCTGCATCACACAGAGATGAGCCTTTTTAGCTACTGTGCACTACATCACTGCCCACAAAGAGCTGTGCCCTCCAGGTACTCTGCCAACACAGAAATGAAAATCTGAAAGACACTGATGACTTCTTAATGCTGACATCCTCCTGCAAGATGGCCCTTGTACCATGCTGTGGACTGGCAATGGCAATGAATCCTGGCACAAATGAGCAAGAAATAGGGAAAAAAAGGTGACATTGTGTCAGCACAGCTACAGCAAAGGGAGATGACATTCCCATCCCACTGGGAAAGGGCATATTTAATTTTTGGTCATAAAAAGCAGCTTTCATTAGAGACAGGAGTGCTGGCACCCCAAAGTAAGAACCTGTCCCCTTCTTCAAAGGGAACTAATTCCCATGGCATCTGGTAAAATCTTCTGTCAATAGAGACAATTCCTAAATGCTTCACCTCCTGCTCCCAAACAATGCTCAGGGATGATGGCAGGCACTCTGCCCACCCCACCCACCTGCAAATATCAAAAGGTTTGTTTGTTTTACAGCCCCAAAATAAACTATGGTAATACAATCCAGCCCCTACATGTCCAAACGAAACACACAAGATGAGGTTACTCACTAGACTACTGCCTGAGGAAAGGGAAGCCCTTCTGAAATTAAGGGTTGGAGCAGAGAGAAAATAAGAGAGGACAGCAGAAGGAAAAACTATTTAAATCACTGAAGACTGCAGGGAGTATCCTCCAACTTTAAATAAAAAAAGTTCCTTTGCCAGGTTAACATAGAGACACATCTACAGGATGTCCCTGAGCAAAGAAACCCTCACTGCTTTTGCAGCACCTGTAACACCACCAAAACATCATCACAGCATGGGAGGCAGCAGCTGAGTGCCACAAAAACCACACAGCAATGCTGTCAAGCCTATCAACACAAGCCTACAATAGCAACAACCCCTCCAAGCTACCTATGCAGAGCACACTCTTGAAGATCTCAAAGAATACAGTGCAGACCCAGACAAAAACCACACGACCCACAACCATGAACAGCAACTCCTCAACCTTCTTGGCAGAGAAGCCAGAGGGGAGAAAGGATCCTGAAATTGGATGAAACCTCATGTTCCTTGTCTGACAGACTGAAGAAAAATGGGAGCTGTAGTTATTTTGTGAGCCAAGTTTTATTCAGGAAGCCCTAACGCAACGCCTACCTTCAGACAGGTCTGTGGAGACTGCTCCACATCTGGAATTACCTCTGGAAGAACCGAGAAATGAGGCACTTTTCTTCCCCCAGCACAAAACCCAGCGCCTGAGGCACACTGCAAACAAACCACAAACTGCATCTTAAAGTAACCCTGGGGGAAGAGAGTGGAGAGCTCCCTGCAGCAAACCAGGCACTAAACCCTACTAACCACAGCAGAGTGCAGAGCTGAGCCAGCCACAAACATTTACATCAGGGCCAGGAGCTCATTCCAGACACCAGCAACGAGCAGAACCCTGCAGGCCACTTGCACAGAGCCTTCATATTTCTGAGACAGACGTTCAGCTTTACACCAATGGGCAACATGGATTAGATAAAGCCTTACCTATTTCCTCCCAAAGCAACTCCCCCAAACAAACACCACAGAAGATGAAAATAAAACAAAACAAAACAGAGACATCTCCCAGGAAGAACTCGACAAATGCAACACACAAAAAGCTACTGTTTGTTTCTTCTAGGACCTAAGTCCTGGCAAAGATGTGGAGAAGAGGAGTGCATGAGAGAAAATAAACCTCTGGGGAACAATCAGACCTACATGCTGCATTGGAGATTTATCACAAGTTCTTGCTAAATACTTTCAACAGAATAAAAACATTCTGATTAAAAGAATAAAAATTAGCTTAAAAAAATCTCTTAGTTTCACAGGGCTCAAAACGTGACCAACCACTCTAAAAGCAGTAAAAAGAGATGATCAACATGTAGGGTTGTGAAACATCTGAAGGGACCCAGCACTAACTGAGCTACATTTGCTCTAATTCCACTTCTTTAGTAATAAATTGAAAAGAGAAGCAATTGGCCCATTAGCCTGATCTAAAAGCTGCTATTCCAATTTGGAGAGATCATAAATACTACCTCTTACTGGAGCTTGAAAGACTAAGTACGTAGGCAGAACAGAAATGGTAATTGTACCAGGGAAAATGAAGACTATTATATTTGAAAAACATGCTTGAAGATACATGAGAAAAGGGAGAGACTACCTCCACAATTTAAATGGACTATATAAAATATCAGCTAAAATTAAATTCATTTGGGGATTTGGGGAGGGAAAGGGGATTGAACAGCATCTGTGAGTATGTGGAACAATCCTTGGAGAAAGGAACTTGCTAACACATCACATCTTTCTCATTTTGCAGGTGAGAAGGAAGGAAGCAATGAAACTAAGAAAGCAGAAGATAGAGAAGTTATTCAATATCGGAGGCATCAAAAAAGACTCAGCTACTAGGGATCCTAAACAACCTTTACAGGCTCATTAAGGAACAGCTCACAGCATTGTAATGCTTGAGCACTTGTCTCAAAGCAATGAGCAGCCTGAAGAGGGAGGCAGAAATTAAGAAAACAGAAGACACAGAAGTTATTCAATATCAGAGGCTTCAGAAAAGACTCAGGCACTAGGGATCCTAAATAACCTTTACAGACTCATTAAGGAACAGCTCACAGCATTGTAATGCTTGAGCACTTATCCCAAAGCAATGAGCAGCCTGAAGAGGGAGGCAGTATCTGAGCCACCTGGCCTAGTGGACCCCTAGCAGGGCAGCTGGAATTAGATAATGTTTAAGGCCCCCTTCCAACCCCAAACCATTGTGTGATTCTGTACCTGGGAAGGATCTGTCACCCGCAGCGTGACCACGTCCTCACTGGTGTATTTGATAAACAGATGGTTCTCATCCAAGAGCTGCATCTTCCACATGCGGAGCTGCCTCAGCTGGTCAAAGTACTGGAAGAACCTTCTTTTGGCTATAGCACTTCCATCCTGCTCGGCCCTTCTCCACAGGTACACCAGCAGCCTGTGCTTCAGGGAGTTGATGAAGGGCTCCTTGTAGGGGTTGGCCATCCCCGTCTGCGTGTCCCGCTGCACCTCGGGGTACACGGCAGACAGGGTCAGCAGATCATCCTCGTAGCAGAAGCGGCCGATGGTCCTCACGTCGATGAACGTCCCCTCGGGCGTCACCTGGAAGACGTGAATGGTCTGCTGCTGCACGGACAGGATGGCCAGGATGTTCTTGTACAGGTACAGCCCCTGGTTGTGCGACAGGATGACCTTGTCGCACTTGAAGGCGCGCGTGTCGCACAGCCGGCCCGTGTGCAGGTCGATGATGTGCAGGGAGTAGTCCTCAAGCGGGGAGCGCGGGTTGGGCGTCACGGACTCGCTGTTGCGGTACACCTCGAAGAAGGGCGGGTGCGGCTCCTCGGGCAGGTAGGCGGCCGAGCCCACGATCACGTAGCGGCAGTCGTCGGTGAACAGGCTGCACTCGCGGTTCAGGTGCTCCCCGTTGGAGGCCACGTTGGTGATGTGCAGCAGCACGAAGAAGCGCTCAAAGAGCCGGCCCCGGATGTTGACGGACCTCTGGTCGTTGCCGTTGGCCAGGATCTCCCCCTCGTAGCCCTGCAGGAGGTCCTCGGCCGCCTGGCAGCCCTGGTACTCGTAGATCTCCAGCGAGGTCTGGTCTGAGGAGAAGGCGATGAAGTAGCGGCCGTCGGGGGAGAACTTGCGCAGGAAGCAGGGCGGCTTCTCCACGTTGACCACGGTGAAGTTGGGGAAGACGTTCTGGTGGAAGACGCGCACCTGGTGCCAGTGGGTGCCCGCCTTGCCCGAGCTGATGCGGCGGCGCTCCAGGCGGTGGATGACGTTCTGGTTCTGGATGCGCCGGGGCCTGATGGTGGGGGCCTCATGGTCCATGGTCAGAGCTCTACTTCATCTTCATCTTCATCCTGCGGGGACAGCACACGTGCCCTGGAACCGGGGTGGAATTCAGGGAATGGGCAACCTGCTTACATGGACCCACAGTGCCCAACAGAGGGGCTTAGCTAAAAGGGACAGAGGGAGGGGGGAATTACACGGGAGGACACGGGGAGCAGGGGGAGGGACTGGAAGAAAGATCTCAGTGCAAGGCACCGAGGAGGGCAGTCCAGAGATGCCTCCATGGCAGTCGTGCCTGCTGAACAGACACAGCAGGGAACAAGGAGGGAGCCAGGAAAGGGCACAGGCACAGCTGGACATCACGGGAATAAAGGAAGCCTCCATACACCGGGAAGGGAGCCCAAGAAGCCAGGGATAAATGCACACATGACAAGCAGCAGGCAAAGGGCACAGCTTGGAAAGAACGGAGGGAGCCGGGGGCGAGGGGGCACAGGAGGGATTACCCGTGATGTGTCCGAGCCCACCTGCCGAGAGAGAAGCGAGGAGCTCCAGTCCCCCGGGCTGAGGAGAGACTGAGCTCCAGGGAAGCCCGAGGGCAGCTGAGGGCCCGCCCGCCAAAGGTACTGGGGATCTCCCGCTGGCCCGAGTGGTAAAGGGACACGGGGAACTGGGGGCCGCGGTGGTCTCCACGCCGGTTTAGAACCGGGGAGAGGTATCGGCCACTCTCACCGCTGGGTCCGCGCCGGGTCCCGTTCATGCCATGGCCGCCGCCATCTTTCCGCCACGGCACAGCGCTGGGAGGGCGTCCCTGCACTTCCGCTTCCGGCCCCCGCACCAGCGAGATGGGGCTGCCGGGCCAGAGTGCTGCGAGCGGCCTGGCGCGCCCCCTGGCCGCGGGGAGGACCCTGCACCGGGCACCCCCCGCGCCCATCCTGAGCCCACTCACCCCAAAACCCATCCTGCACCCATCCTGAACCCAGCACCCCAAAACCTATCCTGCATCCATCCTGCACCCATCCTGAAGCCCCAGAACTCACCCTGACATCCCTGCACCCCAAAACCCATCCTGCACCCATCCTGAGCCACAGCACCCCAAAACCCATCCTGCACCCCAGCACCCACCCTGAACCCCAGCATCCATCCTGCACCCCAGAGCCCATCGTGCACCCATCCTGAACCCCAGAACCCATCCTGCCTCTCATGCAACCCAAAATCCATCCTGCCCGCCCTGTACCCACACTGCACTCCCTGCACCTCCAGCACTGCCTTCACCCACCCTGCCCCCCCCGCACCCTCTGTTACCCTCCTGTACCCCCCTAGATCCATCCCACACCCTCCTCCACCCTGGCCACCTCATCCCAGCACTCTCTGCAAACCCATCCAACCATCCCCAAGCCCCCTATGCTCACCTTCACCCCCTCCCTGCCCCCTGAACCCCCTGAACCCCCTGAACCCCTTCATGCCTGGAGCATCTCCTCCATCCCCAGGAAGGGTCTGGCACAGCCCCATCACTCCCAGCACGGGGACACCTCAGGGGACACCACCACACCTCCCTCCAGCATTTTGGGGTACACCCCAACAGCGACAGCAGAGCCTGGGGTCACCCCCGGGCACCTCTCGGGCCTCCCCGAGGGTTTGAAAGCCTTTTGCCAGCCTTGGCTTTTACCAGCACACCTCCGCCCCGTGCATTAGCGCTGAGGGCAGCTCTGAGGGGCTCTTCTCCTTCAAAGGCAGGGAAGCAGGAATGTCAGGCAGCCCTTGAGATCCATTTGCCGGCCTCTCGCCGGGGCTGAGCCCACGCAGGGCTCTCGGAGCCACTCCAGCAGCAGGCGTGGGAGCAGGAGCTGGAGAGGGGCAGGGAGCTCGGACCGGGGGGCTGGGGAGCCTGGGGGATCCCATCCATCCCTGCATCCCAGAGCTGTGCTCCCTCTGCTGTGGGGGTGCTGGGGAGACCAGGAAATCCCATCCCTGCATCCCAGGGCTGTGCTCCCTCTGCTGTGGGGGTGCTGGGGAGCCCAGGAAATCCCATCCCTGCATCCCAGGGATGTGTTCTGCTGTGGGGCAGCTGGACCCAGGGGTGCTGGGGAGCCCGGGGGATCCTGTTGGGGAAGATGAAACAGGAAAGCCTTATAAATATAATTGTCTGGCAAGAGATTGTGAGAATATAGAAACTATAAGTGAGACTGAAATGAAAGCAATCTTTGAGATCCCTTAGTTACTGAACAACAGGAAAACAATGGTATGGCTGACTGAAGGTGATCCCCTTTTCATTAAACAATTCCCTCTGCTTGCAGGCAGGTCCAAGGATCAGAGCAGACCCTACTGGCTTGGCAGAAGGGGTCCAAAGAGGAGTTTTGAGGGTGTAAAATGCAACACAGTATGGTAATGTAATGATTCTTATAGGCTGTATGTAAATGCTATAGGATTTGTATATTGTACTAGATTGGTTATTGAGAATCAGAATATTCAACACAGAAGAAGATTTATTGTATTGTAACGGGAACCTCACTCTCTTACCCTTTTACTCTCTCACCCTCTCATCCTCTCTCCCCCTCTCTTCTCTGGAGCCTGCTCTGAGCTGTGGCTGGCAGCTCCCAGCAGGGCCCTGCACCCAGGCCTTTTGCAATGAACCCCAAATTCCACGACCTGGCTGCAGAGATCTCTGGTCTCTGCCCATCCCCATCGTCCTCCCCCCCGATGCTCCTACAGGATCCCATCCCTGCATCCCAGGGCTGTGCTCCCTCTGCTGTGGGGGTGCTGGGGAGCCCAGGGGTGCTGGGTAGCCCAGGAAATCCCATTCCTGCATCCCAGGGCTGTGCTCCCTCTGCTGTGGGGTGGCTGGACCCAGAGGTGCTGGGGAGCCCGGGGGATCCCATCCCTGCATCCCAGGGCTGTGACAGCAGCACCCAGCCGGTGTCACCTGCATGGAAGGGGGATGCCTGTGCTGTGGCAAGGCTCACACCGCTGAGTCCCCTGTGTTTATGGGATGCTGCAGGGTCTCAGCATCGCTGGGACAGAGCCAGACCCCCCTGCCCCAGGGGATGAGAGCTGAGTGACTCCAGCTGCCTTCCTGTGGGGTGTCAGCCTGCCTGGCATCCCTGAGCCGTGGGGTGACCCCAGTGCCACCCCAGCTGCCTGCTCCGTTGCCATCCCACAGCACTTTGGTGCCCAGCAGCCTCAGCCGTGCCTGCCCCGGTCCCCGTGCCTGCCGGTGGCACAGGGCGCGATGACAAGGCTACAACGAATGGCCCCGGCCTCCCTCTTTGTCTCTCTGCCTCCTGCCTAATTAATTGAGATCCACCTTAATAGGATCAAGCTAAATACCGGAGAACATCCAAGCACACAGCAGCTGGCAGGAAAACGAGCGAGCGGCACCACCGAAGGGCAGCTCCGCAGCTCCTGGCCGGACAAAAGAGCCGCTAATGCAGCAGCGATTGGTGCTCCCAGAGCTGAGAACTTCATCCCACAGCCTGCTCGCAGCTCAGCCCCCTCCCGCTGCTGGGGAGGGGTCGGAAGACCCTCGTTGGGCCCATTCCAGCCAGCGGCAGGAATTGGGATCTTGTGCAATAAATCCCAGTGCAGGTACAAGGCTAGGGACAAAGTTAGTCCTGGTTTATCTCAGTCTCAGGTAGGCAGGAGGTGTGGGGTCACAATGCCAGACCCTCAGCCAGGGGGTTGCTGAGGGCTCAGGACCCCTGGGACATTTCCCAGCTCCCACGGCGTTTTGTGGGACCCTTTGGGCTCCAGCAATGGGGGTCACACAGCTGTCCCCTTCCTCCTGTGCTGGCACACAGGTGGGGTGTCCCTCTGCATATCCCCAGCCAGAGGAACAGGGCAAGCCCAGCCTGACAGCCAGAGCTCTGATCCTGGGGCTGCTGTGGATGCTGCTGGGGCATTGAGGGTCCCTGGCTACTGGGGGCTGGCCCAGGGGGCTGCAGGGTTGCTCCAGCCTTGCAGGGCCACTCTGGGTCCCTGGCTTGGGATGTCACTGTGCTGCTTTTGGGGGAAGTCCCTTCAGCAGTGTGCCAAGGAAAGAGATGCTCCGTGCCTTTGTGGCACCACCAGCACCCTGCCACATCCACCTCCAGCTGGTTTCTCCAGAGCCAGCAGATGGGTTAAAAATTAAACAAAAAAAAAAAAAGAGAGAGAAAATAATATAATGCAGCTCATTTGGGCTCCTTTGGATGTTTTTTTTCCTGTTCCTCAAGCAAGGACCCTTCTGCTGTTGTTGCTTTGGCTGTTTCTCAAGAGCCTCCCATCCCTGGATCCCGTGGCTGCTTTCCCAGGACTGGAGAGGGCGTGTGAGGAGAGCAGCTCTGGGGAGGTCACAGGGCAGGGCTGCTCCCATCCTGGCTGCCCCCAGCCAGATACAACCCTCAGCACAAAATCCCTGGGGGAAAACTTGGACCATCTCCTCACAGGGAAGCTCATGGAGGAAGGAAACCCTCCAGGTCCTGAGCCAACCCTCTCTCATGGCCACTGGGCTTGGTGGCTTCAACTCCTTCATCGAGCTGAGGGTAGAGGAAAAGAAAATGACCCCTATTTTTTTATTATTCTTAATATGTAAAATAAGAGGGTGAAGTTTGCCCAGGGTCCTGGTGTGGGGAAGGAATGCTGCAGCCCTGAGGTGCTCTCCAAATCCCAGGGTATGCAGGGATTAGTGAGGCTGTTCTGTGGGAGCTGGCTGCCTCCATGGGGTCCTTTTAGGCTGAAGCATCCTAAAGATCATTACCCAGCTGGGGGAAAACCCTTGTTGGTGTGAGAAAAGACCAAAGGAAAACTGAGAGAGTCCTTGGGTGTATCTCATCTCTACAATAAAACAAGGGTGTAATTAAATATTTGATTCTTCCCCACGCCTGGGGAGTGACTTTATTCACATTTGCAGATTTTGGGGCTCCCATTGCAGGGGGATTCATGTTCACATTCTATTTTCATAGAGGGTGAACAGGTGCTCTCCAGCACAGTCAGGACTTGGGCCCCCCTCTCCCCACGCTGGACAGGTCTCACTGGGATGAGGCTCCATCAAAGCCAAGTTTGCAGGATGCAGCACTGGTGCACCTTCACAGCTCTAAGGAAATCTTTCCTTGTCACCAAAACGTTCCTTGCTCTGGTTTTAACTGGTGTCAGAGGCTCATTTTGGAGTGGAACTGGACAAATGCTAGCAGCTGTTAATGGAATCACCACCACTGGGATGTGGTCAGCATCCAGCCTGGGACCTGTGGGTTCAGGGCTGGGCCCCCTTTTCTTGCTCCACAACACCAGTTGTCTCTGCTTGAAGGCAAAATCTGCTTTAAACACCCTCCAAAATTTCCCTGGCTTTTGCAAAACAGCCCCTTGTAGGGACAGAGGCCAGGCAGGACCAGAGGGGGCAGAAATGGGGCTCACAGGGGATGGCTGGGGGTGGCTGTCACTGCTGGGGATCAGGGATCACAGGGGACGTGGGGACAAGCTGTGACAGCACCTCCTGGACAGGGGTCGGGTCTGGGGGAGCTGCACACCCCGTGGTGAGAGCTGGAGTCAGTCTCTGTGTGGGTGACAGCGCTGTCCCCACCCCTACACCAGCCAGGAGAGAACCATCCTGTCCCTGCTGTGCCACCGTGGGGTGACAACCCTGTCCCCTACAACACACCCAGCACAGGGTGACAGCTCTGCCCACGCCTGTGCCGCCCGTGGGGGTGACAGCCCCGCGTCCCCCGTGTCCCCCGTGGGGGTGACAGCCCCGTGTCCCCCGTGCCACCCGTGGAGATGACAGTCGCGTGTCCCCCGTGCCACCCGTGCCATGACAGCCCCGTGTCCCCCGTGCCGCCCGTGGGGGTGACAGCCCGGTGTCCCCCGTACCCCCCGTGCCATCCCTGGGGGTGACAGTCCCGTGTCCCCCGTGCCGCCCGTGGGGGTGACAGCCCCGTGTCCCCCGTGCCGCCCGTGGGGGGCAGCCCGGCAGCTCCTCCCGGCTGATGCGCAGTGACATTTGCAATCTGTTGCCATGGGCGCTCGGGGACTTTTGCTGTGGAGGGGGATCGCGTTTCTCCCCCCTCCTCCTCCTCCTCCCCTTCCCTCCCTCCCGATGACGTCATGGATGACCACGGTGGTGACAGGGCCACCTGTGGGCTGATGAGGGGTTTAAAGAGACAGTCTGCAGCTGCAACAGGAGCCCTGGCTATTGTCTCCGCACCTGAGAGCGGGGAAACCTGCAGCCCCCAAACCATCCATCCATCCATCCATCCATCCATCCATCCATCCATCCATCCATCCATCCATCCATCCCGTTCGTGTCACCTCATCCCTGCATCCCTGCCTCCAGCACTGCGGCTGTCCCGGGACCGGGGGTCCCGTTATCCCTGCCCTGTAGCGGCTCCTCCAAGGTAAGGCTGCGCTCCGTGCCCCCCCGTCCCGCTGGGGGCTGCAGCCCCGAATGCCGCTGGGCAAACCCAGGGCTGCAGCCTCAAGGGACCCCTGGGAATCCAAAGCCTGGATGGGTGTCCCCAGCTCGGAGAGAACAACAGAACCGCCCCTGGGACAGCAAACCCCCGGAGGTGGCGGGTCCCTCCCTGCGTGACGGGGCTGGGATGCTCCTGCCGGGGAGGTGTGGGGGTCTGCAGCGTCCTCATGCCTGGCATTCCCATCCGGCATTCCCAGACCACCTCAGAAGATGCCCACCACTGGGTATCTGCCTGCCTTCTATGCCAGCTCCCTGGAATAAACCTTGTCCCTTCTGTGATCCTCATCGAGGGGACCCTGAGAGTGGTGCCATGCCGTGCACCCCAAACCCACCATGGCCAAGCCCTGAGGGGCCCTGGGTGATGCCAGGAGCCACGGTGCATGCTGAGGGAGCAGGTGAGAGCAGGAGAGGAGCTGCCCTCCTCACCTGGTGGGGGAAGAAGGACCAACTGTGCCCTGTCCTAAGGGCTTTGTCCCACTGTCCTTCCCGTTCCAATGGGGCAAACAGCAGGTAAGTGCCTCTGTTCGGTGTCACTTGGATGTGCAGGCAGTGAACAAGGTAGAAAAAGGGTCTGGGACCTGTGAGAGGCTTGGAGAAGAGCAGGGTGGAGATGTGCATGCAGGGATTGGTGTGTGCATTCCCAGTGAGAGGAAGGCTGTGTCCCTTCCCACCGGACACACTCCACTGGTAACCCTGCAAGTCGCCAAACTCCTCGGTAGCTCCCACCAAGCAGTCCTGGAAGGTCTTTCTGAGCCCACAGCTGCCTGCAGATCCAGATCCACTGGAGCCTGCAGGGACCCCCAGCAGCCACAGAGCCCCTGGTCCCACAGGGGTGGCTGTCATGGGAGCGAAACAACCGGGACAAAGCCCAGAGCAAGCTGCCTCTGCAGCCTTCCTGGGCACCTGGGGCAGCTGGGGAAGTGCTCCGTGCTCCAGTGGCTCTGTGGTCCATCCCTGAGGACCTGAGCAAAGCCAGTGATGCAGCTGGCCCTGGGATCCCGCTGGAGCGGGGCTGTCCACATCCTGCTCCTGCTGGGAGCTGAAGGGATAAGCAGCAGCATGTTTCTGCCATCCATCCCTCAAAAGATGCAGAGGGCTCGGGCTGGGCCTGGTTTTTGGGTGGAAGAAGCAAAATATGAATTGTCTGACAGGTGGAAATTTCTACCTGGGAGGTCTTGGCGTTTACACACCTGGCAGCAGCAGAAGTGCATGCAGGGGCACAGCCTGGACCTCTTGGTACCTGTCCTGGGAGATCTGGGGGGAACCCCCACAGCCTCCTGCGATGCTCTGTCACTTCTGCCCCCCCTGCTGCTATGGGTGCAGGCAGAGAACTGGGGAGCTGTGGCTGTGCTCAGCACCCCCGGGCAGCCCCGGGTGCACTGCCTGCCTTTGGGGAGCTCTGGGGAAGCTGAGGCTGCTGCTCTGTGGGCAGCTCCCTGGAAGATGCTCCGAGCAGGGTCTGCAGCAGAGAGCTGTTGGGGGGCTGGCTGCCAAGGTCAGGCTCACCCCCTTCCTGCAGGTTGTGTGGGCAGGGGCTGCTGGAGCTAATTTAATATCAGATGGGTACAGTGAGGGCCGCCTGTTGTTCCGGTGTCTCTAAAAGGTGCAAGCAGAACTGAACAGGCGCGGGGTGGGGGTCTGGTTCGTGCAGATAACACACGGAGCAGGCGGGGGTTGTGCGATGCACGGGAGGAGTTGTGGAGTAGCTGCCGGCTGTGCCCGGTGATCCAGGGATGTTCCGTGCAGCCACCGTTCTTTTACTGCCTCCAAATCCTGCGAGAGCAGCGTGTAACCAGCAGGGAACTCTTGCCTGTGTGCGAGGGCACCCAAATATACACATACACACACGTGTCCTACCCCAATACGTCGCGGAGCCGGGGAATGCCAGCACATGAGCTGGTTACGCTCCCAGCTCCCCCCCGGCAAGCGCTTCCACCTCCCCCATCCCCTCGGGGAAAACTCTTCCGACGCTGCTGCTGATGGATATCGCTGCCGGAGCGCGGGCTTCTTTCCTGACCCTCCTTCTGGCATCACCCAAATCCCCTCTGCCAGCTTTGCAAGCTTCAGCTGGAGATGGTGCGGGAGCTTGGAGCTAAATGCCTGCTTGCCAGGGTCTTAAACAAGGATGGGAACTCCAACAGGGATTTCTCTGGGTGGGGAATGAAGCTGGGACCTTGCTCAGCCCAGCCCTCTGGGCATGGGAGAGAGAGTTAGGATGAAGTGACCAATTCCAGCTTCGAGGTTTCTCGCTGGTCTGTGCTTCCCCATCAGGGTCTGAGCCCACCCAAGGCTCAGGATGTCGCTGTGTGCCAGAGTGACAAACACAGCGTGTGTCCCTCTGGTCAAACACAGAGAGGGGATGAAGGTGCCAGCTTTGATCAAACCCTTGGCATGCTTTAGGCTGAACTCTGCCCAAGCCACAGGGAGGAAAGGTGAGGAACTGCTGCCACCAGGCAGCCGCCAACATCCCTCACCTCCCAACCTGGCTCAGCTTGTGCAAGCAGCAGACACTGGCTCCTTGGCACCGAGGCTTTTCCAGCACAGCCTCTTAACCCTGCTAATTCCCTTGTGTTCTCCTGCCAGGCCTGCTGTCCCTCTGCCAGGGGATGGCCCAGAGCCTGCTAATTGCACCAGCAAGCGGCCACGTGCCTCCATCACTGGGGTTGTTATTTATTCTCTGGTGTTATTTTGGGGACTGCTGGCCCTTGTCTGGCAGTGTGGGACAGGATGGTGACTGGCAGCATCCCTTGCCCCTTCCCCTTCAGCATCACCTGCTAAATGATTTCAGTCATGGGTTGATGCCCCTGCTTCCAGTCTCACCAGGGATCAGGGCAATCCTCAGCACAGCACTTCTCCCACTCCTTCTTCCCTGTTGGAAATGCAACAAAGGCACAGTGAGAGGAAGATCGGCCTGAGCCTGCCTAATCCACTCTCAGCTCAAAAGTCCACAACTCCAAGGCTGGTTTGGAGGTCCCAGAGCTGATTTTGAGGTGCCACAGCTCGTCCCCACAACAGTCCCCTGCTCTCCTCCCCTTCTCATCCAGGGGAGGCTCAGGGTGCCAGCAGCACCTCCCAGCTCCCCATCCCCTCCTCCTGTCCCCAGGCCATCTGGCCACACTCATCCATGTTAAACAAATGCTGGAGTCTATTATCAGGCCCTGCCTCCCCCTTCCCCCCCAGACAGATGGAGGCTGAGCGCACCCGGAGTCCCGGCCCGCAGCATTCATGTGTGTGAATGAGAAAATTGAATTATTTATGGCCATGTGAATAAGGCTGGCGGCTGCGGAGGCCGAGCGGAAAGGACTCCATTACGTGGAGAGTACCTGTTGCTATGGAGCTGGGGCTTCTTCCCCATGGCCCCCCATGCACAGCTGGATCCCTGGCTGCCCCCCATCCCACCCTGATCCTCATGGAGCTGGATGGAGAGCAGAGCTGAGTGCTGCACTGGCCACAGTGTGACCAGTATGGGGGATTTCCTCCCTGCCCTGTGCCTGCTGCTCCTGCAGGCTGGTTTGGAGGTCACCCCAAACATCCCCACATTTTGAAGCAGGACCTGCAGTGCCATGTGGGGACGGTGTGGTGCTGGTGGCCAGTGGCTCCCTGACCCCCTGGCCAACATGATCTGCAGCCAGAAAACAGTGGGAAATATTGGGGTGGGAAGTGTTGGGGTGGGCAGTGCCAGCATCTCATGGCTAGGGCTGGGCAAAGCAAGTCTGACCCTGGCACAGCACGGGCCAATGGGTGACTCTCAGCTCAGACTCCTCAACTCCCCTAAAAAACTCCCATCCCTGGAGGCAGCAGGAGCTGTGACTTGAGGTCCCCCACTTTCCCCATGCCCAGGCAGAAAAGCAGCTTTGCAAGAGCAGGGACTCCTTCCAGAGCCACCTGCATTGCAGCCTCTCCTTCAGGGATGCCAGATCCTGCAGTGATGCTGAGGGAGGTGCTGGGGCTTCCCTCCCTCCCACTGTCTCCCCTACTCCTCTTTGGCTAAAAAAGTAGGACTTTGTCCCTGTTGGGGTGCAGTCCTTCCTGCCTTGATGCCACACTGGGGTCAGGCCAGGCACCTGGGGACCATGAGTGGATGGGACGTGGCAGCCCCAACCTTGCACGACAGCAGCACAGGGACTCCTGCTCCCTTCCCTGCAGAGCTAAGAATAGACTCCAGCTCCTCTCCTGGTGCTGAGTGGGCTCTGCTGGGCTCAGAGGAATAAAAAGCAGGAAAATGCTTATTTTAGTTGCTGCAGTCGACAGCTGTGACTCGTATGTACCTAAGGAGCGGCTTTGTACCGTGTTTACCCTCCCGCTGCCGGGAGCAGAGGCACCATTGCAGACCTCCCATTCAGGCTGTGGATGCCCCTGCCATGCTCCCAGCCCCAAAATCCCAGCTGGTTCCCAGTCCTTCTCCAGCACAACCGGCTGCCTCCCACTCTTCTTTTCCCCACGCTTTCAGAGTGAGCCCAGGCGATGCAGATGCTCCCACCACCCCCGTGCCTTGGGAGATGCTCCCCACCATCTCCCTGCACCAGCCGCTGCTGGAGGCCAGCACAACCCTGCTGAGGGCTTCTGTAGGGTCCCAAGGTGCATCCAGCTACACAGGGGATTGTCCCCAGCACCTGAGATAAAGGCAGGCTGCAGACACCCCTATGAGTGATGCCCCTGCCTGGGATGCTGCAGCAGAGAGCGGGCACTTGCCAGCCCTGGCTCTGGGTGCAAGGCCAGGGGAAGCACCTGCTCCAGGAGAGCAGCTCTGGGCCCTTCTCCCCAGCGTCACCCCCGAGGTAAAACCAAGAGAAAGCTAATTGTTACCATAGCTACGTGAAGTGGCCTTTCTTAGGGAGCCGCGTCATCACTGCTGTCACAAGGTTAAGGCGGTGGGGAGTGGTGGTGGGGAAGGGGGGGAAGATGTGTTTTCTTTGGGAAAACCATGGCAACAGCTATTTCTAAGGGAACAGCTGTGCACAGCGAGGCCATGGGGAAGGGGCTGGGGCATCTCAATGCCAGCCATGCTCTGAAGGCAGCAGTGCCAGGTCCAGCAGCTCTCCATGGCAGACTGCATCTCCAGAGTCCCCTGCCCACCTGTGCCAGGGCTTGCTGGGTGTCTCCCGTGGTGCTGGCACGTTGCCATGGGCTCCAGTATGCCCAGCAAAGCAACATGAGGCCACTCCAGTTTGCTTGGCATGTGCAACCCCTCCTGGCATGCTCCCATTAGCAGGGCTTGAAGGGCTGCCAGATGTGTGGAATGGTTGGGAGCATCCACCATGGGGAGTGGGGATGGAATTGCTTGTCCAGAGTAAATTCACATGGAATGAGGACCAGCGGAAAGCTCAAGGTTGATTAATGAGTGACATGAAGCTTGAACAATCATAATATAAATACTGGTGGGAATCATAGGGGTGGTGTCGACTCCCCTGGAGTCAGTACAGGATGGGCTGGTAAAATGGGAAGGTGCTCTTGGGGACTAAGGAACATTAGTGGAGGTGCAAAAGCCATGGGGATGTCCTGCAGGTCCAGGCAGGGCTGGCTGGGCCCTGGAGACACAGAGGTCTGAGGAATCCACAGCTTTGCAATGGCCAAGCAGACCCAGCAAGGAGAAGATGCCTGTCTCATCTGCACCCTCCACCCTGGCTCCTGTGCCAACACGTAGCTGGGAATTATCTCTGTTTGCTAGACACTTAATTAAGACCATTTCCCTGAAGGAAACCAAGATGGAGAGCTTCACTTCTCGGTATTCCAGCGCTTTCTGGCATTCGTTTCCACACCAATTAGGGTGTAAATTAGTCACCTGGAGAGCAATCCAGTGGCTGTGCTCAAGGGAAGCTCTTCAGCACATGTGCCATCTTCTTCCAGGAAGGCAGGTGGCAGGCACAGGTGGGGTGGCCGCTGCAGGGACAGGGAAAGGGTCCTTGGGGTGCTGGGCCCTGCAGTTTGGGCTAACAGCTTGGGACTGGGCTGAGACTCTGGCACTGGGCATGGAGCAGAGGCAGCAAGAGGGTTTAGGGTGTCTCCATGAGCTGTGTGTGCTTCTCCTAGGCCCCTGGAGTTCAGGGTGGCTTGGTGGAGCACAGGGCTCTGGGATTAGGCTCCCTGTTGAAAGAGAGAGATGAATCTGGGCATGAGGTGCTCAGGTCTGTGCCTTGCTGTGATGGGATCCAGCAGAGGGTTGGCACAGAAATGTGGCTCAGGGGTGGTTGACATCCTGAGGTTGTTGGGTTCTGGACAGTCTCCTGCTCAGGTCTTCAGATGGACATGTGGAGGCACTTCTGCCACAGTTGTGGCTGTGCATCCATCCCTCTGCAGTGAACCTGTCCTTGTTCACTCCAGCTGAGAGGTTTTTGTAGAAGACACAGCTGAAATGCGGGATGAGAGTCCAGGAGGAGGAGGGTCCAAAGAGGAATAAGCAAAGCCCCTCTGGGCAGCACTGGCTGCTCTCCCAGGGTGCTGCAGTTGTAGAAATTCACTGAGCATGACCAAGGGCACCTGCTGGGAGCAGTGGCACAGCCAGACAGCACTCAGGGGAAAATCTGGTTCATTGATTGATGGGAGATTGTGGTGGCAGACAGGCAGAAGAGGAGCTGGCAGAGAGGTGGCTGGGAGGAGGCATCTGAAAGTCACAGCTGGCTGTGCATGTGTCCCCATGTCACTCAGGGAGTGGGGTCTCACTGCAGCATCAGGCATCATCCCTGATTTCCTTCCTGACCCTCTTCAGGGGGGTGGAATGTGGAATACATCCACAGCCCTGCAGAAATACTGCACAGAGCCTGTGCTGATTGCTAGCAAGTCAGGATGGGAAGGTTTCAGCTAAAATACCAATTTCTTGGTGATCTCAGTGGTGAGGTTCAGCTTCCCCATTGCTTTTGATCCCCTTTTGCTGCACTTATGGGGTGGTCTTGGCTGGTGCCTCCTTCTCCATCAGAACACTCATGTCTGTCTCTGCCTTCATGGGACAAACTGAGGGTCAGCTGCATGATGCTACCTCCCCTAAATATTCCAACTTTCTCCTTTCCCATGGGCACAGCCACCATGCAGGGACCAGGCAGCTTCCTCACCTTCTGGCCAGCCTGCCCACTGCCTGCTCCATCTCCTTCCAAACAGAAGCAGAATTCCTGTGAGGAGCCACCTGCCCACAGGACGTGCCCTCCAAGCCCCCATTAGTTAGCAGTTGTCTTAAGCACTGCAACATTTGATGCCTTATTCCTCCTAATCCCGCTTGATGTAACCGTGCCTGTCCTCATTAGCCACATAATTGTCTGGCAAACACAAAACAGGCCCTGACACAGTCTAAGGAAATTGGCTTAAAAAATATGGAGCCACATTCTCAGATGTTGTTGAAGGGGTCTCATTTGTTTATTTGCATTCACACGGCACCCTGTGGATAATAAGAGACAGACTGCTGCAAAAACACCTCTTTTTTCTTAAGGATCATCTGTGGTGGGAAATGCCAGCTGGGATATCCAGCACTCCTGCAAGATTACTACCTCTCTACTTGGTCCAAACTGCTGCACCAAGGGGTTTCCAAGAAAAGAAGGTGGCATGTGCCACCCATGTCCACACTGGTAAGGTTGCCCAGGGAAAGACAGCCATCCACATCTCCCAGTGATAATGCCTGGAATATGAATTTTGAAGGGGCTCTGACAGCACATGACAGGGCTGGGTTAATGGAGGCAGCGGTAAGAAATCTAATTAACCCACAGTATGTTGTTTAATTTGTGCAAAGTTGTTGTGGTTACTCAACTATAAACTCCATGCCCAGCTCTAATGACAGTCACTCGCATGGCAGCAGCAGAGAGCATCCTGGAGGTGGGCAGCCACCCTGTGCTCACCCTTGAAGGTGCCCTCAATTACGTGCGGAGTGTTCCAGTGGCTGCCTCCATCTGGTTCTTCCATGGCATTTGAGACCCTTTTCCAGCTCTGCTCTTTGGAACGGGCACCTGTGCTGCTTCGCTGCCTGCTCTGGCATTCAACCCTGCTGCATGGCTTCCAAAAACCAGCCTTCAGGACCCAGCAGTGTCAATCTGTTGATTGCACTCAAATCCAGGAGATGGCTCCAGGTCATTGAGTTCCCATCACAGCTCTTAGGCTGTAATTATGTTCAAGGCTCTTTGCCTCGGTTATGTCTTTTTACTAATGCTAGGAGCCGCTGTACTGATCTTTTCTTCAAGGCTGACCTCCATGTAGCTTCCCAGGAGAGAGCCAGGACTGTTATTTATGCCAATTCACAAACCAAAGGCCAGTTGTCCGTGATACGATCCTTTGAACAGCAGGAAACACCAGCAGGGCTGATGGTGGCTGAGCTCTTCGTGTTGGTTCAGGGAGGAGCACAGGAAAAGGGCTGGATGTCACAGGTCAGGTTCTCTGCCCAGGTTAACCTCCCCCAAAGCTCTCTGACCAGCTCCTCTGAAGAGGTGCTCTGGAGCCTGTGGTGCTCACACAAGGGTGAGGCTGCACCTCAGCTCCTCCATCTCTCACCAGAGCTCCATGGTACTCCCATGACCGCTACAAGAGACACAGACACACACGCACCTCACAGGACATCCCTCCTGGGGAAGAAAAAGCTTTAACCAGGTCCCAGAAGCCTCCCAGTTGCCCAGTGAGGTGAAATTTGACAAGAAAGGAATCAACAAGGGAGATTATTCACCTCTGGGGTCCATTAATGCCAAGCAGGCTGATCCCACACTGCTGCAGGGTTTGTAGGAGGAGAGATTTCCAGCACTGAGCACGCTGAGGTCCTGCTGTTACCCTGAGAGTGTTGGAGGTGTGGAATACAAGCACACCCTTGGCAGCAACGTACACTTGTTGCACTGAGCCCTGCAAGGTCCACAGGCTCCCCTGCAGAAGCTCCCACTCCCATTCCAAGGGGAATTACTCTGTCTGATGGGAGGTTAGGAGGGAGACCTTGGCTCACTCCTGCTCCTCCAAGCCAGTGGAGGTGCCTGGTGGTGATGCCAGGGCATTATTGCTCACTGTCCAGGATGGGGTTCCCATCAAACAGGACGCCCAGCAATCCAGCCTGCATCCACAAACGGGGTTCCCAGCAGAGTCCCATGTGCAGGGACACAGAAACACCCTTGGAGCAGGGGCAGCTCAGTCACCACCAGTTTGAGCGTGGCCCCGAGGAAATCTCTTGGCATCCCGTTCCCACACTGCTGAGCTCCACAGCCCTTCCCCTTCAGCCTGGGGATGAAACCAGGTCCCTGGGCAGCCAAGGGGGGAAGCAGCAGAGGAGCTCGATTTGGGTTTTCCTTTCTTTTCTTTCTTTTTTTTTTTTTAAGAATTTAAAAGTGGCAGTGCTAGCAAAGGGTAATTATCCCTCTGTTCCAGCTGAAATACAATTAAGGCGGCTCTCAACGAGCCCCCGGGATATTGTGGTTTACTAATTAACAAGCGGATATGCTGTGGCCCCTGTCATGGCAATTACAGCATGAGACAGGCTTCAGGAGCTCTAATTACACGTCAGCCCCCAACACACGCTGCAATACAAATTAATGAGGGGCTGAGCTGGCAGTGGAGGGAGTTTGCCCAGCAAGAGGCTGAGATGGGCAGCAGGGATGGGGATGGATGCGGGAGATAGGGATGTGAGCCCAAGCCTGGGGATACCATTGCACACTGCAGGATCAGGAGGATGAAGGGAGGAAATCTGGGATGAAAAGCCCCACAGTTACCCAAAAATGGTGCACTGAAGAAAAGGAGAGGGGTTTTTGCTTTGTGGAGCCATGGCCTGATGAGATGAGTGGCATTTGGGATGACTGCAATGAATAGCAAGTATCACATCTTCAGCTGTTAATTCCCAGACCAATAAAGATGCTGTTAAGAAAAGAAGTCAGATGGGAAATACCCAACAGGGTTTTGACTGCTGACAAATAACAACCAGATCTCCCAGAGCCAGGAGGAATTTTTCTGACAAATTGTTTATTGGGGAAAGTTATGCACTTTCAGCTTGAGTTGAACTAATAGCTTTGGCCAGGTCTGGAAAATAAAAAAATGGCAATCAGGATTTTTGTAAATGCAGTCCTGACACCTTGCATTTTAAAAAGCTGCTTCCTTTCAAAATGTATTTAAAAGATGTAATTAAACCAAAAAACAGATCACACACCTAATGAGGACACTTTGTTTCTGACAAAATAGAACGATATTTATCAGCTTTGCTGATATTTATCAGAGTTTTGCTGCTCCAAGCTCAGCAGTGACACATGTTTTCTGTGGCATTAGTGTGCCTGTTGAATTTACTGTCTCCTCTCCAGCACCTGTCTGCTGCCAAGGAGGGACAGAGGGAGGTGACATGGTGGACGCTCCATGGTGATGCTTTGGCCACCAGCATCTCCTGCAAATGCTGCTGCAGACAGAGAGGTTCTTGGTCAGGATCTGGGGAAGATTAAGTGAGGCTCCCAGGTTTTGAGGCTCCCTCCAGCCTCCTGCAGGGGTTCAATCAATGGAGCTGAGGGGCAGCCCTTGCAGGGGACGGAGTCTCACACCACAGGGGTGCACAACAGGTCCCTCATTTGCTCAGACTGTGGAGAAGGACTGAGAGGAGGCAGGTGAGGAGCTTTCAGACTAATCCTTCTTGTTCCCATGCACTGTGGGGAGGAGACCCTGCCCAGTCCCCACTGCCAACACCCAGAGCACCTCTGTCACAGAACGTGGCAGGGGAAGGGCACACACCTCCTCACACGCACAGATCCCATTAACCATCGCAATTAACACGAGCCAGGCCCTCTCCCTTCCTTGTCACCCCAGCCAGAGCTGTACATAAAAATAACTGTTTATTACACAGCAGGCAGAGCCCAGCTTATCGCTGCAGCCAGGAAATTGCTGCGCAGAAACCGCACGTTTCACTTTTAATAAGTTTGGCAATAAAACATCTCATCAAACGAGGCCACGACAGGGCAATAATGAAGCTTCCGCGTGGACCATAATTGCTCACTGCTCTCCTGGGGGCCAGCCAGAAAATGGGGAGTGAGGAGGGAGATGGATGGCAGCATCAGCCTCCCTCACCTCCTGCTCTGGGAGCATCCATCCCTCCTTACCCCCAGCAGCATCCCTGGAGCACTGACACCCCCCAGGACATGACTGAAGAGGAGATCTGTCTGTGCTGGAGGGATACAGGCAATTCCCATGGAGTGTTGGAGGAGTGTCAGAGGAATAGGGAGGCTCTTGGTGCTCTGAGGGAAAGGTTTCCTGCCTTCCAAGCACAACTTTCCAGCACTGAATAGTTTTCATGGCTGAGCAGCTGCTCTCACACACACTCCATCCTCAGCCAGGAGGGAGTCTCCTGGCTAAGTTCCTGGAGGTTCTGCGAGGTGGGCTCAGGATGGGGATCTCAGCATGGCAGTGGAGGGGTCCTGCAGGAATCCCTGTGCTGGGCCTCTGCTGTGGACCAGGAGGGCTGCAGTGCTCCAAGTCCCAGCACAGCAAAGGCCAGGGGGTGACATGGTACCTGTCTGTCCTGACATCCTTGTGCTGGTGACACCTCAGCCACACAGCACTGGCTGTCCCAGCTGGTCCTGTGCACCAAAGGATGGTGCTGGTATTTCCAGGTGCTCCATCATGACGAGACTTTCTTCCTCTAAAGGAAATCAGGTCCAGCAATTGGTCACTAGCCCAACCTATTTCTGAGCTTCCCAGCTTCTGTTTGATCTTCTGGATGCTGGTGGGCACAAACCAACCCTGCCAGAAGCCTACTCAGAGTGATGTGAGCAGCTCAGGGAGCCCTGGTGAGGTTCCCCAGCCACAGGTGGGCACCAGGCAGCCTGCAGGGCCCAGGATGATGAAGTGATCCCTCATCACCCCTGGAGGCAAAGCTGGGTCCTTGCTGCCTTCTCTGAGTTAACCTATCCCATTCCCACCCATCATACCCCTTGGCAGGGAGGGAACAGAGAGGTCCAGGAAGACGTGGTGCAACCAACACCACAAAGAGGAGCTCTGGCATCGAGGTAATAGGAGACAAAACGATGCATGTTGAGGCTGGCACGAGGAAATGAAGCACTTTAGAGTCACAGCAGGAATGTGCTGGCACTGGCAGGGCCTGCTGGCAGGCTCCTGGGTAGGCAGGAGGCTTTGTTCGCCTGCAGCACCGCTCTTGGGGAGTTTACCTGGAATTACTGATCCGCATTCATAAACATGATCACGTTAATTGCTTGCTGAGGCTGCAGTCACCATCTCCTCTCAGCACTGGGATTTCATCTCCCTTCCCACCCCAAATGTCAAGATGTGTCTGTTCTTCCATCCGCTCTGCACCACGGCTGAGGACAGAGAAGTGGCTGGAGGAGGGAGAGAGGCAGAGGATGGGTGAGTCCACGAGCCTGGAGCCAGAGACAGACACCCACCTCTACTCTGCAAAGCAGCACCTTGAAAATAAAGAGCAGGCAGCTTCTGGAGGGCACCAGGAGCTCTGCAGGAATCCCTGCAGCCCTGGGCAGTGATGAGCTGGGGAAAGGCGTCCTGTCTAGAGACCAGCTTTGATGGCAGAGCAATGGCCAGGCAGCAGGAGAGGGACCAGCTCCCAGCTGAGGACAGAGACACCCAGGCTGCTCAGCCTGGAACCAGCCTGGTGCTCATCTCACTTGGAGCACAGCCAATCACTTCTAGTAAATTATTCATCTGACAAATTTAGCCTGTTATTCTAGTCGTGCTCTACCCAGAGTTTTACAGATTTCGTTATTATTTCAAATTGTGCAAACACCGCAGAAACCTCTCCCGGGCTCTGGCGCGCTCTGCCTTCATCTCAGCTCATCTGCCACATCTGAAATCTGATTTCTACCATCTGGTGCCCAACCCTCCAGCCCCAGCATGGCCCCAGGACCTTGGGGAGGTGAGTAGCATCCCTGTTCAACACAAGGCTTTTACCAAAGGGAGAAATACCTACTCTGGGGGAACCATCTACTGAGTATCCGGGGGTCAGTGGGACTATAGGAGGCCAGAGCACATTTTCAAAGTTATTTTAACTCACATTTCAAAGATATTTTGACTTTTTTTCATTTCCATCTTTGTATATGGGGTAGAGAGAAAAAATGATAGCAGGGTTCCCTTGCATTCTGGATCATCTGGTTTCCCAAGCCTGGTCACTCTGGAAAACAGGGAAAAGCTTTTCCCTTCCTCCCCACATGCCATAATTTCTTCTGTTGAGGTTTCTTTGTTGCCATGAGGGTACAGCAAAAAACTTTGCACTCTCAAAGAGAATGCAAACTATACATCCTGGGAAGGACAGAAGGAACATGGAGGGGTTTGTTGTGGACAAGCCAAGAGTGATTAGACCCACGAGTGGAACACCAATGTGTCCAGGGAGAAGCTCTCAGCCAGGCACTTGAGTCTTTCATCATATAATGCAGGGTGTGAGGGAGAAGAGCAGGCAGTGACACCACTTCCTTATCCACCCTGAGCTGGAGGACAAATGCAAGCCCATGTCCCTCACAGCAAGGCTTGAGTTTGCTCCCACTCGTGTGGTGATAGTGAGCTCACACCTCATTTACAGGGAGGAAAACACAGTGGAGAGGCCCAGGAATATGAAATGAACCATCTCCAAAAGCTGTAATGCACAGTTTCACCAAAAACACCAGAAAAGAGTATAAATTTCTACATAGAGACCTGACAGAACTCCCTAGCAAGATATTGTGAGACACTTGAATGACTCTCATTAAAGGGAGATTAATTAGCTGAACAGCAGGGATGGATGCAAGAAATGCAAAACATGGAGCAACTGATTTAAGGAATAGGTTTACTGACCAAAAGAAAAACAAAACAAAACAAACAAACAAAAAAAAACCACCAAAAAAACCCAAAACCAAAAAGTCAGGGGCAATCTAAAACTTTCCTTTCTTACCAGGCTAGAGAAGCTAATGGGTGGTGGAAAGGGAGAACAGTGGAGTGTGAAACACTTGTCCACTTGTCCTGCATCCCTGTGAGCCCCATCAGTAGCAGGGAGAGGGCACCCTCCCAGCAAGGCCCAGAGGGATGAGGATGGACACGGTGCCTGGTTCCCTGTGGAAGACTAGTGATTTTGTTGTTGTATGGCTCATCCCACCACAACAAGTCACAGTCTGCCCTAGGGCACACGGCCTCTGCAGCGATGCTGAAGGCACGGGGACAAGCCTCTGGCTGGGGCTGCCTGCAGCCCTGCTCCTCTTCTGACCACCTTGGACATTGCTTTTGTGAGCTTTGAGAGTGAAGCAACGAGAGGCCGGTCTGAAACCCCCCCTTCCACCATGCCCCAGCTGGAGCTGCCCCCCACAACTCCAGGGAGCATCCTGGGAGAGCCTGGAGGATGCACACCCCAAGCTGCCGTGCTCCAGCCCACTTGCAGGACGAAAAGACACAGGGGACACCCAGGAAAAGCACGGCCATGTGTCCGTGCGGGGCTGCACAGACTTGGCTTCAACCCAAGCCTCTTCAACCTCCTTCAAGAACTATTCCCTGTTGTACTAGCCACAAAAGTCCTGCTCTTATCAGCAGGATTCCTATGAGTTCACGCCTCTTAGCCACGATTCCAATACGACCAGTTGATACACCGGCTATGAAAAAACTTCCTGCCACTCACCCTGGCCCTGTGCCTCTGACATACCAGCATACCAGTTTGCTACGCGGGCCTACCTCCTTACCTAAGGCCCTACTGTAAATGTGCCTGAACACTAAGGGTCACTGTGATAAAATGAACATGGAGGTATACTGGCCCTCTCATTTCCTAATACTTAGAAAAGCAGGAATCAAACCTACAGTAGAGGAATCAAAACCCTCCATACTTCCTTTATATTACTTTCTAGTAGGGTCAGCTAAATAAGCTATCGGCCCCATACCCCGAAAATGATGGTTCAACTCCTTCCCCTGCTAACGAACCCCCAGGCAAATCTAATCTTCATCACTAGCTTACTCCTAGGAACCGCAGCGTGCATCCCACCCCAAACCCAGCCCCACGGAGGGTCCCTTCCAGCGGGGGCAGAGAGGGCACAGGCTTGAAAGCCTGAGCATCACCCAGTCTGGGCTGGGAGCTCCGGGTAGAGATCTCCGGGACTCCCCAAAAAACCCCAAAAATCCCAAAACCGCGACGACCCCGCCCTCGGAGGCGGCAGAAGCCCCGCCTCAATATGCAAATTAGGCGCCCACGCAGCCAATGGGAAAGCAGGGGGGCGTGTCCACTACGGGACTTGCCCGGGCATGTGCGCGGGGCGGCTTCCGGGCCGGACACGTGTGAGCGGCACCGGGAGCGGTCAGCACCGGGGACACCGGGGGGACACCGGGGGGGACACCGGGGGTATAGGGGACACCGGGGGGGACACTGGGGGTACAGGGGACACCGGGGGAGCCGGCAGGGGCCGGCGGATGGGTAACGGGGCGGGCAGGCAGCTGAGGCCTGGAGTGGGGTGGAGAGGGCCCGGGTAATGGGCAGACAGGGCCTTAGGGAGTACGGAACGGGGGGACGGAGAGGACAGTGCGGTGGGCAGGGGGCTGCGGAGCGGCGAGGGGGTGGGCAGGGCCCTGGGGCCGGGAATGGGGCGGGGTGGGACCGAGAATGAGGGGGCAAAGGCGTGGTGTGTCACAGGGTGCGACAGCGTGTCCGTGTCCCTTCCCCCCCTTGCCCTGCCCCGTTTCTCCTGCCTGTGCCACCCCACAGCGGGGTGGGTTTGCCCTGGGGTCTGTGCGTCCTTTTCTGACAGGAGAAACTGGGGTCTGCATGGCACTCACGGCCCCCTGTGCACCCTCCCGCAGGAATGCCACCAGGCAAAGGACAGATGACCCCGCTGCTGCCCGCCCCGAAGGTCTCCGTGCCCACCCTGCAGGGCGCCCATGGGGGCTGCGCCCAGGCCCCGAAGGGTCCCGGCTCGCCGCAGGCTCGCAGCAAGAAGAGGAGCCGAAAGCACCAGCGGTTCATGGCGCGCCGGGCCGTGCTGGAGCGGAAGGGGCTGCTGAGCCCCCACAGGCACCCGGGCAGTGAGAGCCCCGAGGCGGGGCTGGAGGCACACACTGAACTCACCGAGAGCTGTGACAATGTCCCCAAGGCCAAGCAGACCGTGTCCTCATCGCTGTCTCTATCTGCCTCTCCGGACAACATAGCCAGGCACCACTCCGTGCTGCTGTCCCAGGGGAACGGCAGCTCCGGGAGGGTGAGGACGTCCTCCCTGGTGCTGCGCCCGGGCAAGTACGTGGCCATCGACTGTGAGATGGTGGGCACGGGCCCTCAGGGCAAGCTGAGCGAGCTGGCACGCTGCTCCGTGGTGAACTACGACGGGGATGTCATCTATGACAAGTACGTCCGGCCCGAGCTCCCCATTGTGGACTACCGGACACGCTGGAGTGGCATCACCAAGCAGCACATGAAGAATGCAATTCCCTTCAAGGCTGCCCAGGCTGAGGTCAGGGAAAAAGAAATTTTTAAAAAAGTCAAAAAGTCTCTGTGTTATCTGTCAGGCACAAATTGGGATTCTTGGTGGCCTGTGCTAGGCTGCTGTGAGGCACAGCACAGGAATGGGAGCCTCAAGCTGTGCAGTGGATTGGTTTGCTTGCTTGTTATTCCTTCTGGGAACATAAAAAGTAAAGCCAAGGAGCTGAATTTAATACAAAATGGCTTATTTTATGCTTGGTATTTCTTTCACTGCAGTGTCAGTCTAACCCTCTGTGACTCTTCCAGATCCTGAAGATCTTGAAAGACAAGATTGTGGTAGGACACGCCATCCACAATGACTTCCAAGCCCTGAAGTACTTCCACCCGAAAGACAGGACTCGAGACACCAGCCAGAGCCCTGCGCTGAAGAAGAGGGCAGGGCTGCCCATCAGAGCCAATGTCTCCCTCAAGAACTTGGCCAGGCACCTGCTCCATAAAAAGATCCAGGTGAGCACCAGCAACCCTGAGATGGGAAGCAACCTTGGGTTAGCTATGGACCTCTGTGGTCAGCTTGGTTGTCCCACTGTATATTCTCTGTGAGGTGGAGATGAACCTTGTTCACCCTGTGCTCCTGACTATAAATAAGCTGGGAGAGCCAAGGACCTCCCAAGCTGACCATTAATTATCTCAGTAAAATGGGGACAGGATCTGTGCCCTCCAAGAAGTGTGGAAGAGATACCTGTATGGCCTTGGCTGCATCAAACCTTTGCTGTCTCCAAAACCCACAGCACTTGTGTCCTTCCAAGCAAGCAGACAACATGACCTGTGAGATTTTTGCTGCCTCTTTTATCTAATGAGGCTTTTTCCCCTTTTCTCCTTTTCTCCCCTTTTCCCAGGAGGGCTGCAAAGGACACTCGTCGGTGGAGGATGCCCAGACAGCCATGGAGCTGTACAGACTGGTGGAGGTGCAGTGGGAGAAGCAGCTGGCCCACAGCCTGCCCCCCCGGCCCCCCAGCCCTGTCACAGACCCTGCTGCAGACAGCAGCCAGTACCTGGATGACCAGTACTGGCCCACAGAGCTGATGGCAAGCAGCCTGTGACGGGGACAGTGTCCTCTGTGTGTTTTGGGCCATCCTGGTGCCTTCAGCTGTTTAAGGTGGAGGTGTCTGCTGATCTCCTCCCCTGGGGCTTGTGCCTAGCACTGTTCTGCTCGGGGATGGAGACATGGTGACACCTGGACACAAGCAGTCTCCCAAAAATGCTGTCTGCAGCCTTGAGCTGTCACACAGACTGTCCTGTGTTCATCTGTCACTTGGGGATGAGCAGGGTCCTGTGTCAGCCTGGAGGAGCCTCTGTGGGTGTGTAATGGGGGCTGCCAACACCCTCCATGCCTTCTGTGGGGTTCTCCTCCTCCCAGACAGCAAGGAGCAAGTTCTTCTGTGCAGGGACTGAGGTGTTTTGCTGATGTCCAAAGGCTGAGAACCATCTCGGCCAGTAAACAGACAGCTTGCTGCTCATTTTCTTGGACAGAATCATATAATATGCTGAGTTGGAAGGGATCCATCAGGATCACTGAGTCCAACACCTGGCCCTGCACAGGACACCCAAAGAATCCCATCATGTGCCTGAGAGCTTTATCCAAACACTCCTTGAACTCAGATGTGCTTGGTGCTGTCAGCACTTCCCTGGGGAGCCTGTTCAGTGCTCAGCTCTAGCTGTGTGCTGAATATTTTCTCCAGAAGGATACTGTGATATGGGATCAAAAGCTTTGCTGAAGTCCAAAAAGATTTCATCACCTGGTGTCCCTTGATCAGCTAGGTGGGAGCCCTGCTGTACAAGGAAATCAGGTTCAATGAGTAGGATTTTGCCCTGGTGAAGCCATGCTGGATGTGAGCAGTGGCTGCATTGTGCTCCAGGTGGTTTTCAATACCTCCCAGAAAATACTTCCCATAATTTTACCTGTCAGCGGAGTGAGACTGGCAGGCTGTAGTTTCCAGTGTCCTTCATGCCCTTCAAAACTGGGGCAACATTTGGCACCTTTCAGTCAGCTGGGACCTCTGTGGATTCCTGAGACTGCTTAAAAATAGTTGAGCAGCTCTGTAATGGCATCAGCAGCTCTTTGAGGATTCTTGGATGAATCCCATCAGGCCCCATAGATTTACAGGGATCCACCTGCACAATGAAGTTCAAGAGGAAAGTCTGGGTCTAATCAATGTCCAGCCTGGACAAGAGCATAGAATGCACTTCACTTTAAATAAATTATTCACATGATTGTCCAATTCTGAATTAAAAACTCTTCTGGCTAAACCCCTTGTGTGTATTCTGCATGATTTGATCTGGCAGTTCTCCAGGAGTGAGAGGGCAGGGATGAGGCTGGCAAACAGGTGCCCAAGTACCATCCCATGCTCTAGGGCTTCAAACCCACCTGCAACTAGAAGAGGTGCTTTGAGAGGCTGGAGTGGGTTGTTCTTTGGGATACAGGCTTGTCCCCACTGCTCTGGGGACACCCCTGTGTGGCAGGAGGAGCAGGGATGGGCTCAGCCAGGGTCTGGGAGCAAGATCACTGTGGGAATGTTGTGAGCTGTGACATGGGCTGCTGTCACAGTGTGGGGACAGGGTGCTGCTCATCTGCAGTCACTCTGCCTGTAGGTGACATGCAGATGATCTGTGGCTGCAGAAATGTGCCCCAGCTGGGTGTGTGAGCACCAGGGAGGGATTTGGGGCTAGACACAGGGAGTTACCTGGTTCACCAGGGAACTGAACAGCCATGGTTGTAGAAAATTGATATTTTTTCACCATGTGCCTTAAGGGCAGTCCTTGGGGGCATCCCCTGAGCACAGTCCCACTGCCTGGGCTGTGAGAGGGAGGTGGCCGAGCAGGCTGGAGGCTGCCAGCACCCTGGGGCCTTGGGGGACCCTGCTGCAGCACAGTGGGCACAACAGCCAGCACTGGCAGGGAGTCCATGACCCCATCAGCCAGGCTAGACCATCCCAGGCTTTTCCCAGCAGGCAGTGGAAGGTAAGGAGAGCTGAGCCCCAGCCTTGGGAAGCGGCCAAGGCAGCCGGGTGACGCAGGCACACCTGACGCACACATCAGTGCCATTACCAGACACATCTTGCACTTCCCATCTTAACTCCTCCCTGCCTGGCAGAGGAAGCCAGGAACAGCTCAGAAATGATTTGAAATGTGTGAGACATGTATAAAAATCATTGTCCTCACAGTGGCCCAAACACAGCCATCCTTCATCAGAAATAATAACCTGGGCTCTGCCGTGAGCTCATGGTCTGGACAGGAAGGGAAATGTGGCCCCGTGGTAGGCCTTTAAATCCTGCTTGTTCCACTTTGTCCCAGGTGTGTTCCTGATGCAGCAGGGTGTAAAACGGGGCCAGCAGCACCCCCTGTGCCAGCTCAGGGTGCAGCTCAGCTGAGCTGTGCAATGCCAGCAGGGCCTGAACCCCACAGGGCACACAGAGGAGCACAGCTGGTGCAGGCCTGTTTCCTCCTCTCTGCCATCTCCACCTCCCCCAGGACAGCAGGAGGGAGGCCAAGCTGTGGTAAAGGTGAAAGCTCTGCATCTCACTGTCAGTAGATGGTGGCATTCCAAAAGTGATGCAGCAGTGCTGTCCTTGCTCCTGGGAAAGCAGACCTGGAGGAAGGACAGAGCAGAGCTTTACTCATGGCCATATAACCTGGCCCGTGTAACCACATCCCTTTGGGGTGTACATGAGTTTGTGGAGAGCTTATATGGGACACTCCATGGCTCCCAAATTATTTGTCCACCTGAGCCCCAGCCTGTTGCCCCTCCAGCCCCCCTGTCTCACTGCCTTGCACTAGGCTCTGTGATGGTCAGTGTGAGACACAGGTGTGTTGGGGTGAACCTGGAAAAGGCTTTATCAGCCTGTGACTCAGCCTGCTTTGCCATCACCTTAAGGCATAATTAAGGGAAAAAAAGCATTTCTGAAATCTTGACCACCCACTGATTTAACCCTCCTGCTGAAATATCCTTCCTGCTTTGGAGGCAAATTTGGGGGCAGCTGCCCTTTGGTGCTGTCATGCCCTGCAAGCTTTGCTTCTACACCATGATCTCCACCTCTTGGGGAAGGTGAGAAACAAATTTGAGGGTTAATCCCTCTTTCCATCAGATTTGAAGGGCTTGGAAAACCCCAGCACTGTGTACTGCAGCCCCCCAAAATAAGGCTGCTGCTGAGCAGACCTCACATGGATGATTAGAGGTGCTGGCAATCTGCTCCCTGCCAACAATGTTTGCTCTGAATAATCTAAGTGGCACATTTGCCCCATTTCCAGCCTCTCAGAGCTAATGGGGATTTTCACAGGTGTTTGTGAATATTCACCTCCTGCCAGCTGGGAGTTGCCATGGCTGAGCAAACTCCAGCTCATCACACATGCTCGGGCTCATCTCATGGGCAGCCTGCTGGAGCTGGTGTTGGGAGGCTGAGCATCTTTAGGTGGGAGAGGGAGAGCTGGGCTGGCTCACCATTTACGCTAAAATTTGTGACAATTGAAGAATCTGCAGAAAACTCGGCTGTTATCTCAACAACCCCTGAACAATGATTAACCCAAACCCATGAATCCAGCACTGGGCTTTTTTATCAGAGGGAAAACATTGTCAAATGAGTTTTTTCCAGGCAGCTGCGGGTGCAGGTAACCGATAAGGCCGTCACTGGAGCGGGGCTGAGCCAATGGGAGCCAATGGCGACAGCTTTTACTTCTGTCTAGCAACAGCTTCTCCTTGAGCAGCAGGCACAATTCAATGCTTTCTCCTGCTTTTATTGAGCTTTCCTCCTGCTACATGGGGGTTTTTATGGGGGGCCACTCAAAAACTGAGGCTTGAGTAGATTGTCCACCTTTTCCTGCATGTTTTGGTGTCCGTTCCTTTCCTGCCACGGTGAGAGATTTGCAGCTGTGAAAGGCTCCACCCTGCTCACATCCTGGGCTCAGCTGGCTCCCTCCCTTGTCCAGGCACCAGGGATTCTGCTGGGTGGCTGTTGGACGCCCATAGGATGCTTGGAACTGCTCATGGCAGAGCAGCAGCTGTTCCAGGAGACAACCCTGTGGCAGGGATGTGTCTGACCCTCCTGCCCTGCATCCCCAGTGCTTGACCACTGTCCAGCTCCTCTCCCAGCTGCCAGGGACTGTTTGCATGGGGAGCATGGCTGGGAGCAGCATCCCCTGATCAATCAATCAATCAATCAATCAATCACCTGGCTTGCTTTGCTGCTGGTTCTGCTCATCACAGCACACACAGCTGAAACGCCCTGTAAAGCCCAAATCACAGGATCACCGAGTTAGAACGAGCTCACCCACACCTAGTGTTGGACAGGACATCCCTAAAAATCGCACCATGAATATCTTGGGGTGGAGCAATGCTGGTACCTAATAACAGCCCGGAGCAAGCCCCTAAGCTGAGGCAGTGTCCCCTTGCTGTGGGAACACAGAGGGACGAGCCACCCTGTTTCAGAGGCTTCACTTGAGTATTTTATCAGAGACCAAAGCACAGGGAGGACCCATGCTCCTGCACCCCCACCCACCCCTCTCCTCTCCTCCCCGAGGGTAAATTAGAAGGCAGAAAACTCGCGGCCAACTCTAAATTAAAATCTCAGGAGCCTTAATAAGCGTCTCGGCCGGAAGAAGCGGATAGGTGTGATGTGGAAATGAGCAGGCACATCTGGCAGCCGCTTAGCACCTGGGCTGCAGGAGGGGTGTGCGTGATGTGTGCGTGTGCAAACCCCGGCACAGCCTCCCGGATTGGCTGCAAAACCCCTTCCCGACCGACGCCGGGGAGCAGGGTGGCCTAGCAACAGTCTTTTCCTAATGAAAAACAAGGCACTTAACTAACCATCGTGACTGTGTGCATACGAGAGGGAAAGGCACCGTTCCCAGCAGCTCCCTCCTCCCCACGCAGCTGGCCCCAAAGGGGGCTGCAAAGGGCGAGCTGGACAGGTGGGGTGGCCTGACCTGAGCACCCCTGTACCCCTCAGTGCTGCTGCACAAATCCTTGGGGTGCTTGGCAAGGATTGCGGCAGCAAAACACAGAGAAACCCCCAAGGATAAGCCCCCTCCATTCTCTGTGCAGGCAGCCCCCCCAGAATGGCTCAGCCCACCACAGGCACCCCACAGCACTCACGGGGTCACCTGGGGCTGGATGCCAACAGCTCCTGGGTGTCACAGACATCTTTTATGAAAAATCCTTTCCTTAGGAGTTTTCCTCCTGAGAAGCTGAAAGGCCTCAGGAACAAAATATAAACATTGATTATCTGCTGCTGTGGAATGCAACAGGTGGATCTGTGACTGGTCTCATAGAGTTGTTTCTAATTAATGGCCAATCACAGCCCAGCTGGCTTGGACTGTCTGTCCAGGCCACAAGCCTTTGTTATTCATTCCTTCTTTCTCTATTCTTAGCTAGCCTTCTGATGAAATCCTTTCTTCTATTCTTTCAGTATAGTTTTAATATAATATATATCATAAAATAATAAATCAAGCCTTCTGAAACATGGAGTCAGATCCTCGTCTCTTCCCTCATCCTCAGACCCCTCTGAACACTGTCACACATGGGGGCCATGAGCTGCTGAAGGTGCCACCCTTGGATCAGGAGGGATTTGTGGGGCACAGCACGAAGGGAATGGGGGGTGTTCCCCAGCACTGCCAGGAAAAAGAGGAGCTGAGGGCTTGGTCACTGCTGTGGTCTTGCTTGGGGATGTCGCCTTTCCTTGTTCCTGCCCTGGGATTCTCTCTCCAGCAGCTCCAAGGACAGTGAGGTTGAATGCACGAGCATAAGCCCATGACTCTCTGAAAGCCAGATCACAAAATGAGCACTGATCTTATGGATGGGGAGATCAGTTCAGTGGGAGGGACTGGGGTTGGCTGGAATCAGTGGGAGCAGGCACACGTTGCAGGAGTCAGGCTGGCAATAGATATCAAAGAAGAGAATTGCTCTTGGGCTGCAGAAACCCATCTTCCTTGAGGAACAGCAGGTTACAGGACAGCCTTCTCCTGGCAAGGTGTGCAGTTCCCAGTAAGGAATTGCAATTCCTCATGTGGGGAAGGTGGGGAGAGGACCAGCTCAGCCCCCTGGCGCTGGGGATAGCAGGAGGGTGCTGTGGTGTTTCCTTCATCCCTGTTTGCTGCATCATTTCAGGGACCTTGAAGCTGTGCACTAAATCTGTGGTTTTTCAGCCTCTCCTTTTGCCCTCTCAGCTCACCCTGGGGATGATGGGGGGGATGTTGGAGCTCTTTTAAATGTTCCTCTTAAAGGGTGGTTTCACCTCAGCTGAAAGAACAGCCCATGCCTCCAGCTCAGACCTGCACCCCAACAGAGCTGCCTCCCCCACTCCACTCCTGCACACCTGTGTCCCCTCACAAACCATCAGAAATAATCCTTTTTTTTTTCCATATCACACAAGAAAACATAATGCCATCACATTTCCAGCACCACTGGCCAGGGCAGAGCAACAAGTGTGGTGTGCTCCAGGCCAATATGCCTGCCACAAAGGGTGCAGTGTGGTGAAAGCTCTTCTCTGGGGGAACCTGATGGAAAAAAAAAATAAATAAAATAAAAAGAGCAGAGGGAAAGCACAAAGCGTGACTCCCCGATCCCCTGAACTGACCCCTGGGGAGCCCCCAGCTCCAATTTTCACTCAATTTCTGCCCATTTCAGGTTTTTGCAGTCCCGGCTGTTCACTAGATGGTGCCCTCGGGCTGCTGGTTCCTGAATTATCCCCTCACAGTCTGGGATGGGATGGGACGGGACGGGACGGGACGGGACGGGATGGGATGGGATGGGATGGGATGGGATGGGATGGGATGGGATGGGAGAGGGGCCCGGCTCTGCTCTGGGTTCCCGGGATGTATTTAGGAAGCTCACAAACACAAAAGCAGCGTGAAGGCCACTTACATCACTCAGTTAAATCCCTGCGTGTTTTGGGGTCTGATAGCACTCTGCAAGCACTGGCCTCTCTCCCATACCCCAGGTCTTCCTGAATCCATTAGTATTTTAAAATTCTGTTGCTATTATGGTGACAGCCCCAAAACAGGAGGAGGAAATGGACAAAGAGGCAATTCCATCGTGAATGCATTTGAGTAAAACAGCGACTAACCATCCATTAACTGTCACCAAAAAACATGTTCAGCTGTAGGTCCTGAGCACCAGACAGGAGGAAGACAAGCTGACACCCATTAGTGTTACTCAGAGGGTAGGAATTCATTTAGGAATGTAAAAGCAGGGGCATAAAGTACCATTAGCTGTGTCTGTCAGGGAAGAGAGCCCTGCCACGGGCAGGAGGATGTGGTGGGACAGGGATGCAGGGCATCCTGTGTGCACAGGACCACCCATGGACCCTGCACAGGGACAGCCAGAGGTGCTCCAGGGCAGCACTGGGCTCTGGCTGCATCTGGCCTTCACCTGGCCAGGATGGAGACCCCCTTTTTTCTCCTTTTATTGGAAACCACCTCTGCCTTTATAAGATGGGGATCCCAGCTGTGAGTGGCAACTTGCAGGGGCCAAGGCATACAGGGCCACTCTGTGGTGGCACTGTGGGACATGCTGGAGTCCTTGTTAACCTTCTGGTCTCTTAAAACAGCAGAGTGATGGAAACCATCAAAGCCAGAGCTACACAGAGCAGCAGTTGTCATTTTAGGATGGCATTGACCTGCAGTTTAGGGTGAAGAATTTTCTCCAAAAATGGTTTCTCATCCCTGCTCATCTTTGCCCTGCCCCAGGCAAACCCTGAGTGCTGTCCATTCACAGGGACTCACACTGCTCCACATCCTGCAGAGCCACCCAGACATCAGGGATGAAGCAACAAAGGCCAGGAGCTTTTATACATTACAATTTTACAATTTTACAATTTTATATTATATATATGTAATATTAGATGATATATTATATATGTAATATATATATTATCTATAATATATAAAATATATATAATATATTATGATATGATGTGATATGATATATATATTACAATTATTACAATTTTATATTGTTGTTTTTTTGGGGTGAGGGGTCTTTTGATAGATCAAGCTGGAAATAATGGAGAAGAAATTATGTTTGCCTTCAGCATCAGCAACCTAAATGTCCCGGAGGGAGCCCCAAAAGCAGAACAGCACTGCCAAGGCCAAGGCCCTGTGTGTCTGGGGCTGTGCCCGTGTCCCCAGAGCAGGTCCCAATAAGGGGACGTTTTGAGAGGAGCCTTATGAAGCCGCCTTTCACGGGCAGCACAGAGCACGCTTGTTCCCAGGCCAAGCCTCCTCCATCCCTGCCCCTGCTGCGGGATGCTGCGCTGCCCAGAGCCCGCAGAGCCCGCGGCACAGGAGCAGCAGCAGAGGTGGCAGAGGGGATTTACGGCTGGCTGCGAGGCAGGAGAGCAGCGGGAGGAGCCGGGCAGGGCTCTGGGGAGGGGAGGCATCGAGGCAGGGCTGAGCCGGCTGACGCCAGCCCCGCTCTGCGGGCTGAGACCCTTCCAAGGCGCCAGCCCAGGCACAGATGTTCCCATTGTGCATCTTGGGAGCCTTCTCGGAAAACTCCAGCAGCTCCGTTCCTCAAGCTGCCTTTTTAGCTCCAGCTTTTCGGGTTTTTTCCTCTTTTTTTTTTTTTTTTTAATAATATATATAAGTTTGGAAGGGAGCCTTCTCCCTGCTGTATTCCTTTGCCTCATGCCAAGCCCTGCAGTGTTTTAAAAGCTCCCTCTCTGTAGCCATGATATCTTCTGAAAAATCCTTTCCTTAGGATTTTTTCTCCTGAGAAGCTGAGAGGCCTCAAGAACAAAATATAAACAATGGTTATTTGCTGCTGTGGAATGTAACAGGTGGATCTGTGGTTAGTCTCATAGAGTTGTTTCTAATTAATGGCCAATCACAGCCCAGCTGTCTCAGACTCTCTGTCCAAGACAGACACTTTTGTTATCATTCTTTCTTTTTCTATTCTTAGCCAGCCTTCTGATGAAATCCTTTCTTCTATTCTTTCAGTATAGTTTTAATATAATATATATCATAAAATAATAAATCAAGCCTTCTGAAACATGGAGTCAGATCCTCGTCTCTTCCCTCATCCTCAGACCCCTGTGAACACGGTCACACCTCTCCACTTCATGGCCCCCCCACCTGAACCATTGTCACCATCCCGGGGTTGGCCCTGTTGGAATCCAGCACAAAGCAACCTCTGCCAGCCACAGCCTGTTAGCAGAGCAGTGGCAAGAGTGGCCTGTGCCCTGGGATCCTACAAACTGCTTCTGCTCTGGTGCTCCCATGCCTGAAATACATGACCCCATCCCTGGCTCAGTTTTCCTATCGCAGACTGGGGGCTGTGTACAAATCACAAACGGGACAGGGCTGCTGTGGAACGTGCCTGGAGCTGCTTTATTTTCCAGCATCAGTCTCATTACATGGTTTTGACAATGGGAAGATGCCACCAGCTCACATCTCAGGCAGCAGACTAAGAACTTAATGTCACAACTCACTTTATAAGTTTCTTGACCAATCACACAAAGCAAAAGCACATTGACAGTGGTTACATCCAGCCACTATAATCACAGGTACCTTTGGTTAAACAATGCTTGCTTATTTCAAATGCAATACCTGCTTGTAAGCTTTAAAACACAATGCACAGAGCTCCATTATTAAGCTTCAAACTTCTTAATATCTTGCTAGATAAACTTTCTGTAGCTTAGGGAGTTATTCTAGACAAGCGTTAATACACAGACCATTGTTCTATTTGTCCTTGCTTTTCTACAATTTAAATATTTTTTCTGCTGACCTATCTCATGGCTGCTGCTTAGCTCTAGTCACAGTTCTACTGTCTCTGAGGCCTGCCTTTTGCAGCTTTCCCAAAACCTTGTAATTTTGTAGATTCCCACATTTTCCCACCACCAAAACAAGCAGCATCACAGTAGGGACAGAAGAGATTTGCAAACCACTTTGAGGTTCTCAATTACAGGTTTTTTTCCCCCCTACCCCTCCTTCCTATGGGCAGCAGCAGCTAGGCTGGGACAAGAAATGAGATGTGCAAGGAAGATGTTAGATTGGCCTTCTGATGCAGTGGGAGAGGCAGTTTTGAAGTCTCAAGCTGAGAATGGAGCTGGAAGTTTGTGGAAGCATTTGGAGAAGAGTCAGCCTTTCAGGGCAGGATGAGGGGGAGGCATCAGAGCTGCAAGGTGCCTGCCCCTGCCTCGAGCTCCATCTTTATGGCATGCTGGCTCTTGCAGGTGGAGGGACTGGCCAGCTCCTTGGATCCAGTCTAGATGTGAGGAGGGAGAGTTACAAAGCCCTGCTTTGTGACCTGCTTTGCCCCTCCCTCTCACCCTGGCCTTGCTTAGAGGTCATTTGGGCCAAGCCACAGACCACTGTGGATTCCCCCCAGCTCAAGCTCCCGATAGCCTCTAGGTACAAACACAACAAGAGAGCAAGGACAAAGCCCTGCAGCTCTCTCAAATCCTCACCCTGGCCTGAATCCTCTCTCAAGCACAGCATCCGTAATGTCAGTGTTAGATCCAGGTGTAATTTAGTTAGGAAGGGGAGCTTAGAAGAGGGGAAATTACCCCATCCCTGCTTGCCTGCCTTAGCAGCTTATGGATAAGAGGGTAATAAACGAGAATCAGCTTACAAAGGGAAAAACAGCACTGCTTAGAGCCAGAGAGCAACTGAAAGGGCAGGTTTGTAACAGGAAAGATGTTTACAGCCCACCAGGAGCAAGGAAAGCCGTGGCTTTTAATGGGAGCGGAAGCAGAGGGCATCTGTCTTTCAAAGCAATCAAGAAAGGGAATCTGAAAAGCAAACACAATTCTCTGAGACATTAAAGGAAAAGGCAGCAGCTGGTGGAAGTCACCCTCAGATCAGAAGGACACCAAGGGCGAGTGTGCCCGAGTGTGCCCAAGTGTGCTCGGGTGTGCCTGAGTGTGTACGAGTGTGTCTGGGTGTGCACAAATGTGCAAGGGTGTGTGAGAGTGTGCAAGGGTGTGTGAGAGTGTGCAAGGGTGTGCCCAGGTGTGCCTGAGTGTGCCCAGGTGTGCACCCATATCTCCCTGATATAGGAGATCAGCTCTCCCATATCAGCTTCCTTCTCCAAGGCCCCTGGACTGTGATCCAGCATGGCCCCCACTCTGTTGGTGGCAGGGTGGCCCCAGCACGGTGCTGGTCTCACACTGATTTGTCTCCCAAGCTCCTAAAAACAGAGCAGAACTGTGGGTAACTCCCAGCCAGGCCCTGCAGCCAAGCCTGACCCCAAAGCCATGAGCACAACCCAGAGCAGCATCTGCTATCCCCCAACACAAAATCTTGGGTTTTACAGAGGCTCTTCCACAGCCTCTGAGTGGCATTTGAATCACCCCAAGTGTAACCTCCACCTTCCACTGCCATCCCCGAGGTCCCTGTGCCTGCCAGGAGCCCTGGCCCATCCCCACTGTCTGTGCACCCCAGACAGAGCACGGGCACAGGAGGTGCCAGCAGCTCCAAAGGCGGCCTTGCCAAACAGGGACTGGCTTCAGCAAGGCAGGGAGAGCCCCCACACCTTTGAGTTACCAGATCTGAGAAACTGAGAAGCACCTGTAGGATTAAGGAGCAGAGCAGAAGCTTTGAGAACACCTTCAGCCCTGAAAAGATGAATAGGAGCCATCTCCCTTCCTCTGACACCTACACCCCTTTTGAAGTCCTGGCTCATATGCTAAAAAGCTAATAGTTATAAAGAAAAACAGAGAGAGAGAGAGAGGAAAGGATCTTCCAGCAAAGACAGTGTGCACGCACATCCTACTGCTGTTCATTAAAAGTAGCTAATAATCTCATTTTTTTTCCCACTCAGATAAAGCACTGTGTGTAAGTAGATAAGAGGCTTACATACCCAGGAGGCTCAATTAATGTTCTTAGTTCACACAGCCTCAGGTAGGCAGCATTGCTGACCCCCAGCTGCAGCTGCTAAGTGTTTAAAAACTATCTTTCTTTTAAGTTCTTAGAATCCAAAAGGTTTTTATTTTTAGTTATTCCTATTACCCTCCTCATCTCCTTCAGCACAATGTTCCCTGGCTCTACAGGTTCTGCTCTACACCAGCAGCTTGACAAAAATTCTCTTCCCTCCCCTGTCACCTAAATCCTCACACAAAAGGAAGGGGCACTGATGAGGCTGTTCCAACAGAACTCTGGTGCTGGGATGAGATGAGGGCTCCGGGTGAGGGATGCTCTGCCCTCCTGTGTCCTCTGTTCTGCGGGAAGCTGGAGCTGCCTCGAGTGCTGTTTTAAGTGAACATGGCACAGAACATTGCTTTTTTTCCCCCAGTTGTACCCTGACCCACCTTCCAGATGTTGGTTCCCTTCTGGCATCATTGCTGAGCACATGTGAGGGTGACTTTCAGATGCTTTCAGTTCACAGCTTCACGCTCCCCCCAGCACCCACCTCATAGCTAATGTGTCTCACAGGAGGGTGAAGCTGAAATAAACTCTGTGTTTCATTCCAAGGTGAGGTACATGCTGTCCCAGTGCTCCTGGGTTCATCCTGCATGGATAAACTGGTGCCTGTTTCTGCAGCCAGCACACACCCTTGCCCTCTGCCCTGCTCCTCTCTGCCAGCTCAGCCCTCCCCTGGGACTGTCAAAGACAATAAGGGAGAGCTCTGCTGGCCATCATGGCAGGGAGGCTTCAGCAGCATCTGCACTCAATGGGCTTGAGAAGATTTAAGTGCTCTCTTTGCCACTGAAAGGCCCATTTAATTCACTTTCACCCTCTCTTCCCCCTCCCCCAGACCTCCCTGGCATCCAGGACACAGGGACTTTTATTACACCACTGAAAATCCCAGAGAGGACTGATCTAAATTCTCTTTGCCTGTTCCACCCCTTAGAGAAATATCTCCTGTGATGGCCACCAAGCTTCCGTGCCTGCTGTCACACACAGGTGGCTGCAGCCCCAGGACAGTCTGCCAGGGGGTCTCAGCCAGCACCTGCCTTGGGCTCACATGGCCCCAAGTGCAAAATTTAAAGCTTGGCTTTAGGGAGGTCTCTGAGAAATGCTGTGTTATCAGCCAGGGACAAAGACTGTCTCTTCCTCCTTGGTCCCTTCCAGGGTTTCAGAGGGACCTGGAGGTGCTGGCAGGGTGGCAGTAAGATGGGCAGGAGGCTGCAGCTGGCCCTGGGATGGGACCTGCCCTTGGCCTTTCCACCTCCGTTCTCCCTGTGCTGAGCTCTCAGCTTCCTTCCTGCCAGCCCTCAGCCCTGAGCACCTGTGGCAGGCCACAGCTGCTTGATGGAGCAGCTGAAATTCCAGAAATGTCTGAAATTCATTCCATTTCCTCAGCTTGTGCTGGGGCTGCTGAAACCCACTCCACTCCAGATTTGTCCTGCTGGATATGAGCTCTCCTCAGCCTTGCTCAGGCAGGAAGCTGGGCTGAGGTTATGCTTAGTGGGGGACAGCAAACTTCAGGAATGAGAGCAATCCCAGGCTTGGCATGTGCCTGCCTGTGGCTCAGCCCAGCAAGGTTGCTGTGTCCTTGGGGCCAAGCCCTGCCTGGTGTGACAGCCCAGGGCTGTCAGGATCCAGGACATCCCTCTGGCTGTCCTGAGCAGCCCAGACCCCTGCCAGGGGGCTCAGAGACCCTGGCACAGAGCCCAAAACACCTGGGGTTTTGATTATGAGCCGTGGAGCAAATTACCAGCCTTAGATGAAGATCAGCAAGCCACTACAGTTAAGTAGAATGATTGTGAATTTATCACAGGGTGAAAAAGTAGATTTTGGGGTCTTTAGAATGGGGATTCAGGGAGGCAAGATGGAGGGATCTGGGTGTGTCCAGCCTTTCTTCTTCTTCTTCTTCTTCTTCTTCCTCTTCTTCTTCTTCTTCTTCTTCTTCTTCTTCTTCTTCTTCTTCTTCTTCTTCTTCTCCTCCTTCTCCTTCTCCTTCTCCTCCTTCTCCTTCTCCTTCTCCTTCTCCTCCTTCTCCTTCTCCTTCTCCTTCTTCTTCTTCCCCTTCTTCTTGGCCTCCATCTTCTGCTGTGATGTTGGACTTTTGGATTGGTTTAGAGTAGAAGCTCACTGTCTAACACAGGTGATGGGTATTGGAAAGTTATGGTAAACATTGCACACGTGGTTTTTAGTATAAAGACATAACACATAAAGACATAACAGGCAGAGTGCCTGGAACTGTCCTGCTGGATGGACCTCGGCAGGGCAGGAGAAAGAATTTTATAGGTAAGATACAATAAACAACCTTGAGACCGAGAAATTAGGAGCTCTGACTCCTTCTTAGACCACTGAGCTGGGAAAAGAAACTTTCTAACCTATCTTGGGGTTACTCTGAGCAGCGAGAGACCCCAACACAGGGCAGCAGGAGCACGGGGGGGAAGCTGGGGATGCTTTTGCTGACAAAGCAGCAGCTGCAGCTCAGCATCCCCTGACCTGCCAGGTGTGGGTGTCTGAGTCTGGCTGGCTGAAGGCTGGATCCCCAGTGGGGCAGAGAGCTGCACAATGTGCTGGCTGTTAGGTGCTCAATGCAGGCCTCTCTGGACCCACCTCATCAAAACAAACTGGGAATCCAAAGATTTCTATGAGGAGATACATGAGCAGGGAAAGGCACATCTGCCTCTTTGGTGAGCTCCCCATCCCAGAGTGGCTTCTCTCTCTCTCCACTGCCCTTTACCAGGAGGGTTTTTGGGTTAATCCTGCAACCCATGCCTGCCTTCAAAGTCCAGTACCCCTCCAGCCCTCTGATGACAGATGCCAATGCCTGATGTGAGTGTGACAGTGGCTCTGCACTGCTCTATTCACAGCTGCTGCAGTGGAGGAGAGCACCTGCAGGGAGAGATGCTGCTGCCTTCAGCCCTGTTCTCAGCCCTTGGGTTACACCAAGATTGAGAAGACGACTGTGGCAAAACTCCAGCTGAGCTTGAAGGCCTCCAGTTTCTTCTTAGGAAAACTTGCTGAAAGAATAGCGATAAAAACAGTATTTCTAAAAGAAAATCAAATGCCAAGCAAGAAGAGTATTTTCTCCTAAAGATGAGCCAATAATGAGAAAATCCTGAGTCAATAAACTGCAAGAGAAATGCTAAGCTGTGAGAATTCAGGTGGGGCTGCCTCCTAACTAGCCTGTTACCATGCAAATGCAGCACATCTGGATTTTCTTTTGTTGCTCTGACATTTCTTTTCCAAAAGCCATAAATGCCCAACATGGCTTTTATTTTTTTTCCCCCTCCAAGACAGTCCAGCCTTTCCCAGTGCTCAGTCCTCTGGCAGTTCTGCATTCCTACTGTAAGCAGGTGTGGTGCCAGCCACTGCTGGGCTCTGGAGAGATTGTCATTTGTCCCAAGGAAGGTGTGACAGGTGAATCTGAGCTGTATAAGAAAATCTGAACCTGGCACAGCAATGCCAACATGCCCCAGAACAAGCCTTGCAGCTCTGATGGGGAGGGGGGTCAGTATGGCACATCTTCTGACCTCCACTGTGTGGGAAAGGCAAAGATGTGAGTAAGGCAGGGTGGAATGAGGTTTTCTGTCTCGAACTGCAGGCTTTGAAGGTCAAGGATTCTTCCATGAAGCCCCTGCCAGGGCTTACCCAAAGGCTCCTGTCACTCAGCTCTGCCGTGGAGGTTGCAGACAGGGCACTTTCCACCCAATAGGCTCCTGCAGGATGAGTCAGGCTGTGAATGTGGGCAGAGCTTGAGAACACCCTGGCACACCCACAGTTTGGAGAGTGTTGGCCAATATCTTCACTCAATCAAAATGGGCAGAAACCTGTCAGCCTGTGGGCTGCTGAAGTCTTTTGCCTTTTTGCTTGCCCATAGCTTGAGAAGAAAGCACAGATTCCTGCACAGTGGGTGTTTATTCAAAATGAGTTCTTGAACTCCTTCCCTCCTGGGGACTGAGTTCAGGGAATTGAAGAGACTGAATCCCTTCAGACTGGGGACTGCAGGACCTCTGTGGTGACAAAGCTGCATTGCTTGCTCTGATGGGACACAATGCAGGCCTCATTTCCTTCACAAGGTCAAATTTCTTTCTCAATCCCTCACTCCAAACACCCTCTCCAATATCTGCTTTAGAAAAATCACCTTTTCCATGTCCAGTCTGCCAGTAATTGCTCTTACTGGAATCTCTCATAGTTCAAGAGCTGTCAAAAGAAGAAAAATTGCCCAAATAATCTTATTCCCTTAGTTTACCACAGTCTGACTGCTCCATCCAGAATGTGTCTGCAGTAAGGCAGAGATGGAGTCACCATAATAATTTCTATAATGGCACAGCTGAAGGACTTTAAGGGCACAGTGGTTATGGGCAGGAAAACCTGCAGCTAGCAACCAGGTCCAGTTTATGCAAACACAACCTGACTCACAAAAGCCATAGTCAGAGGAAGAGTTGAGAACTCCTTCTGTCATCCCAGGGCTCTTTCCAGCTTTCACTGGGCTGGCCAAGCTTTGGGATGAGCCATAGCCTGGGCTGTAGTCTGTCCCAGCAATTCAAGGCCCTCTGTCCCTTCCCCAGGCCAGCCTGAGCTTGTCTGCACAGCACAGACTCCTCTCACCACCCAGCAGCTGCAGGGCAGCACACAGGGCTGGAACCTGGGCACTGGAACCTGTCACTGCTGCTGGGAGAGCAGCAAGAGAGCCCTGGAGGGTTGTTGCTCTTCAAGCAGCATTTTCCAAGCCTCAGTACAGATGGAGAGGATGCTTCTGTTCCCAGGCCTGCCCCATCGTGTCAGGCTGGGGAAAGCTGGGCTGTTCCTGACCTTCCCTGGCCACAGTCCCTCAAGCCCACACCTCACCTGTTCACACTGTCTGCAGCAACAACTATCTCAGTGCTCTGGCCATTCAGAAACAGCTGTCTGATCAGCTTTTTAAAGAAATAAACTCCAGAAGGTGCTGGAAAGAGGACCCTGAGCTGCCTTTAGAGCACAGCACGTGCTGATGTTCTCTGAGCAGCACCCCTGCCTTGAGACCCTGGGCAGCACATCCAGCACTGGTTAGGTGATGGATGATGTGTGCAGGATATGTGCTTGTCTCCTGGGCAGCCTATTCTTCTTGCCCAAGATCAAGTACAATCTCCCCCTGGTCCTCTCTTTTGTTAGGTTTTTTTGGGGTTTTTTGGGTTTTTTTTTTGGGGGGTGGAGGATGATCCCAGGGGGAAGCAGAGGAAAAGCCAGATGAGCTTGTTCAGTTCTCATGGCAGAGATGTGACTACCTGCAGCCTGTGCCTGCAGAAGGGAGGATCCTGCTGGGCTCCCTTCCTCCAGAGATCCCTTTTGCTTTGATTATTGTCCTTGCAGCCAGGCACACTGACCTGACAGGACCTTGTTCCTGTCTCTCATACACAATCCTCTGTCTTCCCTTCCTCTGGGGCCAGAGCTCTTGGCTGGAGGGTCAGGGTAGGTTCTGCCCCATGGAAGTCTGGGGCTGGGATATTTGGGTGAGTATTTAATGTACACGAGTTTCAGAGCCGTGATCTAGGCAGGAGAGCAGCAGGGGTTTGATATCACAATCACCCACCTCTGCTTTTGTCCTGCTGCTTCACTGCCCAGGCCAGGCAGCCAGGAGAGGGATGAAGTGCTGCCCTGTGTGTGTGTGCAGCTGTCAGAAGCTGCTGCTGGTCACAGAGGTGTTTCTGCTGGTGAACTCTGTGAGCAGGGGTAAGAGGTGACGCTGGAGGCAGCACTGCACCCAGGGCTGAGCCACCCATGACTTGGCAGGGTCTCTGCTGTTTCCCTGTGTGCTGCATCATTGCAGAGACTCCCTGATCACGAGTGAGGGGACAGCCACCAGGACTCTAAAAGCCACCACTGCCATCTTTCTCCCCATCCTGGCTCCAGCCTCCTCAGGTAACCATGGAAGCCACAAAGCGCTGCCAAAATTCGCACCTTATAAGAACTTCAGAGTGGAAACTCCAAATCTGTGCAATTTCCACACTTCCAGTGGCAACCTCTCCATCCTTCCCCACACCCCCATCCTCCCTCCCATACTTTGTCCTGCAGATCCACAGGCTGGGCAGGCCCCCTCATTTCAGCATCTGTGCCATGCAGCTGTGTGCTCTGCCTGCCCCAGCCCTCAATGGAGTCATTGATAGCAAACCCTGGTTTGCTTTGGCCTCTGGTTCAGCTCCTGAAAAAGAGACACCAGCATTTTCCCAAGGAACATCTAGGAATTAAGCATTTCAGGAGGGGCACACAGCCCCAGGCCTAGAAGTGCAGCAGGACCCAGAGTATTTGACTTCATCTCCTCCCTGTTTCTCCTCAGAGCTTCTCAGGGATGAGGAGCCCTTCCTTTCCCAAAGCAGGCATCACTTTCTCAACACTCTGGGTACAGAGACCTCACAGCTACTGGTCTCCAGCCCAGGCTCTCCACCATTTGTTGGCCAGCTCAGGAGCTGGTCTAATTTAGGGACTATCTGCATGTGTTGTGGGACGCCCCCAAGTCCCCTCCTTCCTGCCCCTGAAGTGCCCTGGTGTAAAGGCACGTCCAGCTGGTGCTTTTGGCTTTATGCTAATGGAAAGGTTTCCTTCACAAGGCATTTTTTTTTCCCTCCAAGTCACAACTGAAGTCCAGTCCTCAACTTAGCCAGGACAGAGCAAAGGTCTCTGTATATGACTTGTGGGTTCTGGCTGGCAAATATTAACATCATATATGGTTGTTGACTTTCCAGGTTTACAAATGTACAAGTCACACACTTTGTAGACCAGCTGGTGGGAGATGTTTTCTTTAAGCTCTTTGAGAGCACCAGTGAAGAACAGTGAACTTTTCTTATCCCCAGGCTACATACTTACTTTATCCTTAAATGTTCTTTGTAACTATTCACAAATTAACTCTTTAAGAGGAGGAAAGGCCAACAGATTATAGATAGCAAGGGCTACCAGCAGAAATAGAGCAGCACAGGTGAGAGCCTTTTTTATTGCTGCAGGGTGATGTAGAAAATTTAACAAGCTGCATGTTGCAAGGTGAAAATTACACAGACCAACATTTTGATGAGTTAGGTAAAGATTTATACATCCATATTATATATGTATGAAAGCACACACACACACAGAGAAAATGAGTTTAGCTAATGGTTGAGCCTGGCATTTACTTTGCCTTTGTCATATAAAGAGCCAAGTGTGTTTTACCATGCTACATGAGAGCAGTTTTCCCTCACCACTGAAAAATGGGGGGAGTTGTTTCAGTTTTTAATGGCAGCAACTCGAAAGGGAAAGCAAAGTGTCCAGGCAGAGCTGCTGGCTGGGTTGGTGAGGCAGCTTTATTGGAGGCTGCTAGTGCAGAGTTAGTGTCCTTCTTCCAGCAGGCACCAGGGGAAACTTGAAAGGTGTTCATGCCATGTATCTACAGTGTGTTAGAGTCCAGCCATCCCAATCATGGCAATGCCCCACTTTGCTTTGCTCTTCCACAATCAGCAAAACTCCCCTGGATTTTACTCCACGTTGTGCCACTCCTGATGAAGGATGTTGATGGATGGAGTTTTGGAGCTGGATGTTCAGCCTAAGCTGTTGTTACCTTGGCACCCCATTGGGCACCACCACACACGGACCAGGGTTCTCCTAACCCTGGGGGTTACTCCTCCATCCCAGGGAGCAACTTTCCATCAGCTGGAGAGCACATGTGGTGCCCACAGAATGAGAACATCCTATTGGTTCTGCCTTCATCCTTGCCCTCTTCTCAATTCTGACACTTGCTCTTTTTTTCCCCTCCTTGGTTCCCCTTCCCTCCCTGTCTCTTCTCCCCATGCCTGCTCCAATCCATCTCTTCTTGCTTGCCTGCCTGTATTTTATAAAATGAAAGGGCTATACAAACAGAATCCCGTGAGTGCCAGGCTAAATTCCTAAAACAAGCTTTCTCTTCCGGGAGGAGACCCAAACACATTCCCTCATTGATTGGGCCGCTAGCTGATACTCAGCCTGCCCCCCTCCTCCTCTAGTTTAGATAGGTTTTCTTTTTTTATTAAATGTCTCTAAAAAGACCAACAGATTGCCCGTGAATGACCACACAGTGGAATCCTACAAAGCTCCCATTCATGGCCAAGAAACTTGTACAATCCCAGTGGTGCAACAGAAAGACAGCTCTTTATAAACCTACCTGAGTTAAAAGGTCAATGGCCATAAACTCCCCCTCCCTGCTTTCCTGCAGGGTTTGGGGTTTTAATAGGAATCAGTGCTTTTTTGCTATCACAGGGAATAGGTATTTGAAGGCTGGGGGAAGGGTTAGGGCTGTATCATGGTGAGATGTGCCCCAGAACCCCTCCACTGCTGTCCCCTTTATCCAGGAAGGGATGGCTGGATGGATGGATGGATGGATGGATGGATGGATGGATGGATGGATGGATGGATGGATGGATTAAACCTGGCTTGATTTGATTTTTGCTGCTGGGTTTGGAAAGCAGGAAAGTGCTTTAGATTGAACATGATCTGAAGCTGGAAGAAGCTCCTGTAGATGATGACCATGGACATGGTCTCTGAGAGAAGACAGGAAATGGAGTTATATGATCAGGAGTCCTAAAATCAGGCAACGTTTGACAGTATCAAAAGTACTTCCAGAATCCTTTCCTCTCAATCACCTGACCATGGAAAAGCTGTTCTGGGTGCCTGAGACCCCTTTTAGCCTTCTCTTGCTTTGTTGTAATGTACAGACAACACAGACGTCTCTGCACTTTCATGTGCACTAACAAGAGGCCATGAAAGAATGCCTGCAAAACAAAACAAAACAAAAAAAAAAAACAGAAAGAAAACAAGTCATCATGGACAGAACATCCAGGTGTGTGGCCAGCTAACACTGATCTGTCTCTCCACAATGGCAAAGCTGTGATAGAATTAGGTGCTTCCAAAAGATCCTCATGGAGAGGCAGGTATAGCAGGCTAGCTTTGCTACATCTCTGTGTAGGCAAACTCTGCCTTCTCTAAGCAGATTCCTCAGTCAGCAAGTTAAGAAGAGCCTGTGAACACTGTTCATTAAAACCTGGGGTGGATTGCCAAGGATGAAAGCCTGTGAGTACTCTCTGCTCTGCTAAGTCAGAACCAGTGAGACCCGTTAGCAGAAAACACTCAAAGGTTTGTCCAAGAAGGAACATTTTCCACCCTCTTTAGGAATTGGTCTGGTTACTTTTATATCTCTGATAGCTGTAAAAAATGTAGGTGATTCTTAAAATGTTAAGTAATTTTTACAGAAATTATAAAATCCCTTTCCTAAACATCTCTGAGGAGAGAGAGTCCTCCACTACAATAAACAGCTCATGGAACCGTAAATAAGAGGACTTGCAGGTGAAGTGTTTATGATTGTAGCATGTATTTCCTGTCTGAGAAACACATTTTTATTCAGGAATTATTGGGAAAGGACTACAGCTCCCTGTGGCAGTAGGGATAAAAGAATGGGTGGGTCTGGATGAAGGCAGGTGCATGTTTGTTCGAGGAAATTTCAAAAGCATCAGCAGACAAACAAACACACTCATTGTGGTGGGAATAAAAGATTATTTAAGTTCTTCCATTAAAAAATATCATTCTTCAATCATTTTAGCATGTTTAAGATGTTTAAGCCCTTATTAATATCCTTTAAATCTCCCTTTCACACACACTGTAAAGCCTTTCAATGAAGGACTCATTTTAATGGACTTAAATGTAATCTTGTTGTTTAGCAAATAAAATAAAGGTTTCACTAATTAAAAATCTTACAACATTTAGACTGGTCTTTCCTTTCCACTGCTTTAATTAAAAGGCATCTTGGGGGAAGGTTTCAAGAGCTGTATCCAAGTTTGATTTATTAATTCTAATACCAAGGCCAAAAAGGAACCAGCTGTTCTTAAAAGAATTTCATCCAGGAGATGTAGAGGGTGGAAAATAGGAAATGTAGAGGGTGGAAAATAGGAGATGTAGAGGGTGGGGAAGGCTTGGCTCAGCTATGAGCCACTGGTTCAGGTGGTCAGCTCTGAGGAAACCCTTCACAAGAACAACAGGGGGGTACGTGAGGCAGAGATGGCATTACTTAGTCTGTGTTGCCATGGAGAGCAGGGTTAAAATAGACACACTTTGGAGTTCAAGGACGAGGAATGTGCTCTTTGAGTCCCTGAAGAGCAGCCATAGCGACAGCAGCTCTGGCCCCATGCTGCTGGCTCCCCATCCCACCAGCTATCCATGGGCTCTGCAGGGCATCGTCAGGCATGAGAGCCCCGTCCCTCCAGTCCCTCCAGCTGGCAGTGGAAGGACACCAGCACTTGCTTTGCAGGCTCCTTTGACCACCCACACCACCCTGGAAGCGGGTGCAGACACAGGGCTGAGATTTGGTGATCCCTCTGTTTATGAACAGAGGTTCATAAGAAAGCTTGTGTTTGTTCTCAAAGGCCATTCTTAAACACAGATCCCTGACCCAGTTAGACACAAGCTGGCACCATGGAGCAGGGTGGCCAGCTGCCTCCCTCCAGAGAGGAAGGCGTAGCTGGAGGGTGTGAACTTCAACTGGCTTTGCCTCTAAGAAAATTGCAATGGCACCACACCCTGCTCCTCCTCTAGCAGTGCTTGAACAAAGACCAAATTCCAGCCTGGTTTGTCATGGACACCCCATTGCACAGGGCCACTCTGTGCTTGACTCCAAATCCCACTACCTTGGCTTTGAGGTGATGTGAGGTGTTGGGTCAGTGTTAAAGGGCAGGGAGGCAGAGAGGTCCTGGAGTCCCTGTAGTGCACCAGCTTATGAGGAATGATATCCTAAGGGCTGCAGGTGTTGTCCCTTTCAGAGAATGCCAAAGGGATAGGGGCTTGCTTTTCCCTATGGAAGGAATTTGGGCTAGATGATCATTTTAGGTCCCTTTCAACTGAAATATTCTATTCTATTCTATTCTATTCTATTCTATTCTATTCTATTCTATTCTATTCTATTCCATTCCATTCCATTCCATTCCATTCCATTCCAATCATCTAAGCCTGTTTCCTTTGATAAGTGCAGAGGTAGCTGCAGTTGTGTGTGGTATTTTTGGGGTCCCCCGTCGCGGGGAGGAAAGATGCATCTGACTCCATGTTCTTAGAAGGCTAATTTATTATTTTATGATCTAGATTATATAAAAGAATGCTATACTAAAGCTATACTAAAGAATAGAGGAAGGATACTTACAGGAGGCTTAACAAGATACTGCTTAAAAACTCGTGACTCTCTCCTCAGAGTCTAACACAGCCTGACTGTGATTGGTCATGAAGTGAAAACAATTCACATGTTGGATAAACAATCTCCAACCCCATTCCAAAGCAGCAAAACGCAGGAGAAGCAAATGAGATAATATTGCTTTCCTTTTTCTCTGAGTCTTCTCAGCTTCCCAGGAGAAGAAATCCTGGAAAAGGGATTTTTCAGAAAATATGATGGTGACAGTCACGGCTTCACCCATTCCTTATTCTGAGGAGCAGGAATGGGTGAAGCCAGGTGATGAAGGTGAAGCTTCTCTAGCACTGACCTAAGCAGACACCCACAGCTCTGCCCATGGCAGAGGGATGGCTCTTCCACCTCCCAGCACTGAATGCCTCTCCCATCCCTGGGTGGGGGAGCCCTGAAGAACTCTTTCAATCTTCTGCTTGTTTTACAGCCTTCACCTCGCTCAGCACCTGAGCTGTGAAAACAGGAAGGATGAGATGGTGGGAGCCTGAGCCTCAGATTCAGCATGGCACCTTGCCACTGGCTAACACAGAGCATCTCTAGGTTCACTCCCTCATCCTTCCTAGACTATAAAAGCTATTTTCAAAGCTTGGCCTCATGTGTCTTTACTGCTGTTGAGCAATGTTGCCGCTTTCCAGCTCAGTCACTTGCATCTCTCCCACACATCTGTTAAAGGACCAGCAACAACTGTGAAAGGGAGCATGAGACATCATCCACTTCTGGAAAATGTTAATGTTTTCCTGCCTGATATGCTCAGCTAGGCTGGAATTATAAAAAGAAAAAAAAAAAAAAGGACTTTTCCACAAGATTTCTGGGAGGGGTCTGCAAAGAGGAACTTGTTGTCAGCCACAGTTCATGACTAATGTAATATAAAAAGCAACTGTTTGGCAGGACTTTTGGCAATGGACTGTTTCAGAAATGAGGGTATTATTTTATGGGCAAGGTTATATTTAGAATTTGTAGACTGCAGAGTCGCAAGAAAATAATTGCATCAAGGAAATCTGGTGGAATCACAAACCATGAGAATGCAAAGCCTGAATCACTCTAGCCCTCAGGAGCCTGGGATTCATTCCACCCGTGCTCACAGCAGCTCATCCGGTTGTTGGAATTTCCTTGACTTTAAAGCAGTTTATGCTTCCCCATTGATATATTTACTAAGGCAATAACTGCAGCCTGTGAGAATGATGGAAGCTGTAAAATGGTTTCTGGACCCTTAGAGAACAGACTTCAAACTGTCTCATTTGGAATTATACTTCCTCCTCCTGGAATGGGTGCATCTGCGGGGTCTGAAGATAGGAATCCTCAGGAATTTGATTATTGTTCAGATGTGGCTTTCCACACGATGATTCACACGCTCCTCATTTGGGCATCCTGATGTCACTTCTTCCCAAGAATGTGTCTAGAATACAAAATGCCCCAAGATGAGAATGCAAAGCATTGGGCTGTGACACCCCCACCCTCTGTGCCCCACAAGATCCTCTCATGGCAGCTAAAACTGCCCCAGGCAGCTGTGGGCAGTGTGGATAGTAGAGGCCACAGGGAAAGTTGAGAGATATTTCCTTCCAAATCCTTATGCTGGATGACAAAAGTGATCTGATCTGATGTGTAGTCTTTAAGACAACTCAGCAGTTTGCAGTTGGCTAAATGGATGCCTGATTTTGTTTTTAAATTACATAGGTATTTTGTTGAGGTTTCACTCTGGTTGTACAGTATTGGGTCAGGTATGATCCTGACAGTCACTGATCTCACCTTTTCTACCTAAAAGCATGTGTTTATCTCAGGGAAGGGACATGTTAATAGTGCCAAGGGTTGGCTCAGGTTAACTGCAAAAAACACATAATGCCTCCTCTTCACTCCTGAATCTGAGCTGAAGAGCATAATGGCTTTCAGTTATTTTTATTTGGTCAGGGAAGACAAGAGCCTTGTCACAGCATCCCAAGGGGCAGATGAATACAAACTGTCCATGGCTCCCCACCTCCCTCCTGCTGAAGGGCACGTATGGGACCTAAAGAAGAGTCTCTATTCACAAGTCAATACACAGCCATAGTGTCCTCAGTGAGCAGGAAGGAGGGATGGGGCAAAAGAGTGCTTCAGAGAAAGAGATGAGAGTGGTGGTGACATTTATTTCAAGACTTTCATGATGAAAGTTTCCCCATGCTGTGAGGACTCATTCATGCCATTTCAGAGCTGGCATTCAACCAGGGCTTAATCTGGTGCAGAATGAAATCAGGCATTATGAAGAGATGGATGGTTCTAATTGAAATAATAACATAAATATAATTGAAATATAAATATATATATATATATATATATGGACAGACACATGCACACTGTGTGAAACCCCTGTGGAAACAACAATAACCTTTTAGCTCTGCAAGCCAACCAACCTATTCCTGTAACCACCTCTAATCTGTATGTTTGCACCTGGGGTTCTTTAAGGAAATGCAGAGTTGTAATTAGCTGGGGGTGTGGAGAAGTCAGATGAGTGGGATATTCACACTCTGAGACCAGAGCTTGAATGTGCACCAGGTCACAGGCAGAAAGAGCCAGCGTGCCAGCCTCGTCCCCAGAGGACATTTTACGTGCTCTCCATCATCAAACAGCCACACACTGCAACTCACAAATTTCCTCCAGTGACCATAAAGCTTTTCAAAAAACTTTCCTTCTGAGCTAGCCATTAAAAAAGTTTCTCTGTGACATTAAAAAAAAGACCCTTGGATTTCTCTGGGCTGCTGCACAGCTCTAGCAGCCATGGAGCTGGTACCAAGCTGCCATGAGGCCTTACAGTGCCTACATTGTTGGGGGGAACCTTAGGGAAAGAGGTTTCTGGACATGCCCTAGCGTCCACTTTCAGGTGATAACTTCTTGGCTAATAAACACATTTAAAACACAAAATATGAATTTCCCTTATTGCTCATGACGGAGTGGCTGCCAAGCGTTGGCAATTAGGATTATGTCTGCAGAGGGAAGGGGCTTAGCCAGCACCTTTGGATGTTCAGCACAGGAGACTTGGCTCACAGCTGAGACTGCTCCCACATCTGGCTGAAAGGGCTGGCTGGCTGTGACACTTAGGTGAAGCTTTAAACTGGGGCTAGGTCTGGCAAGGTAAGGCACAGCTTGCCCCAGGTTCCTACAGGCCAGTTCCTGGGCAAGCAGTTCCTTCTTTTCCCTGTTCACTGTTTCTTTGCTGGTTTTGCCTTGGGGATTAAAGTTGTCTGCAGAGTCTCCAGATCCATACCAGCAGTGTCAAAAGGGGGTCAGGAGGTTCCATGAACAAAACTGAGGAGTTTAGAAATCCAAATCTCCAATCAGCATAGCACAGCCCACAAATGGGCTCCTGCCTGTTCCTCTCCTGGACACTGCAGGCCACAAAGAGACTTTTGGAAGGAGAAGATGTTTGTATTGTTTGTTAGAAGGATGCTCGGTAAACAACTGAGACCTGAAGCTACCCCAAGGTAACACTCTGGTGTGACTAGTGGGGCAAACAGAGAATTCGACAGAGTGAATGGTGGAGCTCAGAGTAATGTGGAGACTTATTTTGTCAAGGCAGATGTTGCCATTGGGTGGAGTGTCTGGTGTGTGTTCTTGTCAGTGACAAGTCTGAAAAATGCCAAAAAATTGTCATCAGTGATTAAGCTCCTTCACGCAGGGCGGCTTTGGGAATAGCAGTCAATGGCTTTATAATTAGCAAAAATGACTGAGAAAAGTGTCATTTGGATGCTTCTTTTCTCTCATCAAAGGCTTTCCGTCTCCAAGTCCCCTTCTGAGCTGGTCTGTCTCCCAGCCCATCTTTCCTGTGATGACAAGGGACAGCAGACTGCCTCAGATCACACAAGGCAGGAGGGATTCACAGCTGCCAATGTGTGAATCATACAATGACTAAAGAATCTCTGCTGGAGATCCCTGCTCCTCTGAATGCCAGTCAGCATTTGCATGGCACCTGATCCTGGCTGGGTGGTCAGTCCCAGGCACGGTGCTCCCTGCTGGGGCTCACGCCTGCCAGCTAAAGCAGGGGATGGATCACTCTCTAGACTTGGAGATGACTAACACAGCCAGAAGCCTTGAAACTCTTTGATCCTCCCTGCCTGCAGCCCAAAGATCTAAACTAGAACTAGGGCCACATCAGGGCCTTCATCTCGGAGCTGGTCCTGCTGGATGGATCACGGCTTCTGCTCTCAGCACCATTAAAACCTCTTCCTTAGCTGGATCACATATGTGTGGCTGGAGGAACAGGAGTCTGGCAATGCTGAGAAGCAAGGCTGCTGACTTTTTAGGCACTAATTACACTCAGGAAACATATCTGGTGTGGTTTGCATGCTTAGCTCCCCACCATACGTGTATGAAGCTTGGCCAGCAGAGCCCAGCTGATGCACAGAGCATGCAGGAGCCTGAACTTTTCCTTCTGGAGTTGATGAGCCCCAGGGAACTGTGGCAGATTTACACCCATGCTGGATGAGGCCCCGAGAGGATGAACAACACCCCTTCCACAGGCAGATTGCATACATTAGTGTAGGAATTTCTCAGGAAAATCCATTCTTAGAGAGAGCTGGCTTCTATTTAGCAAATGCCACATGAAACAAGATGTCATGAGACTGCTGTCTTTTACAGTATGATGAAGCCCTTTATTTCTTGACTTCTTTTTTTCTTGGAGTCCTCTTGAATATACAGATTTTATCTCCTGAGAAAAAAAAGAAATCCACCATCTTTGTATCTGAGGCCATATTCTCCTTCCCAGGGAGCTGGACAAGCCTGCCTGTGAACCTGCTTGTATGAGCCTAGGGAGTGTCACCAAAAAGATGTGATTAGAGTTCAAGGGAGCTGGTGGCACAGAGGTTATGTGCTGGCCCCAGGTGATACAGTGACAGCCAGAAGTGACATCCTGAAGTCACATGTCATTCAGTGTGTAAAGAATGTGTTCAGACACCCACAGGTGGGTTGGCTCCTTAGATGTGACTCCACTGATTGTCAATGGATGAGGGACACAACACCAAGTGAAGTGGCAGACACTGCTTCTGCTGCATTCAACAGCTGATCCTGAAAAACACACCACTGCAAGCACCAAATATCTGGACACCAAAAATCCCTGCTCGCTGCTCCAGAGAGACAACTGGGAGGGGTCTCCAGAGGCATCAGTGGAGTCTGGGGCTCCCACTGGAGCCAGCGCTCAGCCTCCCCGAGTCCCACGGCCCCCGGCCAGCCCTGAGCAGCATCCTGCCAACAGACTGGAGCTTCTTAAGGCTGGAAGACTGGCAGTGTTGTTCCAGGCACAAGGCAGCAGTGTTCGAGCTGCCAGTCCCCAGGGCTTTCTCTCTGGGGCTCGGTGATTGCGTCATGTCTCCAGTGAGGTCAGCGCTCAGGTATCACACCGAGTTTCTGCCACTGCTGGCTCGCAGCAGCGCTCTCCCCGAGCAGGATGTAGCCAAGCCATCACCAGGAGGGTGCAATGGGATTGTTCCTCCTCAGTAGTCCTTTCTTCAGGGGCTGGCTTCCCCCTGCACACCCATGTGAGTCCTGTGGTGGGAAGAATGGGGCGCTTGTTTCTTGCCTGCCGTTAATAGAACGGGCGGGAGGTGTAACCAGAAATGACAACCTGAGTGAAATGTGATGCCTCTGGAGGGGCCCAGAAGGCAGCAAAGTGGTGCCTTCCAGCCACACCAGAGACCCTTTTCTCCCCCTCTCCAAAGAAGCAGTCAGCTTGGGAAATCTTGTGCTCACAAACATGTATTTTTCCCTCTAAAAACAATAAATGGTGTTATAGATGGGCAAAGCTGAGGTCCAATGTGGCCACACACTGTGAGGCTTGGCAGGCTCCCTGTGCTGTCGGTAGGCTCTTTGTTTCCCAAGGAGACTTTAGATACTTTCTTCTGCTGCAAGGGCCACACATAGAGATGGAACAATCTCCTGGAGGATGCTCTGTACCCCATCCCATCCAGGACCTGGGCAGAGGATGAGACACCAGCTCCTGACTGGAATTTGTCCCTCCAACTCCATCTGCCACTGCTGATCTGCAAAAGCAGAGCCTGCCTGGTGTGTAAAGGTCCAGTCCAAGCTGCCCAACCCATTTCTCAAATGTTAAATTTCAGCGCACAAGGCTGAAAATTCATGCATACACAGAAGTGACCATCATGTGGAGAAACGGCTCTGAGCATCAGCTGCTCTTTCAGAGTCACAGACTGCATGGGCTGGGCTGCCTTAGAGTCATCCTTATCTCTCAGGTACAAGTGTTTTGGGAGCTTTTTTAGGTCCAGATGTTCAGGCCAAGGTCCAATTTCATCTGAATAAGGTGTAAGCAAGAAGGAAACGTTGTTTAGTGTCTGTTTTGGACAATGTGTAATTCTTCACAATTTTCCCCCAACACTGTCTGAACAATAGTTGCCAAAATTTAAAAAAAAAGTCAGATGTTAGAAAAGTTAGAGGAAATAAATGGTACCTGGCTCCATATCAGGAATCCAAACTATGAACAAAAATCAACGTCCGGTTGCCATTCCAGCGACCATAGGAGAAGAAAGCAGAAACTGACCAAGGCCTTGATCTCTTGCACATCTCTGCAGCACCAGCCTGTGGCCCTGAGTCACATCCCCTGCCAGCCCTGCCGGCTCCAGGCACCACAGCCCCAGGGTAATGCAAGAGAAAGCGACCACAGAGACCACTGAGAAAAACAATTCACTCTGCAGAGCAGCGCAGGCTGAGCTCAGGGCAAGCACAGGAACACCCGGACACACCCGGGCACACCTGGGCACACCCAGGCACACTCAGGCACACCCAGGCACACTCGTGCACACCCAGGCACACCCAGGCACATTCAGGCACACCTGGGCACACCCGGGCATGCTCAGACACACCCAGGCACACTCTTGCACACCTGGGCACACCCAGGCACACTCAGCCACACCCGGGCACACCCGGGCTCACCCAGACACACTCAGGCACACCCGGACACACCTGGACACATGCAGGCACACCTGGACACAGGCAGGCACACTCACGCACACTCAGGCACACCCGGGCACACTCAAACACACCCGGGCACACCTGGGCACACCCAGGCACACTCAGACACACCCAGGCACACCCGGGCACACTCACACACACTCAGGCACACCCAGGCACACTCAGGCACATTCAGGCACACCTGGCACACTCACGCACACTCAGACACACCCGGGCACACTTTTGTACACCCGGGCACACTCTTGCACACCTGGGCACACCCAGGCACACCCGGGCACACTCTTGCACACCCGGGCACACCCAAGAGCAGAGACAGCAGCGGGAGCTGTGCTGCACTCGGGGATGAATGCCAAGCAGACCCCACCGGGCGGGAGTGCCCAGATGAATGGGATCCTTTCACATCAGCCTGACAGAGAAGGGATTTCATAGTTCTCCGAGCAGCACAGAGCTGCCTTAATGCAGCAGATACAATGCCCTGCTCATACGGCTCAGGAAACAAAATAAATATGTTCTTGCAAAGGCATCACAATGAAGCTTTTAAGGACTCAGCACAGGAAGGCTCTACCTGGCTCTCAGGTCTCCTTGCATGTGTGGGAGCTAAGAGCCAGGCTTTTTATTTTCTCCCTCTCTTTGCCTTTCTCAACATTTTCCCCCGTCACTGAACCTGGCCCTGGGGTGGAGGAGGAAAAGAACATTTCCATATAGTCTCTCCTCTAAAAACAAACAGAAGCAGTCACCCCCAGGTTAATTCAAAATAAAGCAATCACAGATACCACTGAGAAAAAAAATTTACTCTGCAGATCAAGTGAAAATATGCAAAAAAGAAAAGAGCTGAAGGGAGTACAAAGAAGGTGTTTGCTCCCCATGTCTACCATCTTTGCCATCCCTAACAAACAGCCATCACAGCACCAGCAGGATGCAGTTGTGACTACAGGTTAACCATGGAGTGAAGCTCACTGTCAGGGACCTGTTCCTTCCACTATCTCATCAATCCCTCATGCAGGGATTCAGCCAAACAGTCCAACAGGGCCCAGTGTAGAGATACCAGAGCCAGGTTATTTCAAAAGCAGCTGTGGAGCTGGAGATGAATCCTTTGCACCATGGCTCAGTCCTTCAGCATGTACCCTGGCCTGCAGGACTGCAGGCTGCTGCTGCTCAGCAGAGTCTGGTACCCAGCAAGCCCCAAATGGCTTTGAGACTTTCTGCACTTGCATCCAGCCATGGGTGGAGAGAAGTCTTAGACTGGTGGCCAGCCCAGCTGTCCTACTCTGCCACACGCTTGGCTTTTGATATTCTAGCTTTTTATTGTGTGATGCTGCTGCAGCAAAGAGCATTTATTCCACTTTATAAAAGTGATACTGTGCCACAGGGGATCTGTGGCACCCTTGATGTGCTCATGGGGTTGTGCATGGTGCTGCCATCAGTGATGCTTGGGTACATCCTTCTCTTCTAAGACTTTTCTTCTCCAGGTGGCACTCAGCCTTGAGAAGGGGCTGGGTGACTCCAGCACACTTAAGGTAGATGTGTTTAATTTCTTATTTCTGTGCTGGTTTGGGTTCCCAGTTCCAGCTGACCTTTGTTGTGCTGGGAGAGGATATATTAATATCTCTGCTACAAGCTCATGAAGGCTCTTCGAAACACCACAGCTGAAACCTCTCTGAGGAGATGGGCTTGTAATAGCCAGAGGTTGCAACAGAATTATACCACATATATGGACACGTAACTGCCTTCAGTGGCCACCTGTGCTGTCCCTGGTGTGGAGGACCAGGTGGGTCAGGTTACTGGAGCAGCCTTTGGCACCTATCCGGAACAAATTTCAGCCTGCAGGACTCTGCTCTCACACATCAGCTCAGGAAGCTTCCTGCCTGTTCTGCTCATGGCAGGTACCACACAGCAGCATAAAACTGCCAAATCCACCCCCACATAAAGAGCTTGTGTCAAACTAATCGAAGCATAAAGACATTAAACAGCAAAGAGGCAAAGGTTTTATGACCAGAACTGGTGGTTTCCCCACCAGACCTCCCTGAATAGACCAAGCCCATAAAATGTCAAGTGACAAGGGCAGAAATTGTTCTTTCTATCAATGAGCAGAGACATACCTCTGGGAGACAAATCCCTGCTTCCCACAACCCTAGCAGCCTGTTAGCCCACTGCAAGGCTTCTGGCCACATTTTGGTTTCCCGGAGCATTAAGCCCTGTTGAGAACCATTGCTGATGCCCATGGCTGAAACGGAAACACGCTCTTCCCAAAATTATCCTGACTGTGGCTCTTGCTGTTGGATGTGTGTTCTCTCCCATGCTCTGCAGCCTGTCTGGATGCAGAGTGAAATGCCCATTTTCCTGCCAGCTTCCCGTGCCCCTAGTGTGCGAGCGCTGTCGTCGCCGTGCCAGAGCTGCCAGGATGAGGCGGTGGGCTTGGCTGGGAGAGCAGCAGCTCCACAATTCCCCAGGCCCACGAGGGACCAGCAGTGCCAGGCTCTGTCAAGCAACGTGTGAGTCACCAGTCAGCTTCTGCTCAGCGGCAGGGCAGAAATCCACAATTCTGGCAAAATTTAGGCCCTTTTATTATTCTCTCTAGCAGCCTTACCGAGCTGGCTCCTTCAGCGTCCCAAACCAGAGCTGAATAGAGCTGCCAAGGGCTGTCATCCCAAGTTTCTGTTTCTAATTTCCTTGCAGTGGAGATGCTGAGATGGCTGAGAATATTTCATTTTACCACCTGGCCGCCAAAAGGCTGGGTCTGCATTTTGGGTGATGTCACATTTCCTGAGCTTTGGAGAATGGTTGTCTCTCCTTTCTCTTTTGGCTCAAAATGAGCTCAATCATTCAAAAAAAGAAATCCCTCATGAGCTGCCAAGGAAATACCAATGAGAGCGACAGGAACAAAAGCACAACTGTAAAATCAGAGGAGACAAAAGGATTCAATAAATCTGATTTTTTTTTTTCCCACACAGACTGTAGCATCCATGTCAACTAATGACAAGAATTATTTGGTGACATTGGAAGGAGCTGGAACAAATCTGTTCTTCCTTAACAGCCTTGTATCTAAATCACTCATCCCAGTGGGTTTGTGGTTAATCTGGCTAAGGTCTCTGCCCTCTTGGACACAAGCTGTAGCTCCCATCCTGCCCTTCCTAGCGGGATTCATCTTAGAGATGTCAGGGAGATGACTAATAACCAAATGTGCTCTCAAGCCCAGGGACTGAATTCATTTGTGTGGCCAAAAGCCCCATTAATAGTCAGTACACATAATATATATAGTTACCTTTTAAATATAGAGGCTTTGTCCAGAGGTATTTCCATTAGCCCTGTTTACTCCCAAACCACTTGGGCTCAGACATCTTGACGTCCTGAACCTAAATGTGGATAAAGTGCGAGGCAGCTGTCCAAAGGGTGAGACAGAAGGGAAATCACTGTGCCAAGCAGCTTTAATGGAAAAAAACATTTGGAATTGCCACAGTTCAGAGTTTCTTTTATTTTTTTTTTTAAACCTTGGTAGCCCGAAAAGGGCAATGACTGGGTTACATCAGAGGTAGGGATTACCACCACATCAGGTGCTCATGGAAAAAGAAGATATATCAGTCACAAAGGGAAAGCTAGATTTGGTTATTTGAATAGCTCACTACTGGAAAAGTTTGGAGTCTGATTTGCTGGGAATTCCCACAGCAGCAACAATCTCCTCTTTATGTCAGCATTTGCCAGAGCATGGCATTTTTATCTATTTGCTAGTGAAGTGACCCCAACTTCTTTAAGAACACTTGCTACTCCAAATCACCTATAAAAGAACCTCTCTTCAGTGATTTTGGGTTAAGAAGTATTCAATGGCTCCTTCCTGTTTGCTCCTTATGCTGTGCCACTCAAGAGCTGAATAGCACCAAGTTTTGATTTTGGTTTGGGTTTGGTTTTGTTCTTGAGGGTGTGTTGACTTTGGTTTTTTTCCCCTTTCTGAATTAAGAACAGGAAATCAGTTTAAAAGAGCAACAGGAAAAAATAGCACCTCTATGGACATGTGATCAGAGGACGGGCAATGCTTAATGAATACAGGGGTTTGCAAATATTTTCACCCAGAAACAACGTTCCGCCACCTGTAAATAGCAGCAATTCAAACAGAGACCTCAAGCTCAGAAATAAATACATGAATCACTGTTTTTATTCCTTAGTCACATTAGTTACTAAATCCTCAGGAACTCCATTTCTTCCACTCTTGGTTGGGCTGGGAAAAGCAGAGGTGTAAGGCCAAATGCTGACTCAGAGTGGCAAAGTAAAGCATGTATGTGACAGAAGGGCTTTCAAGAGCCATTCTCCATGCAGTCTGCTTTGTTCCTGCTAGAGTTCTTCTGAGGCTCTTGTTGAAGACTCACAGTTTTAGAAATGAGGTTTGGTTTGATGAAAATAAAAACGAAGCTTTCCAGCTAAAGGAAAGCCTGAGAGTCAATGTCTCAGGGGTGGTTCTGCTGGCTGGTGTGGGAAAGGATGCAGCAGGGTCTGATCCCAGCCATGGATGGCTGTGGGACTGCACGTTTCTGTGTTGCCATCACTGCCTTGGACAGTCCTTTTGGCTGGCTGCAGGAGATCAGTGCAGGTCCCAGCTCACCAGGGAGGCTTCTGGAGCATCTCCCAACACGCCAGGAATGGCAACCACAGCACAAGCTTTTGTTCCCACATTTAGAGAAGCACTGTTGGTGTTTTTGGCAACAATGAAAACACATGAAAGAAAAAGGGTTCTTGGAAAAGGAAATGGGGAGAAATTAAAAGGAAGATCCTGAGACTGCATCTCTGTCATCTAAGGGACAAAGAGAAATAGGCGTTGCTAATTAATGGGCGGTTTTCAACATTGTGTAAAATATTCTATAAAGTCTCCTTTGAGCACGAGCTGCCCCGATGTGCTGGGGGATGTTTGAGCCTTTTCAGGTCTCAGCTGGCTCACTCAGCCCTGCAGAAGTGGGGCATTCATTCATGCTGATGGAGTGTTAATGATTTCGCCCTCCGTAAACCCGGCCACTCAGCCGCGCTCCGTGGACACACACCGAGATGAAATGCTCCCTGTGAAGCCCACCAGGACAGGACTGAAGTTTCTTCCTGGGAGAGTTTAATCTCCATCCCCAGGGAGGTGCCTATGGGAAGCATTGTTTCGTTCCTACCAGCTATATGTTAAAATATACCAATACCAGTGGGGCTAAGAGGGAAAAATCCATCCCTCTTAGCCTCACTGGTATTGGTATATTTTAACATACTTGGACAGCCCTGGGCTCAGGGGGCTGTTAATGCCTGACCTAGAGCATTTTCTTGGCTCCTGCATTGAGAAAGGGGCATGGGGACTCTGTACAGCAGCATTGAGGGGCAGAAGGCCTTCTCGTTGCTGAGCTCTCCACCCCAGACACATACAGTTAATTTCTTCCTCAAGCACTCTGTTGACAAATTTTACAGGAGGCTGGGAAAGTAATGAAAATAGTCTGCACTGCATGTTTATTTGAAAAATGCTATAAAAGCCCCTGAATAATTTTTACACTGAGGTGATCTGACCAGCCTGACATGGAATTCTTAAGTGGGTAACAGCCCCAGGCCTGCCTGCATCACCCATCTGGGCACGATGCTCTGTGCTCCTGGTGCTGCTCCAGCCATGCCTGGGGGTGAGACAGAGAAATTACACCTCTCTGCTGCTGGCTCTGGGCTGCTTCCATTTGCATCCAGCTCTGGGATTTACCATGTCACTGTCAGGATGACTGCTGCACTGCAGTGCTCCCCAGAACATGGGATACAGGAAATGAACCTGAACCAGGGATGCTCCTGCACTGGGAGATTCATAGCAAAGCATCATCCTAAGGTGAGGCAAATCAAGGGGAAAGGAGGCAGCAAGGAAAAACCAGGATTTTCTTTCTGTTTTCAAGGAAAGAAAATGATGCAACCATTCAGATGTGGTGAATTAAATGTGATCCTATCTTGGGGGCCATCCTTTCAGGTGACAGTTCACAGGTTCCTCTCCCTGAAGACTGGACATTTGCAGCTTAAAGGAACTACAGATTCCAGTGTGCAATGGTCCCTGTCCTTCTGGAAGGTCTGAAGGAATTGTGGATACTGCTGGATTGAAGTGTTTTCACTGGTGAGGCCAGTAGAGATGTTTCTATAGCTTTTATCCTCACTCCATCCACTGACCTCACAAGTATTTCCCTCTGTGGTACACAAATGCTTTTCCCACAGGTGTTCACAGCAGGGAGATCCAAACCCACCACCTCCTTTACAACTTTACAGGATGGTCCCTTCCAGCAGATCCCTCCTGGATATGCTGGGGCAGTGAGAGGGGGGACTGACAACTGGTGAAGAGCAAGGATCTTCTCAAAGAATGGGCCACAGCAAGGCTTCTTCTGGAAGACTCATGAGCAACACCTCCATAAAACTACAGGGTTCTTTTGGAGGGAGGGATTTCTTTCATGGGGTAGCTGAGGTCAGAGTTTGGACCAGGGTGTAAGGCAATAACTCAAGTTGTTCTGGGCTTCAAGAGGACCCAGCAATGCTTCTTCCAGGGACAGCCACCTGCACTGCTCCCCTGCCCATGCCCACTCTGAGACACAGGTTGTCCTTGGTCCAAAGACAAAGATTTAAAAGCAAACAAAATCTTCCATTTGGCTTCAGCACTTTCAGGTATTTGTCACAGAAGCATAGACCCAAAATACTGACACGACATGAAAAATATCTCTTCTATTATTAACCTTCCAAGGGTTTTTTTTAAAGTTATACCTGTCACCTAAATGAATTAAGAATGGACCTTTCAACGTGAGGAAAATTTTTTAAAACCCTAATACTAATATCACTCTCTACTGAGCTGGACAGCCTCACGCTGGACACTGCAAAGCTCTGTGGGATTTTGGGTCTGGGATGCAGTGGGAAAACATCATAACTCCCTTGCACAGCTCCTCCAGCACACAACACCACTCTTATGGACTCATCACATGACACTCATCGTGTTTTCTTTGTTCCTACACAATTCCCTGAGACTTTCTGTGGAGCTTAAGCATGTAAATCCTGCATAAATACATAAATTGGTTATTTCATAACAAAGCACCCTGCTCATAATTTTTCTAGGAAGAAATGGATCAAGTACAGCTGGGGGTGGAGAGGGTTGAAGGTTGATTCTTTTTCTTTCTATTTACCCAAGTCATATTCTCTGTGTGCAACATCAGATTAAGGTGTCCCTTGCAAGACTAGAGCAGAGCCACATTCAGCAGGACAGTATTTCTGGCTGGATGTTCTTGCTGTGCTGTACGTGAGTCCCACCTCACATATTTCATTAATATTCCCTGAAAGCCTCACCCATGGGAATTTGGGAGTGTGTTCCTCACCTCTAGAGGTGGCAAAACCCACCCCAGTGTCTGGGAGCAAAAGGAGCTGCTGGAAGCACTTCTGCACTGCACAGGCAGTTCCCAAAAGCCTCCTAAAACCAATTTTTTTTTTTTTTTGGTAGTGGGTGGAGGTGGGAGGAGTCCTCCAACCCCCACCGCAAGTTATCCAAGGTGAGTCTCAACTATATTGCTCTGCTTCCAAATAAAAAATATCACTGCTTACACATAGTATTTATATGTTCCTCCACCCTGGTTTTGGCTCCTTCTCCCTTTTCTTCAGAAAAGGCTGAAAAGGGCCATTCAGGGAGGCTCAGCAACACGAACACAGCTCCAGCCCCTCTGCCAGCTCCCTGCTCCAGAGTGAGCACAACGCATTTTCAGCAGGAGAAAAAGCTTTCTTGGCCTGTGTTAACATTTTCACTTCTCACACTCAGACTATGATCCCTTGGGCTTTTTTTTTCCTCTCCTTTCCTCTTTTGATACTGACCATTGTAATAGAGACCATAGCAGCAGAGCTGCAGCCCATGTAAACTCGGCTGAATTCTGTATGTCCACATAAGCCTGAGGAAGCAGCACCTTCTTCCCACGACCCCTCTTCTGAGATTACACTAAACTGATGTAGGTGGCTCTTGGTTTCTGCTCCTGAAACATATTTGTAGCTGGTTCCCTACCAATAAGTGCAAAATGGAAAATAAGCATGAATATGCATTTCCCTGATGTGGATTTGGGGATATGATTCCATTGTGGGTTTTTTTTTTCCTTGTTGGAAACTGAATCTTTCTCTCTACAGTATATTAGCTGTGTCCCAGTGATCAGATCTTCAGCCAGAACAAAACAGTGTGGCTCCACTTGCTCACTGGAGCATGGCTGATGTGCATTTCACAGCCAATTCACCTCTCAATTCCAGTGCCCTACAGGCTTGCATGAACACACTTCCAGTGTCCCCATAATTGCTATGAAGCTGATTTTCAGGGGAAATTTGAAATCTCTTCACTGTATGCCAACTCTCTGAAGACATTCTTAGACTCTTGGATTGATACCTCTAGTTATCAGCGCAGGTAGTCTGGGCAGAACTGAGACAGAAGATTTTCATTGGTCAGTAAGGTCAAAGTAGTCAGTATTGGTCAAAGATGAGCTGAACCTGGTGGGAGAAGCACATGGAGAACTCTGGAGCACACAGAGTGACTTTGATCCTTTTGCCAAATCACCAAGCCAGGCAACACCAAACTCCACAGCTGCTGGTTTTAAGCATGTTGTCACTGGGATCAAAACTGGGATTTCCCAACTCCTGCAACCAAAAACACTACTAAATTGTAATGGCTTTTGGACACTACTAGTGTCAAAACAGAGGATGCTGCTCCAGAGAAAAGCTGTGTTCCTCTCCCAGTACTTCTGCTGGCTGTGCAGGAACTCTTCCCCCCCAAAGGCACCAGGGTCCATTTGCTGTGATTCAGGGTCATGTTTGTTGTACACAAACACTCCTCCAGCCTTTGGGAACCTGCAAAAATATTTGTGAGTGCAGTGCACACAGCATCTCAAAGATCTACCTGTGAAGGGGATGTTTATGGAGAAGCACATCATTATTGTCCTGGTTTTGAAAATATGCTTTATACATCCAGGGGGCTGGATTCTGGTGGCCAATTGCCAAATGTGGATGCCAAGTGAGTGAAGGATGCATCACACACATTGCCCATGGGCTGGCTGGGGTGATCCAATAACTCCTTAAAAACACGAAGGAGAACAAGCTGAGGGCCTGGTACCATGCCAGGGTTTGTGGTGGGGATGCCAGGATGCTGAGCAGCCATTCCCATCAATCCAATCCCAAGCTGCATCTCCTCTCCAGGTGAACTCAGACAGAAAGAGAGGCTGGGCTTGTGCGAGATTTTGCACAGGGAACAGGGAGTAATGGCAAGCTGGGGGAAAGCTCTGCAACAAACCAAACTATGGGAAAGACACAATGCTCTTTGCTCCCACAGCAACACCCAGAGCTGCACCATCCCCCGAGGACTGCTCATAAATCTTCGCTCATCGTTGCTGTCCAAAACACCCCTGGAGCAAAGAGTGCTGCCACCTGCCCTGATGTGACCAGACCTTGTCCTGTGAGCTTGGCAGAACAGCCCCCAAGAGCAAAACCAGGCCACAGTGTCTCCCTGGCATCTACCAGAGCACTCCAAGTGCTGCCCAGTTCCAGGGATCTTACAAGCTTTGCTTCTCCCCATGCGCTTGCCATGTGTGTTTTCTTTGGCCACCTCGCCCCAATCTCCTTTTCATTTCTAATTTTTGTATTCAATCCCTTCACACACAGCAGTTGGCTCCAGTTGGAGCAGACACAGGTCCTCACTTGTTCCAGCCAGAGCCATAGACCATGGAGTGCTCTGAGCTGTGAAGAGCAGGAAAATGGTGACAGAGCAGAAGTGACAGACCCAGGTGGATAAAGGACAAGGCAGGTACAAGGAGGGGACTGGGTCATGGAGATGCTGGACCAAGGGGTTTGTGGAGCTGGGTGAGCTCCACTTTCCTCAAACAGCTTTCTGTTGTCCACCCAAAGGAACATCATGTTTTTTAAAAACCCCAGCAAATCACAAGTGCCAGCGGAATACAAAATACAGTGTTGTTCATGGCTGGGTTTTTCATCCAGGACTGGTTTTGACTGTGTTTTTCCTGTTGTTTATTGTCACTTGTGGTGTGTGTGTAAGCTGGTGTCAGCGTGCTCTGGTGAAATGAGACACTGGTGGTTTGGTTTGCTTGTTCTTCTCCAGGAAATGTGGCTCCCTTGTGGCAGCCTGGTCCTGTCACTCTCTTCTGCCTCACCATGTAAATGCAGAGGTTGTGGTGGTGTCTGTGCTAAAAACCATCACAGAGTGCATGGAAGGGATGGACACAAGAGCTTACAGAGGACTGTGGTAGAGGTAGGCACAGGATGCAGCTCTGTGCCTCAAGCACAGCCTTTGCCCTCACACAGGGACAAGAAACTCTGCCATGCAAGCACTGAGGGAACTTTGAAGGGGTAAAGCCCTGAAGTGGTGGCCATCCATACACCACACTCTGCACCTGCACTGGGACAAACCTCATCACCCTGTGGCAATTAACAGGTGCACTGAAGCTGGCTGAAGAATGAGATCCTTCAAGTGCTTATTGTTTGTGAAATGTCTACAATGGGACACTGCCAGCTTGGTCAAGCAGGGTTCTCTAAGGGTCTTCACCAACATCAGTGCTCCCATCTATAATGTCACCAATGTCCTCAGGACTCGGTTAAAAATCTCCAGGTCTTAAGGCTAACATGGTTTCTGAAGACCTCTTTTCAATTTTGCTTTGACAGGTGACTTTTTACTTCTACTGATTTTACAGCACAGAAGGGTCGCACTATGAAATAAAACACCTCTGACCAAAAATACATATTGCGTCTGAAATGCTGCCCAAACAGAGGCCAAAAACTGCCTCAGCCACTCAGAAAGGCTCAGAAATGAGCCACAGAGCTTGTCCCTGCCCCTGGGGAGCTTCCCAACCTCCTACTTTATCACCATCTTTCTAAACCTTGTGTCACAAGCAGATGAGAGGAGATGCCTTTTGAGAGGAAAAAGACCATAGTCACCCCTGTGGCTGTGGTAGCCTGGCACTGGAGGAGTTAAACCAGCAGCACCTCTGAGGGGCTGGAATCCACAAAGGTGTGCAAATGGCAGCCAGCCTGTCAGAAGTGCTGAGTTTGCCCAGGGACTGCTAAATTCCTGCCTCTCCCCATGTAGTTGACATCTCCATCCCCACCAGCTCGCTGGCCGCCTTCCCTTCCCTGCAGAGCTGGGAGAGAGAAATGAAAACACAGATGACTATGAGGGAGAAAAGGCTCCCAAAAGGTGGTTTCTGGCTCAGGAGGGTTTGCCACGTCACGGGCACTTCTTGGCTTCAGCCCTACAAGCAGCTCCCACCGAGGCAGCCAGCAGGCTGTGAGGAGGAGGATGGAAAAGTACCAGGGAGTGCTCGCTCCCAGCCTTCCTCCTCCTCCTCCTCCTCCTCCTCCTGTGGGGGCCCTGCAGACACCCTGCACACACTCACAGCCCTGCTGTGGTATTTAACACGGGACTGTGGTGCTCTCACAGGGCCTCGAGGGGTCACTGACCCCTGCAGTGGGAGCAGGAAGAGCACAGGGAATACATGACCAGGTCCTTGCAGAGCTGCACTGGGAAAAAGTCTCCAGCTGGCCCTATTCCCACAGCTGATCCAGTGCATTACAAGCACAATGGAGGGGTCACTTGGACAGCCTCAGGATTTCCAAGCCTGTCTGCTGGCAAAGGTGTTAAATCTTTAGACAGCTCTTACCAAACTCCAAGCCCAAGAAGCAGTAGATGCCCCAGAGAGGGCAGACAGCCTGATTTGAGAGCTGGATGAATATTTTGCAGTCACTATTTAAAAACGGGACATGAGCAATTTATAATGAAGCAATGTCACCAGCTGGCATCTGAAAAGCATTTCCTCTCCGTCAGTAAGCAGGAGAGAAACTGGAGGGAATTGTGTGAAACCAGATTTCATTTGTCTTTATTTATGAAATTATTCCCCAGCTCAGCAGCTAAGCAGCCTCAGAATCGGTTTGGGGATCAGAGTTCAGGTTCAGGGTGTCCCCATATCCACCAGCAGCAAGTGCCTTCAGCCCTGTTTGTGGTGTGATACTGCAAAAGCTTGCCAAGACAGCTCCTGTGTTTGAATATTGGCAGTGGAGTCATGCCCATATTTTCTTAAGCTGATGCTGTGTAGGAGATAAGAAAATTCAAATCTCATGTTTGTGGGCTTCATGCAGCCATGCAGAGAAAGAGAAACAGCTTTTTTCTACCTCTGAATCTGATTTGCCCATTATCTCCCAGCTCCTGTCCTCCAGCCTGGGGAATAATTGGGAATACAGATCTCTTTATAATTCTTCTCCATAAGCACATGAGTCAGAGCTGCTGCCTTCATTTGCAGGTAATCACACTAGTGAATGCAGCCACACTAGTTCCTTGCTTTTTAGCATCGTTAGAGGTGGTCTTTGAAGTTTTAATGCTTTGGATCTGAATTAGCTCTTTCAGCTCATTATTTATGGCCCTTTCTCCCAGACTGACATGGGTCCCACAAACTCTCTGGTAAGCTGCATGAGAGATCATCTCACTCTGAGGGGGTTTCTGGAAGCGTCACTGCCCTCTACTCAAAACAGCATCATCAAGAACATTTAGCTTCATGATTTTCCTGTCATTTAATGTCACAACTACCCTTTCCATGCCTCTGCAGCTATCAGGGAGTCCAGGGGCCTGTGCAAGTCACCCTCCTCTGTCACAGAAACACAGTGTGCAAAGCATGTCCCCTCTGTCTGGGCAAGGGGAAAGGTGACGGGCTGCATTGCTGCACAGGTGATAAATCATTGACCTGGTTCCCTCTCCAGCCTCACTGGGCAGTAGGTAGTCTGTTGGGAAGGATGAAAGTTTCACAAGAAAGTCTCTCACAGATTTGTGTGCTTGGCAGAAAGATTTTTGAATGTAGTCTGATGAAGGAATAGAGATGGAAGCAAGTTTTGATATAGAAGAAAAGAATTGCTGAGCCAGTCTCACTGGATAACCAAGGAGCCAAAGGGTGTGTTAGTTAGAAGGGGTTTTTGTGATTTAGAGCAAAGGATAAACCCACCTCAAACAAGAAGATGTTTTTACCAAGCAGGAAGAGAGCACAGGCAAACAAGTCTGCAAAGTTGCAAGTAGAAAAAAGGTCTCAGAATTTTCCACTGCAAGAAAACTGAATAACAACTTCTAGATTAAACTGTAATGTACTGACTTTTAGTGATTGGAGAATGGTAACATGAATATGGTAATGATGGTAATTATGATAGTCAATAGGTAAAAGTTAAGGTATAGATTGGTTCTACTGTATTAAAATGCTCAGCAAAGTCTATAATGCACTGTAACCAAAACCAAAGGGTGTCCAGGCCTGCCTGCAGCTGGAGCTGACAGCTGTGGGCACAGCTCTGTCACCCACAACCCTGGACTGCTGTAATGTATTGGATGGAATAAACTGCATTTTGGAGAGCCCCTGGAGTCCCACATCCCTCATTTCTGCTCTTACAGTAGTCAGTTCTGAATTCATTCCTCAGTTTTCATTACTCCTGTGGCTCTGCTCTTCAAAGGCATTACCATCACACACCTGTGCTAGGGCAGTGCTGCCACTCCTGTTCTGTAACAGGAAATCCCATTCCTGAGGGGACAAAGGACACAATGTGCACTCAGAGGTAATGCAGGGAACTGAACAGGTCAACACTGCATGACACAGACATCCTTCCTCCCGCCAGGGTGGAGGGAACCCATGGAGGGAGCAGCACTGCAATTTATAACTGCCCCTAAGTACAAAGCACTTAATGCAACTTGCAATCTGACTCATGCCTGACTTGGAGTCATTTATTGCTGAATGATGTCATTTATTGACAGTGACTTGCTGTCAGTCAGGTTCCCAGTGTTGGATAGCAGGAAAAATTTCTTCACCAAAAGGACTGTTAAGTGTTGGAACAGGCTGCCCAGGGAAGCGGTTACGTCTCCATCCCTGGGGGTATCTAAAAGCTGTGTAGATGGGGCACTAAGGGACATGGCTTAGTGGTGGACTTGGCATGGCTGGGTTAATGGCTGGATTTGATCATCCTAGAGGTCTTTCCAGCCTCAGTGACCCTGTGATTCTATGATCTCCCAATGCCATCATGACTCTGCTCTGAGGATCCTGGTGTGGTAACTGGAGAGCAGCACTCCTCAGACCTCCAGCCACCTCACCAAGCTTTCAGCACTCCTCAGACCTCCAGCCACCTCACCAAGCTTTCAGCATTCACGCTTCCAACCATCTCACCAAGCTTTCAGCACTCCTCACACTTCCAGCCACCTCACCAAGCTTTCAGATTTGCTAAAGCAGGAGGAGTAGTGGTGTCTCCATTAGATGCCATGGGTGGCTGTAGCCTGACTTCTGCACTGCCCAAGCTCAAAGCTGCTCTCAGACTTCACAAATAGCCATTTAACCCCAGATAACAGTTTAACTCCCACTGAATTCCATTAAAGGATTGAACAGCATGTGTCTGTTGAGTTCTACGGGGAAAAATACAAAAGCAGCAAGCAAAGGAGCCTGTTGATTTAGGAAGGGTGACAGGTAGAAAACAGCTGTCCAACTAAGCTGAGGAGCATGCAGCAAAGTGCAGGGCCCACTCTGAGCCCTGCTAGACAAGAGTGCTCTGTGCACAGAGTGCTGCAGGACTTCCAGTTCTTCCACAAGTCCAGGTCTTCAGTCTCTGTTCCCTGCCAGATGCCTGTGGTCACCAGCTCCAGGGCACTGGCAGCCAGGACAAGATGACCAGAGTTGCCTCTTCTCTCCTCAAATCACAGTTATGCAAGTTGCTTATTGGCTTAACATATTCCTTTAAATTAAACATAGATTTTATTTTTTTTTTCCCTGAAGGTTGCAGTGCTATCTGTGCTACCACTAAGACCAAGAGGGTATGTTAAATTCTTGCCCAGGGCCTGAAAGAACTAATCCAGTGGCCAACAGGCAGAGCTAATCCAGTTTGTACTTTGAGCCTACACAGTCCTCAGTGTTTTTGTTTTATCACCCAGAAACCCATCTCCATGCACTTTCATGCTGTTTTTCTGATGAATCTTAACCTTCTCCCAAAGGACTTCATCCTGCCATTACTGGGTTTATGTCCTCATTGGTACCTTCAAACCCTGAGTGTTGTGTTAGGGCCACTTCTTGCATTTCCATCATATTTCTGCTGCTTTCCCCACACAGGAACTGCCCTAAAACCTCTGTAGATTTCTGGTTAAGAGCTTCAGAAACTTTGGCCATTTTCACACCAGAGCACCCTCCTGCTTTAAGTTCTGCTCCTGACTTTTCTGAAGTTGGGGAGTTTACCTCCACTCCAGCCAGGACACCTCATGATACCTATTGTAACAGACTCAGTGATGTTCTTAGGAAGATTCACTGGTGAGTTGCTGGAGCAAATGCCCAGCAGCTGGAGCAGGGCCTGCAGAAAAGACATCCTCCATAAAATCCTTCTCTACAGCTGATTAGAGCTCAGCAGGCTTTTCTGCTGAGACACTGATGCTATCCTTGGTCTCAGTGAGGGACTTTTCAATAGTCTGAAGTGGATTGTTTAGTGAACTAAGTACTGGACTGGGAAGAAGACTCCTTCTTTTCAGCCCCAGGGCTATCTGCAGCTTTGGTCCCATCCTTTAAAGCCATTGAGTCAGTTTTTCATGAGCTCCAGTGAAGAGGCTGCTCTCAGGCCATGTGGGCACAGTTATCCAGGTAGCTTTAAGTGAGTTACCACTGAAGGAGCTCAGCCCCAGTGTCCAGTTTTCAGTGCTGTGGACCCAGCCCTGTCCCCCCAGTAAGGAGCAGGATTTAGACCCACCCCAGGGAGCTGGGAGGCTCCCAGTGTCACCAGGAGAGACAGCCCAGCACACCACTGAGCCCACAGCTCCATCACTGCAGTCTGGGGCTTTGACAGTCAGGGACACCTCAATTAAGGCAGGGCCACCTTAATTTAATGTGTGAGTCCAGGAATGCAGACCTGCCCAAACTCTGCTGCCTGCTGCACCTCCAGCCCTTCATCCCAGACATACACCTGGCCAGGCAGGTGCTTCTCCGGCCAGGGGAAATGCTTCTCTGATCAAAACTTAAAATCTCTTTTTCTCTTGCTCTTGCTTTCTCTCTGCTGGTATTTTCTGGTCCCGCTGGGTGCTGGAGCTTGTGCAGAGGTGTCTGATGTGTGAAGTGAAATATGAAGGCAGCCACAGGCCCTGCAGTCAGAATCTGTGAGTCTCCAGCAGCAGCAGGTTGGCTGTTCTCAGAAGACAGGCTAGCAATCACCCCAGGACAGAAGATTCTCAGTGTGTTTGAGGTCAGCCTGTTCTGAGCTCTGTCAAGCCTCTCCAGGAGGCTTCAGCTCTTATTAACCAGTTCCTTCAGTCCCCTGCAGCTCATGCCTAGAAAGGAAACCTCTTTCTTCATCTTTACACCCTGAATTCCCTGAGCAGGAGCTCCCTGCAGTGCAGAAAGGCCCAATGGAGAGGTTGGGCCCAGGGTGGGGAGGCAAATACACTGTCCAGAAAGCCAGAAGCTGTTCTACCAGACCAATCTCTTCTTCCTCCAGCCTCATAAATCTCATGTTATTTCTTTTGCTGTGCTGAAAAGTGACCATTTATATCCCAATCTGTATTCTGATCCTGGATCTCTGATTTTGATCTTGAGGTAGAAGTTTCCCAAACTCTCTCCAGGCTTGCTGCTTTGAGGGACCTTCAAATAATTGAACTATTGTTTCATATAATATGCTTGTATTCATTTGCCAGGTGTTTTTCAAATGAGATTCCTGCTCAAAGTTGGGTTTCAGAAGGGGTCCTTGAGTCTCTCCTTGTCACATAGAAAGGAGGCAGTTTTCCTCCCATGCTCAAGCTGCCTTTAAGGTTAAAGTGATGTAGGCAAGATAAAATCAAGGTGTCTTTGTTATGAGACTGTCAGAGAGGGCAAAAGTGAGAGAGTTTGGCAGGGCCAGCAGCAGGGAGAGGATGCTCTCAGCATCCACTTGAATAAATGGCAGGGAGTGTGCTGGACCCTTACTCTGGTTGGGTGGTTAGGGACTACCAGCCTTGAGCTGGGGCAGGGATCATGCACCTGGCCCAGCTATTCCTGGAGGCAGGGGATTCCTGAGAGCAGCACTCTGCTCTGTGGGAAGGACCCCTGGTCTGTGGAGTGGGAAGGGATGGTGCCTTGGGGCACTCCTTTTCCAGCTCCCCCTTTCCCACCACTCCTGCTGCCCTGTTTTGCTCTCTTCAGCCTGTGGTGTGCCACACTCTGCATGGCTGTGGCAGGAGTGCAGGACCACTGGCTTCCCTGAATCAGAGACACACCAGTAGCTTATTTGCCCACGTCAGCAGAGCAAGAATTAATGTCACAACCCAACCTCAGCACTAACGGACACGGAAAATTGGCAAGGAAGAGAGGCCCATAATTGCAGAGGCTGCAGCAGCGTGGAACAGTGCTGCCAGACACACATCAAAGGAAAAGCCCTGCCGACCTGGCTGCCTCTGCCATCAGCCCTGCTTCCCTCCTCCAGCAGCCCTGCTTCCCTCCTCCATCTCTTGTCTCCTGCCCAAGGCCCCCATGAGCCAGTCCTTCAGACTGGGTGTCAACAGCGTGGCTTTAAATGAGGGAAGAGTGGCAGTGAAGAGACAAATGGAGCCTGAGAGTCTCCAGGGTCCCAGAGGTGGGTGCTGTCCTTCCTCCCACCCCAGCCACCTCCCCACACCTTAACAGTGTTAAATAGAGAAACCTCTATGGGGACAGCTGGAGCCGGGGCTTTTCCAGAGTCAGGGACAAAGAAGAGAGCCACACACAGGGCAAATGGAAAAATCCAACCAGCACACCTTGCTGGTGGCTAGCAGAGGGTTATTCCTGGCCACCTTCACCCTGAGCCAAGGAGGAGCTGTAAACACTGTCCCAGGCCCTGCCCTGCCTCCTGGTACTGCTTCCCAATTAATCAGCAACCCGAGTTACAGGCAACAGCTTAGTGATGGGAATAAACACTCATTTGCTTAATCATTTTCCCAGTGCCCAGCTCTCCTTGGCCTGCAGGGGTTTGATGCATGCCATGTTCCTCAGGTCCATTCTCAGCCCCAGCAGCACCAGTACAGCACCTTCAGGTGTGACAGGAGGGTTCCCTGGGCAGATCCTCCTGCCCTAAGCCCTTTTGGGTACCTTTCCAGTCCCTGCACTAACCACCAGGCACTGCTCCCCCCCAATGGCAAATAGCAGCCATCACAAACAGGCTTCCCTCCTCTCCTAAGCAGAGCAGGAAATAAACAGCCTCAGTGTATTTTTGCCTTCTGCTGTAAAGCTGGCTCATGGAAAAGCAGAGGAACATGAGCTGGGAATCAGGGATGTGCACAAAAAAAATGACCTTTCAGACTGGAGAGAGGTCAGAAGCTTCAGGAGAGCCTAAGAGATATTCCAGTAGGGAATATTGTACAGGGGAAGGTCTAAAGTCCAAAAGGAGAAGAGGACAGATGATCTCCCAAGAAAAATGGATAGGCAGAACTTGAATGTAGTGAATGTAGCTTTTTGCACTGCTTTACTTCCACAGCCCTCCCTGCTCAGCCCCCCTCAGTGTGTGTGCTGTGCCAAGCACCATCATACAGCCAGAGAACACCCGGTGGCAGCTGAGGTGACACACAGACAACTGAGCTGCTGTTGAATTACTGAATGATCCAGGTGCTGCCAGCTCACTTGTGGAACAGTTAAATATACTGATGAGGATGAGGAGCCCAGGTCATGTCATTTTGCCCCTCCAAGTCAGTGGCATTGCTGTGAATGTAGCCCAGGAGCCCCTGCCCATCCCTCTGGAGCCACCAGGCACTGCTCCTCCCTGATGTCCAACAGCAACCACCACAAATATGCCTCACTCCCCTGTACAGCACAGCAGGAAACAAATGGCCACAGTATATTCCTGCCTTCTGTAGAGCTGCTGTTCTGCCCTGGCATTGCCCTCAGGTAACCTGGGAAAGAGTGGCTCTTGTATGACACCCAGGACACTGCTGGCCACAGAGTGATGTAAGCTTTAAAAACCAAACAAGCAGAAACAATAAGGAAGACAAACCAGCCAGCAGCAAGCACATTATTTTCATAGGAAACAGCAGGATTTGTGAGCAGGAGAGTCTAAATGCTGCTTCCCCTGCCTGGGAACAATTGTACCAGGGCACTGTGCGTTGATTTGTGGGCAGCTAAATAAGTGTGAAGCAGAGATTTTTAACATGGCCTTGGGCAGGGCTGTGTACTTCACATCTCTGCTCTTAAATAATGGTACTTCTGTGTGTCTGAAGTTAAAGTGACACCTCAGTGTGGGTGGAGAGCTCAGATAGTTCAACAGAAGGTGCTGTGCAATAAGGTACCAGTGTGGGTCTCATGGACACATCAGTCCTCTGCTCCTGTATCAGTGCCCCTCAAAGTAGAGTAAAACAGAAAATTAGGTTTTTAATTTTCAGGCATTTCACTGAGCTCCAGAGATCAAAAAATGCCACCTGAATAAGGTCATACCTCACTCACATAACTCTCTTTTTGAACATAAGCAAGGTCCAGCAGGAAACTCAGAGCTCCAGGGAATGCAGAGCCCCCAGTGATTGGTTTCATGGAAACACCCAGGGAGAGAGAGGCTTGTGGTGGGCTTTTCACCAGAGTATGGACAAGCCTGAGCAACTTGGGTTTGTATTGGAAGTTTTTGCATTGGAAGAACTCCTGTTCTCTTTGGAGTGGGCTCAGCAGACGGATGAAGCAGGTGAGAGCTCTTATATTATGTTGAAGAGGTCTTCAAGATAGAAGGACTGGCTGTTTTTTTCATGCTGGCACGGGGGTAAAACTGAAATTGGGTGGCTTTATCTGAAGGAGAAACCAAGGATTTTGCTACTGAGCAGCATCTTGGCCCTTGCTCTCCCCCATCCATGGCAGTGGAGTCTCCCCCAGAGCTGACCACCCAGCCTGCAGCCCTGCTGGGGCTGGGGGAGGGCAGCAGGAGCATCCTGGCCTGCAGCAGCTCCGTTTAATCCCAGCCCCTGGTGCACATGCTGCCCTCCTGAACAGTTTCTTTCTTGCAGCTTGAACACTCCACATTGTCCTTCCCCTCGGCTTTGCAGGCAGGGTCCTTCTCCTGGCTGCTGGTGTTAACACAGCTTTCCCTTGTTCTGTCCCTTGAAATTTCCAGTAAAGCGCCCTTAATACAATCTCTCTGTGGCTGTGCTAATTATGTGTGAAATATTTTTTTTCCCCCATAAACCAAAGAAAACAAATCAACACAGTAAGATCCTTTCTCTCGGGCTGTTTGGCAGGTCTCACAGTCGTCAAAAAAGTTACCAAAGGTCCACACAGTCTCTGCTGTCTTCTCAAAACAGCTACTTTTGGGTTCCTGTAAAAGGACCCAACAAAGGAAAGGGTAAAACAAATCAAAAGCCCTGAAAGACTGTTTCCCACCTGAGTAGTCCCAAGGCAAAGGACAGGCTGTCTGCTGAATGTTTGTGCTACGTGTGGGGGCTGAAGAGAGCAGAGGAAAGGGGCAGGGTAGCACATCCCCACAGCCCTCACTCCCTGGTGTGGGGATTTCCTTGGCCTAACTCTGCTTCCACCTTTGCAGCCTCAGCTGCTGCTCAGTTCCACTTTCCCAAGCAATGGATCTGGCTTTTCCTTGCCACCCAAGACATGTATACATGTATCCTTTTCTAACAGTGCTTGGGAGAAGAGGGGACAGAGGGTGAAGCACAAGATAAAGCCTGGATGCCACTCCTTCCATGCAAGAAATATTCTTTTTTTTTTTTTTTTCAAAGGCCAATACCAAGCACTTACCATTTAAGAGAACACTATCCTTATATGGAGGGAGGGAGGGAGGGAGGGAAGGAAAGGAAGGAAGGAAGGAAGGAAGGAAGGAAGGAAGGAAGGAAGGAAGGAAGGAAGGAAGGAAGGAAGGAAGGAAGGAAGGAAGGAAGGAAGGAAGGAAGGAAGGAAGGAAGGAAGGAAGGAAGGAAGGAAGGAAGGAAGGAAGGAAGGAAGGAAGGAAGGAAGGAAGGAAGGAAGGAAGGAAGGAAGGAAGGAAGGAAGGAAGGAAGGAAGGAAGGAAGGAAGGAAGGAAGGAAGGAAGGAAGGAAGGAAGGAAGGAAGGAAGGAAGGAAGGAAGGAAGGAAGGAAGGAAGGAAGGAAGGAAGGAAGGAAGGAAGGAAGGAAGGAAGGAAGGAAGGAAGGAAGGAAGGAAGGAAGGAAGGAAGGAAGGAAGGAAGGAAGGAAGGAAGGAAGGAAGGAGTGCAGTGCTCTGGGAGCAGCTGGTCCTGGTGCTGTGACTGCCCCAGCTCTGCAGGCTCACCTGGACAGTCATCATGGCATTCCATCATGTTTGGGCCCCCAGCCCCTCCTCTCTGAGGTGGCAGGTCCCCTCCTGGGGACAGGGACATTACCCTTGCAGCCTGACATCAGCACCATTACATCAAGTCTCACCTTCTTGCCCACCCCCAGCTGTCCCAGGGCTGTGGGAGTCAATCACCATTAACCTGACCCTCAGAGGGAGCAGTTTTGGCACAGTTGTGATGTGCTGGAGCAGCATCATTCCTGAGCAGGTCTCAAGGCTCTTGCTCCCAGGCTCTCCTACAGCTCTGCTGCAGCATCAAAATCAACTCATTGATGCATTTTGCTGAAACTCTACAGCATCAGGGCGATGCTTGCTGCCTGCTTCTCTGAAAAACAGAGATAAATCTCACCCCAGCCTCAAAGGGGCAGATAAGGGCTGTGAGTAGAGCCACCCCTCTGCCTCCCCCAGCCCTCAAGGAATGGCCAGGGCCTTCTGCAGCAGTGTGGGGTGTCCCAGGCTGAGCCCCAGCCCTGTGCACAGAGCCTTGTTTCTGGGAATGCTGCATCTGGCAGGGCCCTTCCCACTTCACAAATATTGACACTGGGATCTCAACATCCAGCTGAGCAATAACATTTCCAGAGAGCCCTTGATCTGCAGAGCTGCTCTGATAAAGATGGGGGAATTTGGATTTTTCCAAAAGTCCTTTGCTTTCCTCTCCACTGTAGCAACTCCTCAGGTGGACCTGTCCAACCCTGACCCAGATTCAAGCCCCAGGAACCTCTGGAGAGAGGCACAGAAATGCCTCCTTGGAGCTGCAGGGGATGTTTCCCAAAAATGTACAGATGCCAGGAGGCAGCAGTTGTCAAAGGGAGACCTGTTTAGAGCTCCAAGCAGGGTCCCAGCTGGGTTTTTAGGAAAGCAGCAGCAGCAGTGAAGCAGAGGTGTACAGATTGCTGGGAAGGTGTTCTGAGGACTTCTCCCCTTGCTGGGCCCAGCACTGGCAGGGAATGCAGGTCTGATCCCAGCATGGATGCAAAAGCCTGGGGCAGTTCACAGTGTTCTCTCCCAAAACCAGCACAAGCCAAGGCAGGCTTTTCTTACCACATGTGCCTCAACCCAGGCTCAAGCCTCTGTTGTTCATCTCTTCCACCCAGAAGCTCAGCAGAGGGCAGAAAGGGACATTGTCCTGAGGGAAGGGCCCAGCAGCACGGAGCTAAGGAAAAGGAGGAGGCTGGCTTGAGGTGTGTTTAATAATGGAGACTCATATGAGCATCTCCCTGACTCTGGATGCCTCCCTGAGAACCCCAGTCCAGTGCTGGGGAAAGGATGAGGGGGGTCACAACCTCCTCTCTAACCATGGTCTTGTTAATGGAAGGTTTATCTGCCCCGCTGTGTACTCAGAGCTAAAAGGTGAGGCAGGTTATGTATTCCACTGGCAGAAAAAGTAGAGGTTGTGCTATTAGGAGTAACCCTGAGGATATTTCTGGGCCTTTTGACCTAAAACTCCAGCTCCACCTAGCCAACCTACAATCCAAAAAGAGAAATGTCCTCTCTTCTGCAGCAAACAAAAAGACACATTTGCTGAAGACTGGAAAAAAAAAGAGTGAAAAGATGGAAGCAGAGGATGAGATTTCATAGTTAAACTGAAAAAGAAAGAGAAAGACTAATAATAAATGCAAGAGAAGTAGAAGGAACAAGCTCCCTACTCAGTGCCAGCCCTGAGGTTGGATAATTTATCGAGGTTTCCATGTGTCATGCCTCCAGAAGCCCCCTACACTCTTTTCCATTTGTACAGGTCTGCAGCTGAGTTCTGGCAGCTCCAGCAGCTGCAGATGGCAACATCCAGCACTGATCTTAGATCCACATCTGATATATGTGGGTCTGTGCAATTACTGCCCAGCTGAGTGAAGCTTTTACTGGGGTTTTGGGTTTGAGATTGACTTTTTTACAACATTTTCTTGTTTACCAGAATGAAACCTCTTTCACTTGCAAATTAAGAAGTGAGATATAAATGGGAAAGGGAAAATGAATATTCTGGGCAGGACTGAGAGGGTTAAGAGGCTCAAGGGGATTCTTGTGTTAATGAGATGACAGAAGAGGCCAAGAGATGAGTATACACTTCTTGCTGAGGGCTGAAAACCAGTTTGTAAGAAAAGCCCACTGCCTGCTGTGAATGTTCTTGGACAGTCTGCTTAAAAAATGACCTCTGGGCTGTTGCATGCCAGCAGAGCCAAGTCTGCCTGCAATCCCTTTATTCCTCAGCTGAAGCTGCTCAGCCTGGAGGATTCCTGGAAAGCTCTTTGCCACCAAGTGCCTTGGCCTGGTCCTCTGCAGAGGCTTTAAATTAGCAGCACAGTGGCAATCACCTTCAGGATGGGAAATACAGAAGGTGTTTCTTCCAGCTTTCAGGAGAAAGCCTTTACCCCTCCAGAAATAAGTGACTCTGGGTGGGGAGCACCTCAGCCACCCCTCAGCACTGAGAGGCACAGGTTCATCCCTCCTGTTTTTCAGCAAAGCCTGTCCAGAGCACAAGCCATACCCAGAGCTTGGAGCAGCCCTTCCCATGGGCCATGTTGCTGCTGGTGTTTGTGCTGAGCTTTCTTTCCACCATCAATCAGCTCAACATTTCCTTGTGAAGGGGCATTGGTGTGCTCAGGTGTGCCAGTGACCTCTCCCACCTCCAAAGCACCTGGGACATCCCACCAAGCCCAGAGAAGCTTTTTGAAGGAGGCAGATGGAGCTACACCTGCTACCAGAGCCTATTTGCTTCCTGCTCTTTGCTCTCCCACATCCACTCCCTGCCTCTTCCTCGCTGACCTCAGACAAGCAAACACTTTCCACTGGAACAACACAAATGCCATAAAAAAACCTTGTTCCACAAAAAGAGCAAACAAAAGCTACAGGAGAAACTCTCTGAAGAACTTCCCCTGAACAGCAAATTTCACTGGGGGGTCAGGGAGACCTCCAGGCTTCCCTGCTGCCAGGGGCAGAGGTGGGCAGCCCCCCCTGGGAGCTGGGAGTGCTCAGTGTACGTCAGCCCTGCCAGAGCAAGGGGTGCAAGGCTGTAAATACCCAGGCCAGCAAACCTGCCGGGCTTGACGTAACCCCTGCCAGGCTTCCAAGGTCAACAGCGCCCTGTTTGTACTGTGCAGGGTGAGGAGAGGCATTCTGGGAGAAAGGCAAACAGAGGAGATGTCCCATGCCCGTACAAAAGGGGCTGTATTCCCGTGTTGCTCCGTCCCAAGTCGGGAGGAACATAAAATTAGCGCTGTTTTCATTTATTCATTGTACAAACATTCCGCGTCGTGCCCACCCCCACGTTTCCTTGCTGAGCCTGCAAGTCTCCATCAGGGAGGCTGGGAGGGGGCGAAGTTAGGCTCAGTCCAAGCAGCTGATGAACAAGGTGAGGTGAGGGCATGAATGTGGCAAGTGGGGAAAAAAGGAGAAAGGGACAGCCGTGAGCTGTGTGTGAGGGCAGGGAGCTGTGCACAGCCTCTCCCTGGCCAAGGGAGCAATCCACACTGTGCCTCCTGTACAAAAGCTGTTTCACTGTCACCCAGGGATGGCCAGGGAGGCTGGACATGTGTCACACACTGTGAGCATGGAGCTGGGCAGCGGGAGAGACAGCAAGTCCCTAGTGCACCATGGACTGTGAAGCCCTGTGCCATCCCAGGCTGACACCTCACCACTGCACTCTCCCCTCACCTAGGAGATGTCAGCCCTTCCCTGCACCTCAGAACACAAGAGGAAGTATCCCTGAGGAGCCCTCCAGAAGAACAGAGGGATGAGCAGCCCCAGGACACCAGCCATCCCCCCCCCGTGTGCCAAGCCCTAGCCCAAGTGCTGGTGTGAGCCCTGACACCACATATTTTAATCTGGTGGTGCCCATCACCTCCAGACCTTCCCTCTGGCCATCCAAGGATGAAGATGAGATGCTGGGCAGCCAGGATAAGCATAAGAGGCCTCATCTTGGTCATCCAGTGTGACAGTGTTCACAGGAGTCCGAGGATGAGGGAAGAGATGAAGACCTGACTCCATGTTTCAGAAGGCTTGATTTATTATTTTATTATATATATTATATTAAAACTATACTAAAAGAATAGAAGAAAGGATTTCATTAGAAGGCTAGCTAAGAATAGAAAAAGAAAGAATGAATAACAAAAGCTTGTGGCTCGGACAGAGAGTCCGAGCCAGCGACTGTGATTGGCCATTAATTAAAAACAACCACATGAGACCAATCACAGATCCACCTGTTGCATTCCACAGCAGCAGATAATCATTTTTTACATTTTGTTCTTGAGGCTTCTCAGCTTCTCAAGAGGAAAAATCCTAAAGAAAAGATTTTTCAGAAAATATTATAGCTACAATCCAGTGTTGTCCAAATCTTTAACCAAACGTGTCCATCCCCACTCCCTTCATAGAGCCCCGTTGCGCAATCGGAAAGACACCAAGGGGACAAGAGAAGCAAAAAAGAAGAAAACATTTTTTAAAAAATTCACCACCAAACAAACCTGGGTCTGTGTGCACCATCCCACCCTCCAGCCCAGGATTCTATTTCAGTCAGGGGATGAAGAAGCCACAATGTCGGGGTGGGGGCGAGCCCCGCTGTTTACGTCTGCCCGCACTGGCACGGGCTGGGAGCAGAAGGCAGCTCATTCAGCAGAGCTCCTGGCCACTGCAGCTTCAATAGGTGCTTTGTCCAGCACAGGAGGTTCAGGAAGGGCACTGCTTCCAATCTGGGATGCAAACAGGCCTGAGAGAAGATGTGTGTGTGTGTATGGGGTTGGCTTTTTAAATATGGGGTGAGTTTTCCACCTGCACCCACAAGGCTGATATTCACGCTGGAATAAAGGGGCACAGGTGCTGTGTTTGGTGGGGAGGTTCCTCTGTGTCCTTTTTACCCCCAGATGTTGACTCATTGCTTTTCAGTCCATTTCCATGTTTTCAGGATAACATTTAAGTAGACAAAGCCTCTCCTGGGAGGTTTTAGGCCCCTCTTAATTTTTAGCTAGAGGTTTGTCAGCACTGTCCCTTTTCATCCCTCCAGTGGCACTCCAAAGTTAAGCTATACAATGACCCCCATCATTGTGACTAAAGCAATGACCTGGACATTTCTATATTGCACCATGCTTTCCCCATCATGGGATTTTGGCTTGGAGAAATGCAGAACCCAAATTTGAGGTGGCAGTTTCAGCTCTACAGAGCATCACTGCCCATAAAAAACAGCGTAGCAGAGTAGCAAACCCAGTCCTGAGCTGCTGCAGCACATAAGGGCTTTGCTGGCTTTGAAAGAGGGAAGAGGGCTGGGAATGGAGCTGTTCTGGCTGCAATTCTGCCTTCACCCATAGCCTTGAGCAAGGCACTTGGGTTCTGTGTGCCTTCAGTGTGGTGTCAGAGCTTCAGCAGCACCGCAGGGCAGGGACAGCTCAAATATTGATCACTGAAGGAAATTATGGCAGCTGATCAAGAAGTATCTGTCACAATGTCAGATAACTGACTGTAAAAGCATGAACAATACCTCTTGGACATGAGTCCAATCTAAATCTTCAGAACCTGAAGAGTGTTCATAGACTGAAATCGTGCACAGACTGAAATTGTGCAACCAACTCTACCTGTGCACAGAGCAGCTGGGATCCCACAGCCCCTTCTCATGTCCCCCGTGGTTTTCTAAAAATGCCAAATTATCGTTTAATAGAACACAATAATTCCAAAAGTGATTAGTGTTTTAGAGACACAATACCCTCCTTTTCATTCTGAGAGTAAGACAAGATGAGAGCTGTGAGATGACTGCTCTGGTAGTTGTAGGAAAGGAGCAGCACTTCACAGCCATGAGTGGTTTGATGAGCACAATTTTTAAAAGCAAATTGAAAGGTTTATTCTTTATTCCAGTATTTTTCTATTTATTTTTTTTTCTTTCCCTCTCTCTCTTGGCTGAAAACCCACCCTAGCCCACTTTTGATTGTTTTTGAAAAACTGCAAATATCACCTTAATTGACACAACCTTCTTCTGTCTGGTGTTTTTCCCTTTTCTGGCCATTTTCATTCAGTGACTGCTTCCACTATATAAATTCTGGATATTCAATAGTTTTCACAGAAAAGCTATTATCTACTTTTACTTGGCCACAGGGTTTGTTCTCTGTTCAAATATTCATGCTCCCTGAAGGCTAAACTTGACTGGGAATAGACATAAGCCTCCTTTTAACTTTATAATGACATGTAAAAATCTTACCTAAGTGCAAGCACTTTTGCAATGTGTTACCTGTATTTCAAAAAGCCATGAACTGTTGCTTTCCTTCTTTAAACAAAAAACAAAAGTCATCTATGTGACTTTTTTTTGACCTGGCCGCTCCTCAGCTTAAAGAACAAACAAACACAAGGGCAGTTTATGAATCACAATTTCTCTGAACATATTTAGCTGTTTTTCCAATCCTTCCTGATGCAGACAAAAAACTGGGACAGCCAGCAGGTACTGAGCAGTTTCTATCCCTTTCCTGAAGCTGCTAAGAAACCACTATGTGTGGAGCATCACATTTTCCTAACTGGTCAGCTCCGAAGTGGAATTTTCTCTGTTCCCTGGCTTAAGCTCACCAAAGGTTCAAATGAGGTTTTCTTTGCCAAACCACGGCAGCAGCAGAGGGTACAGAGGGCTCAGTTATTCCACAGCAAAACAACTAAACATGTACATTTCCCAAAAGATCTTTATGTTACGGGGAGAAAGGGCTGTGGTCAGGCATGAGCTGTTTCAGAGTGTCTCACGTACGTGAGTCTGAGCAAAATCAGCCAGGTCACATTTTATAGATCCTGTCTATGTGTCTTTTATACCCAGCTGGAAATACCGAGTCCTGCCTGGAGCATGAGCTGTCATGGCCCATCTGCAGTGTGTTTTGCCTGTCTCCCTTCATTGCCATGGCTACACTGTGCTGTCCATGAGGGAACACCCCAGCGAGTGCTAGGGGGAGGCAGGTGATGATCCAGCACAGCCCTGGCTGTCCCAGCCCACCCAGCACCTGCAGGTGGTGGCATCCTTTGGATGGATCCAGTGCCCTTTGAGTAGGGCCCTGGTTTATCTCAGCAGATGAAGAATTGAGTTTGATATGAGCAGACAGCCTTGTATAGACTGACAGGTTTGTGAGGTGGGGGAAGCTAGCACAAATACAGGCTGGGCAGAGAACAGATTCAGATTTTACTCTTACCGAGGAGCAGGACTTGGTGTTGGTGGATAACAAGCTTAGAATGACCCAACAATGTGCACTTGCAGCCCAGAGAGCCAAACATGTCCTGGGCTGCACCAAAATCAGTGTTTCAGGTGGCAAAGACACTGTCCTTTCCAATGTCCTTTCCAAAGTTTTCCCTCACTGCCCTTTGCACTTTTAACAGATGGGCACCTGGAAAGTTCTGAAATTGGTATCTAGTGCTGCACTACTGGGGGGAAAAAAAAAGGTGTGGGGGGGATGATCCAAAGGGAAATTCACAACCAAAATTTGGTATTGAATCTCTGAGATGGAATAAGATACTAGCAGGAAGAAGTGAGGCTCCATGCTCTGTGGTCTGGGAGCATTACCTGTAAGGATGATGGATGCAGGGCTGGTGGTTATGAGCCTCAGGTTAAAAAGTGAGGCAGTCAAGGAAGCAAGTTTTGAAGTGAGGCATGGGACCAAAATAATTTATGGAGAGAGGAGAAACTATTATATCACAAATCAGACAGAAAAGCAGGATCTTGGGAAAAGAGCAGGAAGTGCAGATATTAAAGATCATAATAAAAGAGAAATGGAAGGAGAGATACTGAGGGCAGCCATGTGGTTTTAGTGCACAGGGGGACGTGCCTGTGCTCAGTTTCAGAGTTTACCTTTACTTTAGGCTGGTGGTGCTCTCTTCCATGTTAGAAACAACAGATTTTTCAAACAAAAGTGCTTTTCTCAGCCGTGAACACCTCAGCAGTTTCTCACCTGCTGTCATCTGGCCCCTGCACAAGCCAAGGTGTAGGTCTGCAGACCCATTTCCTCCTCCCCAGTCACAGCTTTTTATCCGTGTCAAAGGTACCAGCAGCCCCACAGAATAAAACAAGGAAAAAAAAGAAAAATAAAACACATTACAGTTCTCTCAGCACTTTCTCCCAACTTCACTCCTGCCAAGGATTCAGTTATGGAATCCTTCTCAGTTTTGGGGTAGTTTCTTCAGGCTCCACCATTACCAGGTGTGGGTACAGGCTCTCCATTTCTCCCCAGTTCACCCCAAATAACCTTTAAGCAAACTTATTCCCAAACACCTCCTTTCTCTGCCTTTACATCACTTATCAGTTACTGATGCTCCAGGTGCTTCTCTTTTCCAGGATCATCCCTTCCTTCCCTCCATCACCTGCCTCCCTACCTCAGCAGCAACTGGGGCCATGCAGAAGTTCCCTGAACTGTCCTGTTTGCTGCTGTTTTTGGGCTATCCCCAAATCAGCTCCTTTCTGCTCACACTGCAGTGATATTGACTGCACTGCAGACACACATACTTTGCTCAGGTTCCTTAATTAGCTTCATCTTATTTTAGTTTGCATAAACCACGTTCTCTTTTTATTACACAAACTATTTCTTCTCTCTCAACCACTTGTGGTGCCCCAGCCAGTTTACTTCCAAACCAGAGGGCTAAATTTAATCCCCCACTCCCCATTTGGCTTTCTCCATTTGCAGTATTTTTTTCAGTAATGCTTTTTTTTCCCTTTCTTTTCTTTTCTGGGTTGGGTGTTTGGTTTGGGTTTTGTTGTTTTTTTTTTTTTTTCCCTCCTTCTTTCCAAGAGGCTGGGCTTCCTTTTTGGTCCATAAGCCCTCCTATTTCCCCCTGCCCCCTGGATGCCTGCCTACCTTTACTCTAAAATCCAGAGGAGGATCCAATACACTTAGAGTGCCAGCTCTTCAAGAGGTATCTAAGGAGGCTGACAGGAGTTTGATGGTCTCTTTTGCAGCCAGTGGCAGCTAATGTGGTCTGAAACCCTCTCTCTCTTTTTTGCCATTCACACACAGTACTTACTCTTCAAGCTTGCTGCTGCTGCCACTGCCTGAAAGGACCTGAAATACCACATAGGGAATTTTGATTTCTTCTGGGGAGCCGGGGAAGGAAAAAAAAAAAAAACAACCAAAAACGCAGGAAAACTCATCTGGAGATTGTGAAGAAGACGTACAGTAACAGCAAGAAGTGGCAAGCTCTTTACTTCTTGAACACCAAAAAAGACCTCATTTCTCTGCCAGGTGTATGGGACTTAGATTCTGGAAGCACTGCACTGAACTGTTAAAGGTAATGTATCGCACTTTCCTCCCTTCTCTCTCCTTGGTGTCTTTTCCTTAACTTTCCTAAGTGCTCCACAGAAGCAGGCTCTCAGTGGATTGGCTGTTTCCCTGCTGAGCAACTAGCAGAGAAATGTGAGATAAGTTGTAAAATTGATTGAGCCGGAGCTTCTCCCTCCTGCAAGCTGTGAAGGGGAGCCCGTGGTGCCTGGGCTTCACCCCAGACCTTATGGGGAGCAGACCCCCAGCCAGGGGCAACAGCTGTGTGCCAAATGTGTTGGTTGGGGAGGGGAGGGGAAGCAAGGATGGGTTCAGAGATGCCTCAGTCAGAACCATGAGGTGGGAGAGCAGAGACAGGGTTATCCCCATTCTGCCTCCGAGCCATCAGTGTGTGTTTGTGGCAGATTGCAGCTGCTGCTGGAGCTCAGGTGATGTGTCTGCTCCTGTCCCTGAGCTCTGGGCACAGAGGCTGCTGTCCTGCTGATTTGTGGAGAGTGTCCCAACCAGCGCTGGGGTTTCCTGTGGTCATGGCTGTGCTCAGTGTCATTGCTCTGCCACAGGGCAGGCAAAGGGTGAGCCCTGAGCTGGAAAGCACTGAAAAATTCAGGGGGCTGAAAGGGGCTGAGCTCTGGAGGGGCTGAAAAATTCAGAAAGAGAATGAAAAGAGCCAGGGTGCCTGAGGGTTTGACAGCTCTCCCCTTACGTGAGGATGTCAGGGCTGGCGGCTGGCAGAGCCCCCTGGGCTGGTTCCAGTGAGCTGCTCCGGGTGTTCCTCAGTACCTGCCCGTTTTCCAAAGCCGTTCACACATGAAGTATATTTTTAGCAATAGTTTTCAGGGAACTGAGCTCTTCTCCAGAAGTAGAGAGAGCAAAAAAAAAGGTTTTATTTCTCAGAATCTCGATCAGAAATTACTTCTTTCCATTAATTTGCTGCTCTTTAGGACTTCTCATTTACATCTTGTGCTCAGTAGAACTCTGCACACAGAATAAAGAGTGCATTTTAACCTTTCCCTTTTGAGTTGTTTAGCTAAAAAGACGTCAGTTTGTTAAGCTTTCCTTGGTTTCTAAAATAGCTTTGCCAGATGTGGAAAGGGGGAAACATCCCACAATGAAATAGTTGGGAGAGAGGAATTTCTTAGCATTCCTCATGACTTTGGTTTCCATCTATAAGCTCCCAGCAAAGGATGTTGGCTGGGCAGAGGGGCCAGTGGTTTGGGGGCAGAAATTTGTGGGATTTCAAATCCTGCAAAGGCACTATTGGAAGCTGAACTATTCCTTTCTTTGCTTTGGTTGTTTGATGTTATATTTTCCTGCTGGCTTGAAGAGACTGTAGCTACCCTGACAGGTCAAAGGGGACATTGCCCCTTTCTGAGATGTTTCAAGTTGTTGTCAGAGTGGAGAAGGGGAGGCATCACCTCCCACCATCACTGGCTGGGACAGAGGCTGAGCTCTTTCTGCAGCCTGGGCAGCCTTTGGAGGGGCGCTCCATCTGTCCCACTTGAGCTGCTGCTTAATGTTTCATATAATCACCTCCCTGTACAGTAGCCAGGTTTGACAGCAGCACGAGGCCTGGAGGATGGATGGGCAAGGAGAGCAGACAGGATAGGAAATTGAGGGTGTGAAAGAGGTGGAGGGGAAAACTTACCAAGGAAAAGAGGACACTGAACAAAATTCGGCAGACTTAGATTCCATCAGAGCAAACTGCAGCTCATCACTGTAGAACACTCCCAATAAGTGAGGAACATTAAGGGGTTTAAAGGAAAAGAGAATGGATGGTATCACTTTAAAGACCCAAATAAATGAATGTACATGGAAAGAAAGGTTAGATCGTTGTTAAGTGCAGGAATGCACATAATGATTAGGGGCTGCAGAACTCCAAAATCCATTCCATCTTTACTTTCCTCTTCCCTCTTGGGGCCCGATCCCCTGCAAGTTGCACGGACCCAGTGACTTCACTGCCTTCCCATGCTGACTGGCACCCGGCGGCAACGTGGGCTGGTGGAGGGCCAGCTGGTCCCATTTGAAAAATCAACGGGACCTTTCTTAGCTGCCTGAGGCATCTTTTCCACCACCACCCTCCTCCATCCCCTTGCTTCCCCCTTTCCCTTGCCAGCGGTGGCACGGCCGCTCTACCACAAGACATCCTAACCCAAGCTGCTCTCCTCCTCCTCCTCCTCCTCCTTCCCCCCCCTTCCGAGCCCTCTGCAGGCTCCACGTGTGGAACAAGCCGGGCTGTGTGTGCCGCTCTCAGGCAGCTTCCCAGCATCACTAACAAAAGCCGTGTTCATAGCGGCTCTGGACCACATAGAGAGCCAGCGCACGACGGCTGCCGAGCAGCCCAGAGCAGCCGGGGCTGTTTAAAGAGTGGAGGAGAGAGAGGGACAGGCAAAGAGAGGGAGCTGTTATATATATTTAAAAAAAAAAAAAAAATTACTTGAGCCCAGTGCAACAACGGAAACCTTACAGTTTACTTTTAAGAACTCAGAGCTTCCTTGTGAGCGGGCAGAACAGCCCGGCCTGTGTGTGCGGGGCAGCTCTGCGGGCTCTGCTGTGTGCACAAGGGCGGTGTGTGAGCTGCCTCCCTCCCCTCCCTCTCAATGGGCTCACAGTATAAATCTAAAGAAGCTTTTTGTTGGCCTGATGAATAGGCAGGGGGTTTTGTCGCAGTCTTTTTTGAGACGCTTCACACCGAGATTTTTTTTTTTTCCCCCTCCATGTGCTTTTCACTGGACTTTCCTTTTTTAAGAAAAATTTCCACGTCTCCCTTGCCTAACATCCCCCCTCGCCGATGATTGATCTGTACAGAGCAGAGAGCAGAGGGGTGGGGGAAGGATGAGAAACACCAGAACCATTCTGCTTGGGCACCCCAAGCCTCTCCATGTGCTTTAGCTGTTGAAATGCCCTGAGGTGTTAAGTAGCAGCCCCATGGAGGGCCCTGCTCCCACTTCCTTCCCCTGCTTTACAAGCCCAACTGCTGTGCCATCAGCTGCAGTGATCCAATGCTCCCAAAGGCTCCAGCACATGGATGGAGGCAGCTGGAGCTGTGTCATTGCTGCTGTGACCAAGCAAGGATAAGGGAGATGGAGCATGTTGGTCACACAGTGATGTCCAGAAGCCACCAGGACCATCAGCTGCAGTGATCCAATGCTCCCAAAGGCTCCAGCACATGGATGGAGGCAGCTGGGGCTGTGTCGTTGCTGCTGTGACCAAGCATAAGGGAGATGCTGTGCTGGAGCATGTTGGTCACACAGTGATGCCCAGAAGCCACCAGGACCCCATTCCTGCTGTACATGCTGCATGGAAGTGGCCTGGGAGCTGGCTTTGCCTGTGGGTTTCCATAGGTCTGGCAGTTCCTGAGGCTGGCTGAGGGGAAAACTTGCTGTGCTAGGGAGCTGGGCAGGAGGAGAGCCACAGAAAGAGTTCTGCTGAGAGAAGGGAGCAAGAGATTAAAGTAGGGTAATTAAAGACCTCTGACAAGCATAATCCTCTGGGTTTTCACCTGTGTAGTTGCTCTTTATGTTAACCAAGGCTTTGTGCAACGAATGGCTTTCCCATAGAATACACTTTATAGATCAAGCCAGAGGATAGCTGGGGCAGTTGAAGTAGAGAAAATTTTGGACAAGACCCAGAATTAACTCAGGTGAATGAATAGCCCTACCTCACTGCTCAGTTCCTGTGTCCTGATTGCATGGGGGCTTATGATGGAAAGGAGCAGCGATTGCTGTGAAGAACTTGGGTTAGGGGATGTCCCATGAGAGGCAGGTCTGGACAGCTTAACCCTGGTGCTTGCTCTGATATTAGTGAGGCACCACACAACCCTTGAACACTTGGATGGTCCTGGTTGCCACCAGGTTATCAGGGAGCCACCAGGGAGCCAGGGATCTCCTGAGACACCTTGGTGTGGGGAGATGAACCCAGCCCTGCCTCTGTGCCCAGCACTGGGCAGGGCAGGTCCTGGAGGAAAGGGGTCCAACAGAGCCCACATCAATGACAAAAGGGCATCTGCAAGAGCAGCCACCTCATGTCATGGGGATGAAGTGATCAGGACAGGAAATCTCTTCTGGCAGGGTAGTGCTCATGGGTTAGGCCTGAGAGGAGTAAAATTGTCTATTAAGCCATGCCAAATAAACCTAGTGTACATTAGTGGGAGAATATGGAATGTAAATACTCGTGCTTCAAGGCAGAAGGGAACCACTAAATGCCTCGTGTTAAAGGAAACTTCCTCCTCAGCAATTTACTCCCTATTTTTTGATGATGAGAACTTTGCTCTGAAGCTGGTAATATAGGTCTTGTCTGAGACAGGATGCTGGTCTGAGCACACACCATTGGTTTCATCTGGTCTGGCAATTTCCATGTGCCTTTGGATTCTCCAGTGCCCCTGGTTAGCAGTGGGCAGAAGACTTGGGCACTCTATTATTTGTTTATTTAGTCATGTAGACAACCACTGAAAGACAAAAGGAATTATTTGTCATGACTGTAGGACATAGAGATTTGACTTAATAGGAATAATTTGACAGGACACAAAAATCTGTAGGGGAAACTAAAAGGAAATAACCAAGGAACATCTCCTGCCTGAGGTTAGATCACAGATTGGATGAGCAAGGTGTGTGGAAAAAAAAATGCAAAGGCCAGCAGCTGATAAACAGATGAAAATGTGGCTGATCCCTTCCAGCTGGAGCTCCCATCCATCATTTGCACCTCTGCTGAGAGAGCAGTTGCTGTGCTGGTGATTGAATAACCTGTAATCCACAGCAAAACCAGCAGCTCCTGCTGGGACCCTGCACAGGGTCAGGGATAAACACCCCTGGAAATCCCCAGGCACCACAGGCTTTGCACAGGGCAGGGCAGATTCAGTAGTTTTGCTGGCCTAAATCTACTGACTACAGAAGATTATTCCAGCTTAGCAGTCCTGTGGTAGAGCAGCTGTAGATCTCAGTATAATTAACATTACATCATCTGTACCACAGTTTCAAGGTTGAAATAGTCATGTAGGTTACATATTGGAAATTACAGAATGGCTTTCATTTAAATGATTAACTGTCACTGTTACTTACCCCAAAAAAATAGTTTCTCTGGAGTTTGGTGTATAAATAATACCCTGTACCTCTGTAGTGCTCAGCTTCAAAGCAATATTTCAGTGCTCTACCACAACAAACACCCTCCCAATCTGTAATAACTGGTCTGCAAATTATGTCTTTTCCTCTGTTGTAAATTATACCATGCAGTTACTGCCACTGCTGCTATTGCATTTGGTCTGGTTAGTAAATAATACTCTTTCCCTACCATTGTATCTGGGGTTTAAATAATAACCTGTCCTCATACAGTAGTTGGCATGTAAGCATCACCCTCATCCTGCCTGGCACTTGGGAGTGCACAGAACATTCTGCTGGTGCAGAGCAAATTGTAGCTTTCCTGTCCATAGTGTTTGCCCTCTAAATATTGCTCTGCTGTTTTGTATAGCACTTATTGTATAAATAATACCCTGCTGCCTCCTAGTAATTGATATGTAAGTGATCCCATCAGGCTGCAGGGCTCCTACTCTGCTAATATTGCCTATTACACCAGCTCTGTGCAGAGAGGGACGTTGGGCTGCCAGCTGAGGCCTTCACCACTGATACTTGGGCCTTCTCTCAAGAAACAGGGTGGTCAGTGGCCACAGAGCTAAGGCTACCCTGCAGCCATCACTGTGTGCCAGCAGGAAAAGGGATCACCCCTTTGCTTAGCCAGCCAGCCAGCCCATGGGATTGTGACCCTTCCTCGTGTCCTTCATGACCAGGAGCCACTTTTCCAGAGTCAGAACAAAACCCTTGTGCCTTCATAATTCCCAGATTCCATGCAGTTTGTCTCCTGGAAAAACCCCTTGGTGCTGCTTACAGCAGAGGTCACCTGCTATTCCTGTTGTGTGGCTCCTGCCCGTCACAGGACACATGAGAGGATTCTGCTCCACCAATAATGTTCAGATGTGCTTAGCAGAGGACAGAAGGGTCTTCATGGCTCAGCTCTGAATCTGTCCAGCATTTTGAAATGCCCCAGACCAACCCCAGCATGCCCTTGATGCCCTCTGCAGTGCTGCACTCATTTCATCTGCAAAATCATTCCCATATCAGCACAGAGATAGGCACATGCACCTTCCATGTACCCATCAGAAGATGAGTGTGTTTTGGACAATTTTGGCCATTCTTTTGCCATATCCAGGTAGGAATGTGGGTTACAGACATGCAGAACTCAGAGACAACCAAGGTCTCCATTTCAGCTCACCTTCAATGCTGTGCTTCCAGCTCTCACTGGCACATAAAACATACCTGAATTATCTCACCCAGGCACCATCACCCCTCTGAGAAATATGGCTTCAAGTTCAGTGTGGTCTGTGAAGCCTTCCTGAGAAATAAGTTCTCAAGTGAGCTGGCCTCTGATGAATATCACACTGTCCATTTTCAGTTTTTAAATCCACACAGGACACCTCACTTCTGCTCTTGTTTTGGTTATTTGCCTACAATTGCCATTGGCCTCCTACTTGGATAAGCACATTGAACTGACATAAACACATGTACTTTGTAAATGTTATGCTCATTCTTTCCTAGATGCTAGGGTTCTCCACTCCTCCTGCCTATTCAATGGCACCTCATCTGTTCAGGTATTGATGGAGAAAGGGAGTTCTAGCAACTTCAGAATCACAGTCTAGCAGAAAAGACAAGAAGGTTGGGGGTTTTTATGCTTGGAATGGAAACTTTCTCACACTGCAGTCTCAGTTTAACACTCAAGCTTTCCTCATTTCTCCATTGTGTGTATTGGCAAAAGTGAAGATAAATACATTGGCTGGCACCTTCTCTTCAACCCTGGCACAGTTCATTTCCAGTTTCTTCTATTCTCCAACTGGATTGCTTTCTGTTCTCTAACACCAAGTGTAGCTGACTCGTTTTCTGTAAATCTGCATGCAGTACCTCACCCATCAGAGATGTGTCTCTCTTCTGTGCTGTTGGGTATAATTAAACAATAATACTACTAAACTGGTTGGGTACGAGGGTCATTAGATGCTCTGATAGCTGATTGGATTTATCTCCCTTATAAAATCAGTCCTTTCCCAGAAGTTGCTTTAGGGATTCAAAAACAGTTTTACAGCAGAGTACCCAAAGACAGAGAGAAGCAATTCTGCAAATTCCATTATGTGCCTTGCTCATCCATTTGCATCTCTAAATTCTGAAATACCGTGCACAGTTGGGCAGACCATCAGAGTTTTACTACACAGTTTTGATATCCCCAGAAATCTCACAGCATCTCATGAGAAAGCACTATTCCCTTTGCTAAAGTGTCAAAACTTCTACTCAAGATCCTTGAAAGCACCAAATAGAAGCAATCTGTTAAATTTATTGATGGCCAGTGGGTCTGGTGTCTCTTGCTTTCCAAAATACTTGCTTTTAGTTTTTTGGGTTTTTTTTAGTTTTCATTCCCTTTTGCAACCTCCTTATGGTGGGAACGAGATTCACTGACTTGTGCAGACAGCAAGCACAGAGCTCACAGCCTGAGGGGAGAGGATGTCTCTCTGTACATTTTGGATGGATTTTGTACATTCCCAATGCCCACAGGAGGTTCAAGGGACTCCACATATTGGCTGGACAAGGCTGGAGTCTGCATGGACCAAACTTAAGGGGCCAAAATTAATCTCACTGTAGGCCCTCACCTTTCCATTAAGCTTTCATTAAAAACCATTAACTGAGAGCATGACTCATTCAACCATGTTTGCAGGAATGCTCATCCTAAATGTTAGAGAGAATATTTTTGGTTTGAACATTTAGCTGTCAGCTGTTTTCCTGAACATCTCTCCTGTTGTGTGGTTTATTCCAGTGGTGCATCAATGCCCACCAGTGCTGTGATGGCTCTCCAGTTGCAGCAGTGGAATTTCCATGCCCTGCAGGCTGCTGTGTGACAGTGCCCAAATGTTACATATGATTCCATCCAATTCTCACACTGTGTGTAAAAGCCATAGTGCATTTCCCTTGCTATATTGTCTTAAGGAATCAATTCTTCTTCTGTCTGAAAGCAGTGTTCTCTGTGGCAACTTGTGGGGATTTAGACATCCTTTTGAGGGCTCTCCCTGCTGTCTTTTCAGGACTTGCAAGCAGCTACCTGTCTAGACTAGGTTTTAATAGAAGAATTTGGGATTAATGTTCCCAGCCTGAGAGGTAAATGGCATCTTTACTACTGATTCCAGTGGTAACTGGATATAGCCACAAAAAAATTTACCTGCCTGTCTTATTGGAAGAATGACAAGACAGGTTAAAATAAATCATAATTATTACTTGCCTTTGAATTGGTCTTTTATGCCAATAGTAAAAAACAAATTTACTTTTATACAGTTTCCCTTAGTATTGTTGCATATTTGAGTTTAAATACCAGCATAATGTGCTCCAGGGTCCATTTTAAAGCCCACATCTCCTCCATCAACACTGGACCATATGTGCATATTTTAAACACTTTGCTAGGCAGTTATTCTGCCTACAAGGGGATCTGTGTTGGTACCTTTCTGTGCCTCAAAATGTGGGCACTGTTGGTTTTAAGGTGTTCCACATATCTCTGGAAAAACATTTTCTGTTGCCTTGACAGAACACTTCAGCAAACACTGGACAACATTTTGGAGCTCTTCCTCAGCCACATCTCATACACAGGAATTTATTTATTTACCCCTCAGAAAACTTGTTTTTCCCATCTAATTGCTGTTTGGGTTTTCTCCATACCTCACTTTCTCTTTTTGAAGGTATGGCATACAGACTTTGCTTAGCAAACTGCAAATTTGGGCTTAGCAGCTGCAGCTCTCCAAATGTCTGTGGCTTGTGTTAAGGTTACATTTCTTTCCCTTCACAGTCTACACCTTACAGAATAATTTTATATTTCATGTTAAGGCCTTGCTTTTATTCAGGATTCCCGTGGTCTCCCCAAATTCACATTTGGGCTGTCTAAGCTTGGCCAGCAGCACCTTTCTGGGTTCCAAGATCTCTCAAGCAGAGACTGTCATCTGCCTGTGCTGGGGTTACTCAGGGGAGCCCAGAGATGTGGGCTGGAATGAAAAGATTATTGATATTCATTCACTGACCCTAGACTGAAACCCATTTTGGAGAGGGTAATTGTCTTCCTCGTGCTCTCTCTTTCAATGTCACATCCACACAGTTTTCTCCTAAGTTATACCATACCTAAAACCATTTATAAGATTTATAAGATTGAAGGATCTCTATATACAAAATGTACATTCAGGTAAAAGAATTTGGCTGTATTTCCAGTGCAGTGTCTCTGTTCTTTAGTGTAGTTTCACCATGTGTTTGAGGTGAACAGACCTTTCAGTGTGGGCAGAGTTTCAAGAAGATACTACGACCTCATTTGGAAAAAAAAGGAAAAAGCTGTGATTGAGTTTTGGACTGAGCAATAGGTCCCATATTATTATTTTTGTTGCTTTTGTCAGGAAGTGTTTGTTTGAAGGGTTTTCTTGGTGAAGTTTTGGCCTGAGCCAAGATGAGAATCTCAAGGCAAGGAACTGAAACTCTTCTGCCCCTTATTCTCTCTCTTATGATGCAGAGTCCCATCACCTTTCCTCCTGGGTGGGTGAATACATCACCCAGAGAACAACATCCACTGCAGTGAGGACAATTTCCTAGGCATCTTTTCCATCACATCACTCTTTTCTTTCCAGCTCCCTTGCCAGTCTCATAAAATAGGACTTAAAGCTTTTGAGGTCTCTGATGGATGGTCCCTCTCTGTGGCAGCCCCAAAACAAGCTAGTTTGGCTGTGAACCATCTTGTCCTTATCTTCTTTCTTGTCGTGGTTTCTTCTCCGCTGTACAATTTGGCTCCTCTCTAAAGCATCACCATAGTAGAAAAACACAAGGGAGAGATTTATTTTCTGCCTGGAGTCCCTGTTGGTTTCTTCCCAAGAAGAAAAGGACAGTCTGAACCAAAGGCAGGAATTACTGTTTGGACAAAGTGACCTGACAAGTGAATAGGAGCAGTGGATGAGTGTCCGTGCCCAATGGAAGTGTCCCTAGCACGGAGAGCTGAGCATCCCTTGGTGTTCCCTGCACTGTGAAATCCCCTTGGAATGGCTGGTGCAGGACAGGACAGTTGACTGCACTCTGTTCCCCAAAAGGAACAGAGCAGCACTAAATTAAACAGAGAACTTATTGACTGAGCCAGTTAAATTAAGTTAAACACACACTGTGTGTCTTAGCTCAGAGTGAAACTGCACACCAGAATGGTCTCCTGGTACAGGAACAGTTTGAGCACACAAAAAAGGAAGGAACAGTGCAGGCATGCAATGCTATGAAGATGCTCAGAGGTCTGGAGCACTTCTTCTTTAGAGACTGGCTGGGAGAGCTGGGAGTGGTCAGACTGGAGAAGGGAAGGCTCCAGGGAGACCTTAGAACACCTTCCAGTGCCTAAAGGGGCTCCAGGAGAGCTGGAGAGGGACTTGGGACAGCAACACGTAGTGACAGGACAAGGGGGAATGGACTCAAACTGAGAGGGGAGTTTAGATTAGATATTAAGAAGAAATCCTTTCCTGTGAGGGTGGTGAGACACCAGTACAGGTTGCCCAGAGAAGCTGTGGATGCCCCATGGCTGGAAGTGTTCAAGGCCACAGGGCCTTGAGCAAAGTGCTCTAGTGAAAGGTGTCCCTGTCCACAGCAGAGGGGTTGGCACTGGATGATCTTTAGCATCCCATCAAACCCAAACCATTCTATCATTCTGTGACTATCAGGTGCCATGAAATGGGAATGGCTGGGAGAGTGACTGGGGATGAATATAAAGGGAGTACATGAAAGAAGAGATTATCTGGTGAGATTTCAGCAGGGCCTTAAGCCATCCACGCACTTCCAGGAAAGCCCCTGGTTTGCAGAGCCAGGGCAAACCAGGACCCGCTGGCTGCTTGGCTCCATCCCTGGACGGGACCAAGAGGCAGAGCTTTGTCCATGGCCCACAAAACCTGTCACCACTGCTGAAGCTGTCAAGAGGGGGACAAAGTGGTCTGGGAGAGCTGCTTGAGGAGGAAATGAGAGGAGACAGCAAACCATTCTCCTGCTGTCATGCATGCGGCAGTTTCAGGGGGTGCAATGCCCAGCCATTGATTAAGTTTTCCTAGAACCAGAGATGGGAGTGAAAAGCTGCTTCTCTTCCTTAATCCTTCCTGTACCATTCAACCTCCTGGAGAAATACAAGCTGGCATGGATGTTTTGTGCTCAATTTAGTTGTCAGAGGTTTGCTGGCAGAGGAAATGGAGAAGTAGGAGAGTCTTGTTCAACACAGCCAAGGCAGCAAAACCCTCATTTATAGTCTGAATGTGGAGCTTGTGGTCTCTTTGTGCTGTGTGCCCTGTCCATAAGCTGGAAGACAGAGTGAGCCCAGTACCTTCAGAACTGACAGTGATCATATAATTCCCAGACAACAGACCACTTTGGTGAAAACCCACCCCAATGCTCTGGCAAAGACCCTTCTTTTGACACCAGGGTGTGTGAGATCCTTCAGCAGCAGTAGCAAAACTCACAGTTTCATTGTGCTTGGGGGTTCACATTGCTGCCAGAGAATTTACCTGAAGTCCCAGTGAGTAGAGGCTGGGAGGAAAAGCTCTTTTACTCCGAGGACTTCCTTTGCTTGCCTTGCACAAAGAGTGTGTGGGAACATTGATATGCATGTGCCTTTCTAAGGAGTCACAAATACTTTGAGGATCTGGATTTAGGAGAAAATACTTTTCCAATGAAAATGCCAGTGATTGCTCAGTAAGAAAAGATTGTTCTCCATCTTCTGGAGTTATGAATGGAAAAAAAAATATGCCAAGAAATTGGTAGATTTCAAAAGTTGCAAATTATTTATGGCAAATAGTAACAGGCTCCTGGAGCACTGGCACTGCATCCTGAACAGCACATGGCAGGATGGCTCCCCTCTTTCAGCCAGTAACCAGAAAACCCCAGGCCCTCTCCCGTGCCATTTGCCCTTTTGTCTTCCAGGTCATCCCAAAGGGAGGATCAGTTTGAGATTCCACCTTCCTAGCAAAACTAAACTGTTCATGTCTTGAATTTATGAGACAGGAAATCCACTTGGGAGGAAAACTGGGGCTGAAACAGCCTCATTTAAGTAAATCTAAGCACAGTGTTTACACAATGTCTGGAATTAATGCAGAGAAAACTTTCAGGTGCCAACTTTGGAAAGAGAAAATGGGGAGCAAAAAGAGGCAGATAGTGAGGCTGTGATGAAGCTGGAAGCTCTTCCTCCAAGCTGGATGAAAGGTTGCTTTTATTGCTGTTAAGCACCAGCAGCATGCTGTACTTTCTAAATCAAGGCCCAGATAGGATATGATTGCTCCCCTATCTTTTTTTGGTTTTTTGTGACACCATGAGGAGGTTTAATATCACCAGCTGTGTGTATTCCCAGCATGGACAGCCTCACCCAAGACCATGGTCGATTCTGATATGTGTAGCACCAAAGAAATTGTCCTTAGCCAGAGGTTACTGCAGTTTTGTGTCTTGTTATAGGTGTCCATTCCCATTAATTAATTAATAACATTAATGCAATGGGGCCATGGGGTCACAACATGTCATCAGTGTGACACAGTGTGCAGAGAGACCCTACAGGCACACACAGGGTCCTGTGGCTCTCACCTTGAGCCTCCTGAGGTTGTTGTTAGTCCAAGCTAGCTTGATGTTTTCTGTTCACCTGGAAAAATCAAGCAGGAATCAGCTTTGCAGTGTCTCTCCCAGTGCCACCCAGTGCCCTTTTAGGTGAACTTCCACGTGGTATTTCTCAGGAGCATCCAAGGTGATTTTGGGTAGCAGAGCATTAACAGATACCAGATCTGGGCAGTAACAAGCAGAGCCTGTGAAGATTTAGGTCTCTATGCCTACAGATTCTCTAATAAAACATGGTTTCAAACACTTTATTACTTTCTGGAAAGCCATCCTTCTGAAGGGCTGAGTTGGGTCAGGGCAGAAGGGCTGTCCATGAACCCTTTCAGGTTCTGTTCCAACCCAAACCATTCCATGGCTCTTTGGAATCTTCTGCCAGCACAGAAGCACTGCAGAGATTTTCTGTTCTGTAGCCACATTCACATCTTGTTCTGCAGCCAGAGAGAGATGATTTCTCATTTTTAAGGCCACATCTTTGTACAAATGAGGTTTCAGCCTTCTCCTGAAACAAGTGACAAGTCAAATTGGGCACTAGGGAAAATCTCCAGTGCAGCCCGTGCATCATCCACACACTCCAGCAGAGCAATAGGACACCCTGTGGTGGGGACAAGTGGATGCTGCCACTCAGGTGAGCTTTATCCATCCTACACAAGCTCCCTCAGAGGATTTTCCAGGCCCCTCAATCTTTCCCTCCTCCTTCTCCATACTGGGCTTTGGTAGCTCCAATCCTGTGTGCACAGAAACAACAGCTTTTGTGGTTTTCATGGGATTTATAGTGAGCCAGTGCATTTGGGTGGAAAAAGTTGTCAGTTGAAGGTTCCTTATTGAGTTCCTTGGCTCATGGCCCAAGCTGCCATCTTCACACCTCACATCTGGGGAGAATCTGGTTTCTCTTCTTCTGTGTTGTGCTGGTTTTGCTTCCCATGTCTGGGGGAGTTTCACTTAAGGCTGACAGCAGCTCCAGAAAAAAGTGTACAGGATATAAGGAGACTTTATGGAGTGCATAATCACCCACCAATTTCTGAAAATTAGATGTCTAACAGTGCTCCAGTCTCCCTTGCTAGCTGACAGAAAAGGCCGAACTCCTCTTTAAAGTTTCTCAGCTCAGACACCTATTTTATAAGGAGATTAACTGCTCTTTAAGAACTTTCAGTTCCTCCTCTTGGACTAGAGAGGATTTTGAGTGTGAGCTTCAGTCAGTCTCAAAGGCTCATTGTTCCCTTGATTTCAGAGGCTCCAGTGCCTGTGTGAGTGTAGCTCTGGCTTTCCATATCAAGCAGACACTTGGAGCCATGGCAGCCCAGGGCTTGGTGCTGATCCCACACCTTGCCTGAAAGGCTCCAGCTTTCATCTGCTTGCCATAGTGGGTGTTTTACAACTTCCCTGTCCTTGAAGGATAGAAAAATTACCATGGTGGGCGTTACTAGGATGGTTTTGGAATGACTGGTGGTGTGGGCTCCTGCTGTCCTGGAGCCTGTGTGTTTAACTTGTTGCTGAAATCAGTGGAGATATAATGTAAAACCAATGAACATCAGGGGAGGATGGGAGATGTTCTGTGGCAGATATCAGATAAATGCTTGGGAAACGTTTTGTGTTTTGTAGGAGTTTTGTTCCAGCCCATCTGTCTGAGCTTGGATCAATGACTGAGCCTAGCTTGGGACTCTAGGTTTTGTCAAGATTTCCTCTGGCACCTTGCTCATTCAAAGCATGAACCTACAACCCTGAACATTTTGGATTTTCCTGTAGTGTGTGAGCAGTATAATCAGATAAATTATAACAGACTGCAACTGTTTTATTGGAAGAGAAGTCATAAAGACACTGGAAAGGGCAGAGCAAGCACCAGCTTTGTCTGTGTGGGAGGACAGAGAGGAGCTCTGGAGCTCATGTCATGGCTAAAGGCACCCTGGTACCATCATCAGGGCTGTGTCTGACCATGTCCATACCTGCAGTGGCAAGAGGTGCTTGAGGACAGGAGCCAGCTGAGGCTTGAGGTGAAACCTCACATTATTCCTCATCTTCAATAAATGTTCTCTGTTTGGTGCACTTAAAGTGCCTCAGTGCCACCAGTTTGCCATCCCCTGGTGCACTCCAGGCAGCCAATGCTGCAGGGCTGTAAGGACCACATGCCTCCATGACAAAATGTCTGAGCAGTTGCTGCCATGTGTCTTTTTGATTGGGGAAAAAAAAAAAACTTTGTTGTTGCAGGGATAGTTTCAGAAACTGAGCAGGCAGGAGCAGCATCCAAGCTGCTCTGCACATAAAGACCTTGCAGAATGGCTAGGAAGCCAGACAGAATGGAATATTTCTCTTATTTTCTTTACAGCTGAAAAAACATGAAAAATCACAGGAGTGCATTTATTGCCATATTTCTGTTCCAAAATTTTGCCTTATTTAAAAAGAAAAGAAGGAGAAGAAGAAATAAAACTGATTTTGCCCGCCTCACTCACTTCACCCACCTCCCCTTCCTTCCCTCCCATTTCCTGGACCTGGCTGAGGTTTTTAACTGAAAAACCCTGGTTCCAGCACAGAGGCTGAGAACACACAGAGGAACAATAAAGTGTTTGCTTGTAGAGATCACAGAGGAGCAGTCTGTAGGCTCACAGAGGAGAGGAGAAACCACTGTTTGATTCCAAAACCTGCAAGGGCATAGGGTGTGCTCCCCTGATGCCCCTGCTGGGTGATGGGGTCTCCTCAGGCCTCATCAAACCCCTGGTCTTAAGTGCTGATGCCTGAAAATAATAATGTTGAGATAAAGCTGGATGAAGGTGACCACATATCCTAGAGAAACTAAGGTCCATCCCTGATGGGGAATAAACTGGGGATGGAAAACCAGTTGAAGAGAGAGAATCCAAGGCTAAATAAACAGAGCTGAACTTAATTCTTGCTCAGGAGCCTCTTTATATCCATAATTTTAGAGGAAATATTGTCTTTGGACCTGCCTTAATGTCCAGGCATATCTTCTAGGTAATGAGTGACATTTTGTCAGCTGCCAGAGGCAAAATGGAAGTGTACTAAAGGCTTTCCAAAACTGAGAAAGGAGGAAGCTTAAAATGACACCTCTGCCCAAAAAAAAAAAAAAGGAAAACAATTGCAACAAGGGTGATTAACATGGTCTGGAGCAAGCAAAGGCCACAGGAAAAACTGCAGATGGGACTCAATTAAAATAGACTAGAACAGAAAATGCTTTCCAGCAAGCAAACATCTTTGACTGTGCTGCAAATGGGCCATCTGGCTATTTTCCACTGTACAGTCTGACTGTGTAGGTACTTTGTTGAACTTCCACTGTAGTAGAAGACTTTTCCTTTTCTTGCTCCCTCTACATTCTTCAGGCCTTTGGAAAGGTGGGGATGTGGTTGGAAGAGCGAGGGATTAAACCTGTCTGCACACAGGCACACACTTCCCTCCACACACACTTGGATTCTCAAATAAACATATTTATATGCAGCCAATTTAGGACACTGCACACAACCTGACACAGGAGCACAGTCTTAGGACTAAAATAGAGTGGCAATAAACTTCAGTGAAAGGGGCAGTTGTACTCTGGGATGGGGAGCTCCTGAGCAGAGCAGCAATTCCCAACCCTGTCCTTCTCAGAAAGGCAAGAGTTTTTTCTGAATCCCTCCAGGCCCAGGGTGCATTGGAGAGGGCCTTGTTTCTGTCTTGGGCACTGGTTGGAGATGGCAGGTTGGCTGGAATTTTTGTGGCAGTTTGGTTGGATTCTTGTTGCTCCAGACTGCTCCGTACCCCACACAGGGACAGAGGCACAGCCCTGACCTTGTGTAACTCCTCCTGCCTCCTCCTCTCTTCTCACACAAACCTGCCTGCTCCAGCTGCTCCCTCAGAAAGTGCAAATGGAGTTTTGCAGGAGAGCAGTCTGCAGGGATGGGAGGTGTTTTTGTGGCATGGACCTGGCAGGAAGGAAGCATGGTGTGATCATTGCTGCCTGTCTGGAAGGCCCTGTGCTGCAGGAATTACCCCTCACAGGGCTCCCCACTAGAGCCTGGACAAACTTCTCTTTTCAGCTCCACCAAAGTGTGTGCAGAACAGCTTCTCTTCAGGGTGACCTCTGCCAGGAGAGAAGGACCCCACCACTGAATTGGAGTTTGCCAGCAGTGACCTGGCAGTTCCTGTGGGTGTAGGAGCTCACCTTATTCTAGTAGCCAGAATACCTCAATGATTTTCAAAGAAATAATCAAAGGTGGACATGTCCAGAGGCCTGTGTTATTTATGACACACATGGCAGGGGCATTGCCTGTATTCCCAGCATGTTTCCAAGGCTTTTCTCCTTAGCCATTCAGCTGCAGCTGGGGCCAACCAGTAAGATCCTGAGCAAGGGATGTTCCTGCCACTGCTGAGCCTGCTCCAGACTGTACCGAGCTGTGGCATTTGCAGGGGTCCCCAGGACAAGGTGAGAGATGAGTGAATCTGACTCCGTGTTCTTAGAAGGCTAATTTATTATTTTATGTATTTATATGATAATAAAGAGTGCCATACTAAAACTATACTAAAGAATAGAGAAAGGATACATCAGAAGGCCTAACAAGAATGATAATGAAAAACCTGTGACTGACTCCTCAGAGTCCGACACAGCTGATGGTGATTGGTCCTTAAGTAAAAACAATTCAAAAAAACCAATCAAACATGCACCTGTTGGTAAACAATCTCCAGCCACATTCCAAAGCAGCAAAACAGGGAGAAGCAAATGAGATAATATTGTTTTTTCTCTGAGGCTTCTCATCTTCCCAGGAGAAGAAGTCCTGGCGAAGGGATTTTTCAGAAAATATGACAGTGACACCAAGCCTTTACTTAACCTTGAGCACTGTTCCTCTGTGCCAGATCCCATCTGAGTGAGCACACACTGACACTCCCACACTTTCTGTGCCCTTTCTGTGCTGCACTTTCCTGTGCCCTGGGCACAGCCCACTCAGCCTGAACCTACACCTCAGTGAGAGACAGCATCCACACGTGAGGTGCTCACCCTGCTCTGCCCCAACAGTCAGTCTGTTCAGATGTTGTTTTAGAATGACAGGAACAACCTCCCCAGTTCCCTTGTCAAGGCAGAGCAGGTCTCCACCACCCATGCTATCCACATCTGCTCACACAGACCTCCCTCTTCACTCACTTGCTTCCAGAGCTGCTTCTTCAAGAAGCTGTTTACCCTTTAGCCTGTGCCTGGACATCCCCCTGGAGACCCCAGGGAGCAGAGGCATTGCAGCATGGAACCACTGCTGTAACAGCAGGACAGTGATCAAAGGCATTCCCAGAGCGCTGAATCCCATCCAGAGCTGCCTGCAGACTCAGGGCTGGATCTCCTTGGCATGCTGCAGGGGAGTGAAAAATGAAGATCAACATTGCAAACAGCACCCTGAGGAGTAGGTTGGGTTTCTTGCTGGCAGGGACTCAACACTTTCGCGGAATACACCCAAAACATTGTTATTCTGATTTGTTAACCACTGCTCACAAGGAAAATCCATTTCCTCTGGGCTTCTGTGGGATAGGAGGAGGTTGGGATTTTTCCTCCATAGCTAAACCAAACTGGAAAGATACCACTGGTCCCAGCTGTTGTCATATGGGGCTGTTTTACCTTATGGAAGATCAGCATAAATCTTGAAGACTAAGAGTACGTGAGCTTGTCTTAGCTTTTGGGACAAAGGAAATTTCTTCTGGTTAGGGCATTCTGTTGTGTGATGCCTACCTGATGGGCAGATGAACCTGCCCTCCTCCTATCCACTGCCAGTGTACACAGAAATATCAACTCAGAACAATACCTGTTTCCTGTAGCCACAGACCCTATCAGTCTTTTCAGCAGGCAATTCCTACTAAATTTAAACATCTCTGTCTCCTTGCTTTAGGATATTTCTATTCTTTAGTAGGCAACCCAGGCCTAAAGCTGCCTCCCTTTCTTGGCTGAGTTTATCTCATGGCACTCAGAGCTATTCAGCTTGCTTTGATTCTGGCAAAATGAAAGTCAGTGAAAGGTACCTCATCTAGGCAGTCTGGAGCAGTAAGAGCTTTTATTTAATGCTCAAACGGTATTTTACTAGTGATTAGGAGGGTGTCCTCTACCCAAATCCCTTCTGCCCTGCAGGATCCACCCTGACAGAAACTCCATCACTTCCTTTGGTACCAGTTTCAGTGATCCATCAGCCACTGTGCAGAATGTGGGCTTTGTTTCCCATTTGATTTTACTCAACATATGTCTACAAGCTATTAGTTCTGGTCATGAATTTCTGCTAGATTAAAGAGCCTTTTAGCACCAGCAGTCTCTGTTTGAAATTACTTGTGCACAGTTGTCAACTTCTCAGTTTTTCTTTTTTTATTTGTTACAATAATTAGATTCAAACTTCCTATTTTCTAGTCTTCTCCCATATAGCACTCTCTCCTGCCCTCAGATCCTTACTAGTAGATATTTTTTCACCACTTTTTCCTGATATCTTCATGACAGCCCAGGGGTGTGCAAAGTATTCCCATTGTTCACCTCTAATGCACAGAGAGGAATTTCTGATTGGTTTACTGTTGGATAATAGCAGTAGCTCTCCTGAGTGACTTCTTTCTAGTACTCAATATCCCATTGTCAGGAATGCATTTCTTGCACAATTTTATATTTGATTCTATTAAAATACAGTCTATGTGGAAACCCATTGGCTCTAATACCAACCCCTGTAGATGCCCATTAGAAATATTTCCCTCAAGGCCCCTCAGATGGATCCCATTAGGGACCCACCAGCCTGGCTTCTGCTAAGCCATTTTAATGGATGTACTACTGGCATTACACATCTTCATACCATAGAACTCTGAAAAATTCAAACCTTATCAAAATCTAATTACATTGTGTTGCAGCCATGCAGGCAGCTTTATCAAACAAGCTTAGAATCATGCCAAATAATAAAAGGCTGGAAGCACCTGTTTTATACACAAGTGCCTTAACTAAGATTACTATTACATCTATTCTTCAGTGCTTAATGAACTGAACTCTGTATCAGATTTTCCATTATTTTGCCTGGAATTTATGTCAATCAAACTAGCACGTATTTGTGAGGCTCATCATTGTGTATCTTGGCTGGCTGTGGACTCAGAGCTTCAGTGCTTGGGGCCTGCCCCAGCAGAGATTATGAACGAGCATCAGTGGGCCAGCAGCTCACTCAGCCAGCTCTTTAAGGACTCCTGGGTGCTGCTTGGCCAAGCTGATTCCAGGCTGTTTGTCAGTAGCAGATGGTGTTTCCAATTGCCCTTGCTTTGCTGAGGAGCAGCAGGCCCTTCATTGCCCCCAGAGCCCACCCTGTGGGCACAGCCCACTGCCCCAGGGCTGGCTGCCAGACTCTCTGACCTCCTCTGCACTGCCCATCCCTGCAGGGAAATGGTGAAGTCAGCTGTCATCTGCAGAAGAGGCTTGTAATACATTGTTTGTGCAGACATCAGCCCTCACCAGAGAGACACCCAAACACATGTACAGCTCCCAGAGTTCTCCCTGAGGTTAGCTCTTACCTGGAATTTTATTCCCATGCACAGCAGAAAACATCTCCATTTGATCTTGTCCAGCCCTACACCTGCAAACCAAAGTGCCCACTCTCCTCTGCCAATGTGTTCCATCCCTGTTCTCTCCTATTTTCTGCCAGCAGAGCTGTCTCTGTTCACTAAAGATAAGGGTTTGTGGTGTGTCAGATTGAAATGAATGAGTGCAGGGAGGTCAGCTTTTTCATGGGCAAAAGGTTAATGCTGAACTGTACAGGATGGGGTTTACTTCTGACCTTTTCTTGTGCCAGTGAGGACATGTAATGGAGTTTTCTACAAGTCCAATAGGCATATACCTAGAATGTTACCTGTCAGCTGAAGTCATCTGGAATCTTTCTAGATCACAGGAGTGAAACAGCCAATACCCATGCCTCAAAGGAAACACCAGTGATTCAGTAGGTGTGGTCCTTCCTTCTGAGTCAGGCCTGAAAAGTAATGCCAAACTGTGCTGGGTTGCCAGAGGACCTGTTTTTTATTTGAAATATTGAAACCAGCTTCAGTCTTTGTGGTGATTTAACACAGCATGATATTATAGTGCATGGTAATCCAGTTAGGATTAAATTAGCTGGTCTCCTATATTGCTTCTGTCACTCAATGTCAGCAGGATGATCCTTGCTTTTCCTGAAGCCTTCAGAAGAAGCAGGTTGCTCTGCCTAATTGAGGGATCCCAAAAAGATATTTTTAGGGCAGATTTAAGATGCCCAGAGCTGTATCCTGTGGATTTCTTGTATTAGTTCTGGATCAATTTGCACTTGAGGATATGCTGGCTCTCTGTGCAAAAAGAGTTGTAACATTTCACTTTTCCCCCATGCAGAGGGCAATTTTCCCTTCAGAGTGTTTTAAGGAATAGAAAATTCTTCCAACCATCTGGCCTGAAAGCCAGTGCTGGCTTGATTTGGGATGCCCAGTGAGGAAAAGCTCCTGTTCTGAGACAAAAGCTTAGTGGATGTGATGGTCCCTCATAAGTAAATACATAACATGGTGTGTGAAGACCTGTTGTAAAATTGTCTTCTGCTCCATAGGTAAGACTGAATCACAAGAGAGGGGGTGGGAAAGCAGTATATTAAGTGGTGTATAATAACACTTCAGATTGTTGTACATAGCAGAGCATCTTATTTATTTGTCCCATGGACTGATGTCCCAAAGCAAGCAGCACTTTGTGGCAGAATCCTTCCCCAAGGCTTTCCCTGCTGGTGTGAGGAGTGTAGGAGGCTTTAGGGGCAGCTGAAAGCATTCACTGCCTTGCAGCAGCATCCACAGCACTCAGCTCCTGTGAACATACACAAATCCTTTCTCCCTGTGTTGTTTCTTGCAGGTAAATTATGACCACTTTGCTATTAGTGTTTGTGTGTTTGCAAGTCATCACCGCAGCCGACTCTGTGGAGCTCTCAGGTACGTGTCCAGAGCATGGCAAAGCAGGACTGAGCCATGTGTTGCACTCTGGTCCCATCCCCAAGGACTGGCAGCCCCCAGAAATAAATGAATAAATGTGCCCAAGATCTGTGCTGTGCACACACAAGGTTCCTCTGTTCAGATGGCTGCTGTGCCACAGCCTCTCACTGCTCTGGTGCTTGGGAAGCCAGGGAGATAGCTGAAGATTTGTGGGGAAATGAAGAGAATTTCAGCATTTCCCTTTTAAAATATTACCAGATGTGAACTCATAGTGTGGGCAGCAGCTAGGCTGCAGCAGAGCCCTTTGTTCCCTTCATTCCCAAATCCAGCACTGGCCCAAATCTCAGAAGCAGCCATGGTGCAGTGGTCATCGCCACAACTTCCCTTTCTAGACTAGACAAAAAGATCATGTCTGAATATGTGGGTAAAGGTTTGCACAGCAGATACAGGCACCGGATCATATGGAAACATGGGACATTTTGTATTACATGTGTCATTGATGTAACCATTGCTCTGTTTGGGAACTGGCAGACAGTAGTGATGGCCTGGAAGTCAAGATACCTGAGCAGTCTCCCCTGCGTGTTATCCTGGGAAGCTCCCTGAACATCCCCTGTTACTTCAACATCCCGGAGGAGCAGGACACCAGTGTCATGCTGACCCCACGCATCAAGTGGAGCAAGCTGTCCAACGGCACTGAGGTGGTCTTGCTGGTGGCCACGGGTGGCAAGATCCGGCTCAACAGCGAGTACAGGGAGGTGATCTCCTTGCCCAACTACCCCGCCATCCCCACGGACGCCACGCTGGAGATCAAGGCGCTGAGGTCGAACCACACCGGGATCTACCGCTGCGAAGTGATGTACGGCATTGAGGACAGACAAGACACAATAGAGGTCCTGGTGAAAGGTGGGATGCTGACCTTGCTCTTTTCTCTCTGTGTCTTGCTGCTTGGCCTGAAGGGAGGAAGAGCCACTCTCCTGGTTCAGGGCAAATTTGGGAGAGAACACCCAAAGGGGCATTTATAGGAAAGCAGATTCAATTGGCTCCTCTCCCCCACCGGTCTGGGAGAAAATACCTCCTTGGAGAAAAGGGGAAAAAAGCTGTTTATTAAACAATAAAACCCCTTGCTACTCCAAAAGAGATGACAAACTCAGAAAGTCCCTTTGGTGGGCTGTAGCTCAGCTCACTCAGTCTCTTATCCGTCCCTCCAGTGCTGGAAATGCCACAGCCCAGGCCTGGCCTGTTGGGCCACAGGTGGGAGCTGTGGGTGCTCTTCTGGTGTTCATCCAGAGCAGGTTTAAACAGGGCCAAAGAAAAGGAAAAAAACCATAGTCCAGGGAACTTTTTTGCCTCAGCTAGCTAAACTAACTAAAAGCAAAGGAGAGCTCTGTCCTGCTGTCTGTCCATCCACAGACAGCACGGTCCAGGAGCAGGAATGTGGAGGAGTGAGTGCATTGTCTGAGAACAAACTGCACGCTTCTTCTCTCCCTTCACTCTCTGGAACAACTCTTAAAGGTGCAAAACTTATTACTCAGCATAAACAGAACAAGATGACTGGGGATAAAAGCATCATATAGTCAACCCAGGACAGGCACACAGGCAGAGAATGAAGTGTTTTCCTTGTAGGAATAAGCCATTTCTCTCAGATCACAGATAAGGTGATGAGTAGAGGAGCCACAGGCCAAGCATTTATTTTAGCAGGCTAGAACCAGACTAAACAAACCAGTAAAATGACTCATGGCAGAATATGGCAAGAAAATGTCTCTTTTGGCAGAAGGTGAATTACAGAGGCAGCAAGACGACATCCTTGGCAGGAGGTGGTACTGGATACACTGGGCTATTACTCAAGTGGGTAAAGCTGGAACAGGGCACTTATCAGACCTTTAATTTTTTCCAAACATTTTAGGAGATGGGATGCCCTCATCTGGAGAATTGGGCTGTTCTGGAAAAACTTCCATTGCCATATTGTAAAGCCTGTCCTAGTTATAGGTGGATAAAATAATGAAAGTTTTGTACAATCCTTCTCTTTTTTGTGGTTTTTGCTTTCTGTATAAGACAGAGAGACAGCTTCCACTTCAGGACTCTACAGGATGAGGTTTAATTTTGCCTTTTTCTTGTTCCTTCCCTGGAAGGCAAGGGGCTGTTGATTGTGAATGATGTCCATTGTCTTTTCCAGGCATTGTATTCCACTACAGAGCGATCTCCACAAGGTACACCCTGAACTTTGAGAAGGCAAAGCAGGCCTGTATCCAGAACAGTGCTGTCATTGCTACCCCCGAGCAGCTGCAGGCTGCCTACGAGGATGGGTACGAGCAGTGTGATGCTGGCTGGCTGGCTGATCAGACTGTCAGGTGAGAAGCCACGCAGGGGAAGGGAGAGCCACAGCAGCATTCTTAGGGAAGGACTCCTGTAATGAAGCCACCAACTGAAAATGGTTGCTAAATCTCAGTTGTTGTAACTGCTGGTGTGCAGAGGGGGGTGGTGGTTTGCAAGTCATTCTCTGCTAGAGGTGAATGTTTAGTAGGAAAGCAGAGTGACCACTGTCCTCCTGGGCTGGTGGTGACAACTGAGTGGACAATGGCTTCATCCTGATCCTCCATCTTCCCTGAACAAAACCAGTGCTGTGCCAAGATGTACAAATTTGGCTCAACCAGACTGAGCTGTGCATCCCTCGCTGGGGAGGCACCTTGTCCTGATGTCTTTGGTCAGGGTTCCAAGGACCATCAGAGTGAGGGCAGGACAGCAGATCATCCTTTCCCTTTCCTATAACCTGGGAAAAGCCATAAACCACCACACTGGGCAGTGCTCTGCAGCTCCCTCCCAGCCTTCAGTGGCTGCCAGGGTCCTGCCTCCCCTCCTTATCCACAATCTCTCCCTCAGGTACCCCATCCACTGGCCCCGGGAGCGCTGCTATGGCGACAAGGATGAATTTCCAGGAGTGAGGACCTACGGTGTCCGTGAGCCAGATGAAACTTACGATGTTTACTGCTATGCAGAGCAAATGCAAGGTGATTTGCAGCTTTTATTGTTACTAGATGCAGAAGCAGCCAAAGCCCTGCTCATGCCTAGACTGGACAACAGTAAATAGAGAAAAGACAGGTTAAAGCTGGAAAAGCATATTCCCTGGCCAGCCCAGATGTTCTCTAGTCTTTTTATTAGACCTTGGACAATTTTAATGTCAAATGACTAATGCAGTGCAGAGGGTGGAGTCCATCTAACCTCCACCAGAGTCCACGCCATCCTGCCTGGTCAGCCATTTGAGTATGTGACATTCAGATGCACCAATCATTCTTTCTTATGACATTGAAATATTCAGCACAACAGAACTGCAATTGTCCTTTATCTCCCCCTTGCCCTGTTGCTCCAGCTGGCGTGGTGTGCTTTGCTCAGTTCTGCATTTGGTCTGCAAGACTCACTTTCTTCCGGTCTTAACAAAGTCACCCACATGGGCTTGCATTTCAGCTCTAATACACAGGACTCCTCATCTTATCCAAATTCTTATGAGTGGGAGGGAGACAGAAAGGGAATTGTGATTAGAATCTAACAGGTAATTCCTTGTGGTATTCACATGCCCACTAAACAGAGAGAAGCTGTGAGACAAGCAGAGAAGGAAAACACAATTCTTATCTTGGTTGCTGCACCTGTATTGTGCTAAAGTAGAATGGAATATGGAGATTGTTTACCCAAAGTGAGGATGTTTTGTTCCCTTGGCCCATCAGGGCCAAGAAGTGTGTGTGTGTGGCAGTCACAAGAGAATCAGAGATGAGTGCAGTGTGAGCAGTTGTGAGCAAGAGTGAGTGCATGGCAGATTCAGTTTAGATGCAATGTACATAGTATAGTATAATAAAGTAATTCTTTAGCCTTCTGGTGATGGAGTCAGATGCATCATTCCCTCTCCCCTTCGTCTGAGTCGCCTTTGATTTACAGTAATTCCTGTGCTAACGGATGATGTGATTACAGGCAAAGTCTTCTACGCCACCGCCCCGGAGAAGTTCACCTTCCAAGAAGCTTTTGAGAAATGCCGGGGTCTGGGAGCGCGGCTGGCCACCACGGGGGAGCTGTACCTGGCCTGGAAGGACGGCATGGACATGTGCAGCGCGGGCTGGCTGGCCGACCGCAGCGTGCGCTACCCCATCTCCCGGGCACGCCCCAACTGCGGGGGCAACCTGGTGGGCGTGAGGACCGTGTACCTGCACGCCAACCAGACCGGCTACCCGCACCCCGACTCGCGCTACGACGCCATCTGCTACAGCGGTGAGTCTCAGAATCCCTGCTGCTCACAGTGACCCTGCGTAAGGGCTGAAATGAGGGGTACGGGACTTCAGGGGCTCTCCAAAATGCAGTTTATTCCATCCAATACATTACAGCAGTCCAGGGTCGTGGGTGACAGAGCTGTGCCCACAGCTGTCAGCTCCAGCTGCAGGCAGGCCTGGACACCCTTTGGTTTTGGTTACAATGCATTATAGACTTTTCTTTGCTAAGCATCCTAATACAATAGAACCAATCTATACCTTAACTATTATCTATAGCCTATCATAACTACTATAATTACCATATTCATGTTACTATTCTCCAATCACTAAAAGTTATTGCATTAGAGTTTAAGCTAGAAGTTGTTATTCAGTTTTCTTGCAGTGGAAAATTCTGAGACCTTTTTTCTACTTGTCTCCTGTGGGTCAGGAGACAGCCACCAGATTCTGGGCAGTTGAGTTGAGTTGGGTGCTTGTGAAGATTCAGTTTAGATGTAATGTAATATAGTGTAATATAGTATAGAATAATATAGTATAATAAAGTAATTAATTAGCCTTCTGATATCAATGGAGTCAGATGCAGTCATTCTCCCCGCTTTGTCAGGGGCACCCTGCTTTTACAATACAGAGGAGCTCCCTGGCCAGAGACAACCTCTTGCTTCTTTGATGTTGAGGTTTTTTTAAAAAAAAAGAGAGGGGAGAAAGCAGGTTTGGCAAAGGACTAAGTCCTCTGCTCATGTTGAGGTAGAAAGCAGATCTAGAAAGGCTGCTTGACCTGCACATGGGGGGCTCTGTGGAGGTGGGGGAGCACAGTTCACGTCTCTCCAGTCCTCCCACATCCTCCTGCTTTTAAAGCTCTCCTGGAGACGTGAAGCAGAGCTCAGGTGCTTCACATAGAAGACTTTGAATGCTGGAGAAGGAAGTGAAGGAGAAATAGAACAGGTCTGACCCTGGAGATGTGTGTAGTGATGAGATGTGGTGTGGAACAGATGCGTGACTGAGTTTCCATGCTGGGATAAATCTGAGACTGATGCAGTCTCTGGGAACTGTGGATTAAAATTGCATCCCAGCTGCTCCCCCTTTCTCCTAACTTCACACTTCTCCCTGCAGCAAGAAGAGGGGGAAACAGTGATATTTTGTTTATTCAGGGCAACCAGAGGCTAACATTCAAGTAGGATTGCCACAGTTAAAAAAATAACAATAGTTTAAAATATTTGTTGAAACCCTTATGATCAGATCTGTTGTGCCCAGATACATCTCCCAGACCCGTGGAGGTAACCAGTTATGTGGACGAGCTAAAGACTGGTCCACCAAGCCACAGCCTTCTGGTTATCTCAGGGTTTGCCTGTGAAACTGCTGCATGTGATCAAGTCACCGCCTGGGCAGAGCAGAAGGAGATCGTGATCCTGATGAGGTTTCATGCACCAAGTGTGAGGACTCAGTTGTCTTTCTCCTGCGGCTCAGACAGATCTGCCGTGGAGGTTATCCAAGCTCCCCGACTTCCCTCCGCCCACCTTAATTTCCTTGCGGCAGGCACTAGGGGTCAGTGCAGACTTGGATATGGGCAAGGTGTTCCCGGGAAGGGGACCTGGCAGGAGCGCGGGCAATGTCCCCGCTGATTGACCAGATTTGGAGCATGAGGTGGCTCAGTGCCTCCTCACATGCCCTCCGTGCTGAGGCGTTGCACAGAGCCACGGTGGAGGAAGGAAAACCATTTCTTTTATCAAACTGTCACTATTTCCCTAATCCTCCCGTACCAGAGATACCCAGCTGCTGCTTGGAGGCAGCACCAGTGCAGCTCACCTCATCAGGCTGACATTTGTCACAGACATCTTTTATGAAAAATCCTTTCCTTAGGATCTTTCCTCCTGAGAAGCTGAGACGCTTCAGGAACAAAATGTAAACAATGGTTATCTGCTGCTGTGGAATGCAACAGGTGGATCTGTGATTGGGCTCATGTGGTTGTTTCTAATTAATGGCCAATCACAGTCAGCCGGCTCAGACTCTGTCTGAGACACAAGCCTTTGACATCATTCTTTCTTTTTCTATTCTTAGCTAGCCTTCTGATGAAATCCTTTCTTTTATTCTTTTAGTATAGTTTTAATATAATATATACAATAAAACAATAAATCAAACCTTCTGAAACACAGAGTCAGATCCTTGTCTCTTCCCTCATCCTCGGCCCCCTGTGAACACTGTCACAGACATTATTCCCTCTGATTGCTGCTTTGTGTCCTGATGCAGGGGACGACATTGAGAGCCTGGTCCCGGGGCAGTTCATCGACGAGCTCGGGAGCGAGCTGGGCAGCGCCTTCACTGTGCAGACTGTCACCCAGACCGAGGTGGAGCTGCCCCTGTCACGCAATGCCACGGAGGAGGAGGCCCGAGGCAGCATCGCCACCCTGGAGCCCATTGAGATCACCCCCACGGCCACCAGGCTGGATGAGAGCTTCACTGCCCTGCCTGATCTCTTCACCACTGCTCTCACAGCAGAGACAGCTGCCACAGAGGAGGAAAACGTGACCAGGGAGGATGTGACAGCGGTGTGGACTGTACCTGAAGAGGCCACCACCGTAGATTTAGGCACTGCCGTCACCACCTTAGCCTTTGGCACTGCTAGCACCACCGAAACAGCAGAGGTGAGCTCGGTGGAAGAGGTCTTGGGGGTGACTGCCACCCCAGGACTGGAGTCTGCCTCGGCGTTCACGGAGGAGGATCAGCTTGTGCGAGTGACAGCTGCCCCCGGTGCCGGCCACCTTCCCGAGCAGCCCATCTCCCCCACAGGTAAGGCACCAGGACTGAGAGAAGCCTGAAGGCCAGTTCATTCTAGAGGCAACCATTCAGCTGAAAAAAGCCTGAGTTTCTGCCATCTCAGAGGGCATCCAGGTCCCTGGAGGTGCACAGGCCTGTTAGGGGTCAGGCTGAGACCCTCCATCACAGTGGGGCAGGAGGGGAGAGGAGAAGGCTGTGGGCCACCCTACCTGTGCTGACCAGGGCTCAGCTGGGTGATGCTTGGGCTGCAGTGGTCATACTCTGCTCTCCCATATCCCCCTGACTCCTGGGAAGGGGAAAGTCAAGGCAAGAAGACCTGAAAACCTTAGAGGAGAACTAAAGAGATCCCCAGAACATCATCCTCAGTGGCAACAGGGCTCCATGACTGAGGCATTTCCATCAAAAGGGGTTTGAGAGGACCTGGTCCTTGCACTGGTTTTTGGAAGACCATTTCTGGTCACGCATCTCAGCGCAGAGGAGTGCTGTACTCGCTGTCTCACCACAGCTTCTCTTCCTGCAGGCGTGGTGTTTCACTACCGTGCAGCCACCAGCAGATACGCCTTCTCCTTTGTGCAAGCCCAGAAGGCCTGTCTGGAGAACAGCGCTGTGATTGCCACCCCCCAGCAGCTCCAGGCTGCCTACGAGGCTGGCTTCGACCAGTGTGATGCTGGCTGGCTGCGGGACCAGACAGTCAGGTAAAGTTACACTGACCCTTCAAAATGGCCAGTCAGCCACTGAGGCTTTACTCTGGCTTGTCCTCATCAACATTTACTCCTCATCAACATCAAAAGCTTTGCTGACCCAACATTTTCTCCAGGCTGTGACATTCAGTGGCCAATAGACGTGTTTTTGACCACTTCTTTTCCTCATTTCCTAACCTGTGTATACATCTTGCACCAGTAAGCCCTCCTGATGTGGAGGAAGAGTAGCAGGAAATTTGTATTTATTGCCTCCAGCTGTAAGTGGCCTCCAAGTCACACTGTGGGCTCTGAGCACCTCAAACAGTGAAGAGTTCATGTCCCACTCCCAAGCACACTGAGGTTCTTCAGTCCTGGCCACATAAGGTTGACCTTGGATTACCTCTTCTCTTCCTTTTTTTGGTAGGTATCCCATTGTCAATCCCCGAAATAACTGCATAGGAGACAAAGAGGACACTCCAGGCGTGCGGTCATACGGCATGCGCCCAGCCTCAGAGACCTACGATGTGTACTGCTACATCGACAGGCTCAAGGGTACATCCTCCCCTGCCCCTGGGCACTGCTGTGGAGCAAAACTCTGCCCCACACCTCCACCTCTGTCTGTAGATTGCCGGGATGCAGGGACTCACCCGTGTTTTCCCTCCCACCCCTCAGGCGATGTGTTCTTCGCAACCCAGCCCGAGCAGTTCACCTTCCCCGAAGCCCAGCGGTTCTGCGAGAGCCAGAACGCCACTCTGGCCTCTGTTGGCCAGCTGCACGCCGCCTGGAAGCAGGGCCTGGACCGGTGCTACGCGGGCTGGCTGGCCGACGGCAGCCTGCGCTACCCCATCGTGAGCCCCCGGCCCGCCTGCGGCGGTGATGCCCCGGGCGTCAGGACCGTGTACCAGCACCACAACCAGACAGGCTTCCCCGACCCGCTGTCCCGCCACCACGCCTTCTGCTTCAGAGGTACCCACCCTCCTGCTGCCGTGTGATGCCAGAGCTTGCTTGCCTCAGTTTATCCCAGTCTTTCCCCAGGTCTGCCAGCCACCTCTCCCTCTCCCTCCCTTGCCCCTGATGAGTGCTGTCTGTCAGTGATTGGCAGAGTTCAGAAGATGCCTTTCAGCCCTGGGGGACATTGGGCCATCCAGGTGTCAAATTTAAGTCTCATAGCTTAATATTAACTACTGCTGAGCACCCGTGGGGGTGTGGCAATTGCAAGGTGTTTTGGGCTACAGTCATGGTGAGCCTGATACCTGCTCCTATCTACCTAATTAGGGTGTCCAGGGCATCTACACTGGAGCACAGATACTTGCATGTATATACCCAGCAAAAACTAACAGTAAAGTTAGGACTAAGTCTTTTGTCCTTGGGTGTGTGTGGCAGCCATTTTGACATCTTCAGTGTCCCCTGAGACTTCCCCCCTCTTACCTGGTTGGTGGGATCCCTGCCCCTTCCCTCTCCCTCTCGCTGGGGTTAAAAGGAACAACAAGTATGTGGTTCGGAGAGTTCTGTTAGGGCTGTTATGGCATTCAGAGGCCTGCGGGCCAGGAATAAAGCTATGGATCTAAACCCTCCAGCAGAACCCGACTCCTTTTCATTCACCTCACCTTAAAGCTTCTCCACCAGAGGTAAACCTGAGCTCCTGCATGTCTGGACTTGTCCCAAGTGCCCAGCTGCAGCATCCAGCAGCCAAAGGTGTCTCTGAGGTGAAACCACAGTTGCTGCCCTTGGTCAAGCATTAAGGGCCAGACAAGCCCAGGCACGTCCCATCCGCTTATATTGGTAATAATTCCAACACCCTCCCGCCCCTGCAGGGCACAGAAACCTCTCTCCTCGGGGAAAGGGATTTCAAAAGGGAGGCTGGGAATGTTGGAGTGCCGGTTTGAGCGAGGCACATCACCAGCATCTTGGATTGTGAATTTTTGGAAACTCCTTTCAATGTCTTTTTGTTCCAGCTCTGCCTCCTGTGGAGGAGGAGGGGGTCACCCCGTTCTTTGAAGATGTGCTGGCAACACAAGTGATCCCTGGAGTGGAGGGGGTGCCCTCAGGGGAGGAGGTGACCATGGAGACAGAGTCTGCCACTCAGCCTGAGAATCAGACAGCCTGGGGCACAGAGGTCTTTCCAACAGATGTGTCACTGCTCTCAGGTGTGTTCAGAGCTTCCTTGTAGCCTGTGTCGTGCTGGGCTGGTGGTGGAGGGTTGGGACCCTCACAAAGTATGAATAATTTTCCCAACTCCTTCTCTTTGTTCCTTTTTTTCCAGTGAGTCCATCTGCTTTTCCTCCAGCTACCATAGTACCAGAGGAAACCAGTACCAACGCTTCCCTCAGCGAAGTGTCAGGGGAGGTGACTGAATCTGGAGAGCACCAAGTCAGTGGAGAATCTTCAGCATCTGGGTGGGTTCCTGGAGTTCCAGATACAAGCGGAGAACCAACTTCTGGAGGTTTTGGACTTAGTGGAGACCACTCGGGCATTGGAGAGAGCGGATTACCATCAGTAGACCTGCATGCCAGTGGCTTCCCACCTGGAGAAAGTGGGCTGCCCTCAGGAGACCTGAGTGGTGTGTCCTCTGGCGTTGTTGGTATCAGTGGCCTGGCTTCTGCAGAGGGGGAGACATCGGTGTCTGTTTCAAGGATACCAGAAATCAGTGGGATGCCACCTGAAGTGGAAAGCAGTGGGCTGCCCTTTGGAGTGAGTGGAGAAATCTCTGGCACTGAGCTCGTCAGCGGCGTGTCATCCGGAGAGGAAAGTGGAGTCGCCTCTGGTTTTCCCACAGTGTCTCTCGTGGATACCACATTAGTGGAAGTTGTAACAGCAGCGACAGAACGGCAAGAGGAGGGAAAAGGCTCCATTGGAGTCAGCGGTGAAGGAGATCTGTCAGGGTTCCCGTCCTCTGAGTGGGACAGCAGTGGTGGAATCCACTGCTTGCCCTCAGGAGCTGAGCCCAGCGGGGTGCCCTCTGGGGTACCCGAGCTCAGCGGGCTGTCCTCGGGAGGGTCTGAGCTTAGTGGCTTTCCCTCAGGACTGGATGGCAGTGGAGAAACATCTGGAACACATGAGACCAGTGGCCTGGTGGACCTAAGTGGCCTTGCCTCTGGTAGTGAGGGAAGCAGCGAGGCCTCTGGCGTTACCTTCGTAGATGCCACTTTGGAGGAAGTGACAACAACCTCACCAGTTACAGGAGCAGAAGCAAAAGAGATTTTGGAAACCAGTGGATTGCCTTCAGGTGATGAAGATGGATCAGGCATGGTGTCTGGGAGTTTAGACATCAGTGGTGAGCCATCTGGGCATGTAGACTTTGGTGGGAGTGTTTTTGGAGGGCTGGAGATGAGTGGATACCCGAGTGGAGTGACGGACAGCAGCGGAGACATCTCTGGAGCTGATGTCATCAGTGGTCTGCTGTCTGGAGAGGAAAGTGGACTCACCTCTGGCTTTCCCACAGTGTCTCTTGTGGATACCACTTTGGTGGAAGTTGTAACACAGACATCAGTGGCACAAGAAGTGGGAGAAGGACCATCTGGGATGATAGAAATCAGTGGATTTACTTCTGGAGACAGAGGACTATCTGGAGAAGGCTCTGGAGCCGTGGAGATCAGTGGTTTTCCCTCAGGTGACTTGAGTGGAGAGCCATCCGGAATCCCATACATCAGCGGAGACTTTTCTGGAGCCACAGATCTAAGTGGACAGTCTTCAACAGTGGCTGATATCAGTGGGGAGGCCTCAGGGCTTCCAGGAATCACTTTAGTCACTTCTGATTTGGTAGAAGTGGTGACAAGACCAACAATATCCCAGGAACTGGGTGGGGAAACTGTCACATTTCCGTACAGTTTGGGGACAAGTGGTGAGGGCTCTGGATCTGGTGAACTAAGTGGGGAAACATCTGCACTGCCAGAAAGTGCTCTAGAAACATCAACAGCTTATGAAAGCAGTGGTGAAACATCTGCATTTCCTGAAACTGGTACAGAAACATCCACGATTCATGAAATCAGTGGGGAGGCATCTGCATTTCCCGAATTTAACACAGAAACATCAACAATTCAAGAAATCAGTGGGGAAACCTCTGCATTTCCTGAAATTTTCACAGAAACATCCACAAGTCAGGAAGCCAGGGGTGAAACATCTGGATATCCTGAAATTATCATAGAAGCATCCACTGGTCAAGAAGCAAGTGGGGAAACCTCTGCGTTTCCTGGAAGTGGCACAGAAACGTCCACAATACCAGAAATCAGTGGGGAAACATCTGCATTTCCTGAAATTAGAATAGAAACATCCACCAGTCAAGACATCAGTGGGGAAACATCTGCGTTCCCTGAAATTAGAATAGAAACATTCACAAGCCAAGAGGCCAGGGGTGAAATATCTGGCTATCCTGAAATCAGCATAGAAACTTCGACGGTCCACGAAACCAGTGGAGAAACATCTGCCTTTCCTGAAATCAGCATAGAAACTTCAACAGTGCATGAAATAAGTGGAGAAAGTTCTGCATTTCCTGAAATTAGAATAGAAACATACACAAATCAAGAAGCCAGGGGTGAAACATCTGCCTACCCAGAAATTAGCATAGAAACTTCAACGGTCCATGAAACCAGTGGGGAAAGTTCTGTGTTTCCTGAAATCAGCATAGAAACTTCTACAGTCCATGAAATCAGTGGGGATATGTCCTCCTTTCCTGAAATTAGCATAGAAACTTCAACCATCCATGAAACCAGTGGTGAAATACCTGCATTTCCTGAGATTAGAATAGGAACATCCACAGGTGAAGAAGCCCGAGGTGAAACATCTACATTTCCTGAGATTAGCATAGAAACCTCTACAGTCCATGATATCAGTGGGGAGACATCTGCATTCCCTGAGTTCAGCATAGAAACACCAACAAGTCAAGAAGCCAGGAGTGAAACATCTGCCTATCCTGACATTTTCATAGAAACATCCACAGTTCAAGAAGTCAGTGGGGAAACTTCTGCATTTCCTGAAATTAGAATAGGAACACCCACAAGTCAAGAAGCCCGTGGAGAGACATTCCCTGAGATCAGCATAGAAACATCCACAGCCCATGAAACCAGTGGGGAAGCATCTGCATTGCCTGCTGCTAACATCAAAACAGCTGCCACATCTTTGGCCAGCGGGGAGCCCTTTGGTACTCCTGAGGAGAGGGAGATTCCTGACACAACATCTGGAGCTGTGACACACTCTATCGCAGGCATTTCAGGGGAAACCTCTGTCCCAGACACTGTAATTAGTACCAGGACTCCAGATGTTGAACCAACACAGGGACTCAGGAACCCTGAAGAGGCTCAGCTTGAAATGGAGCCTTCCCCTCCTGTGGTGTCAGAACAAGAGACAGAGACAGCTGTTGCTCCAGACAATCCCCATCTGCTGGCCACCGCCACTGCTGCCCTGCCCCAAGTCTCACAAGAAGCAATTGACGCATTAGGACCCACTACAGAAGGTAATGTGTCTCATATGGAAGGGAAAGCTTTGTGGATGGGAAGGAGGGGGCATAGCTGTCACTTTTTTTTTTGTTTTTATACAGCAGAGAACATTAACACGGAAGTAGACTTGAGCAGAACATTGTTCTGATGGAAAGCCATAAACATGGGGGTTTCCACAGGTCATGATCACAGAATATAGAATTTTTTAAGTTGAAAAATATATTTATGATCATAGAATCCAGCCATTAACCCAGCACTGCACCACTAACCCATGTCCCTCAGTGCCACTTCTACATGTCCAGAGTTTTCCAGCCTGCATGCAGCTGAGAAGTTGGAGAAGATGGGCTGCTAGTCTCAGTCCTGTTCTGTTTCTCTTTCCATGGTGGGCTGACTTGCTGCCTAGCCCCAGGTACTGCTCAGCATGTGGCCTCCCTCTGGTCTGTGTCTTATGCTGCTCTCTGCAGCTACAACAGGATAAAGGTGTGAGATAATGCTCAAAGCACCACTAGATTTTGTCAGCTTTGGTGATAAATGCCCTTCTCTCCACCCTGCCTTTTTAGTGTTTTAGTGCTCTGTCTTTGGTTGGGCCCCCTTGTTGCGAAGTACAAACAGACAGAATATTTAGGCCTGATTAACCATTTGTGGTGACTACACTCTCTTGGCATTCTGATGAGCATTTCCTGAGAAGAGTTTGCATGCTGTGAAAGCATCAGTGAACTGCAGAGGGAAAAAAAAAAAAACAAAATGCAAAACATTGTGCCTCTTGGCCAAGGGAGATGCTCCGTCCTGGTAACACAGGATGTCCTGCAGCACCCCTGGACTCAGCTTGGTTTCCCTTTGCTGCCACCAGGAGCTGGCACCTGGGGACAAGCTTCATTGCAAAGCCATCAGTGCTTGTGCTGCTGTATGAATGTCCTGCGTGTCCTCAGTTCTCAAAGGGACACATGTTCTTGTAGGGCCACACATTGCTCAAGTAGGTTACAAAGTGGATGTGCAAAAAGATTTCTTCACTTCCTTCTGGCAAAAGTGTCATCAATTCTACCCCTTCCCATGTTACCTCCTAAACTGCTTCTTTTGGGTCAGTTTACAGCGTTCAGTGGAGCTAGCTCTGGACTCAGAAAGGGTCTGTAAGTGCAGGGCTTTGTGAAGCTCAGCCTGGTTTCTAACGTCATTTCCATCCCCTAAGTGCTCCCAATGAGTCATTGCATTTCCCTCTGTGAGCACAGGTAATCACAAACCTTTGTTCAGCCCTGCTCACAGCACGCCTGCAGTGCCCTCTGCCTGTGCTGAGCAGCTGCCCTGGCCATGCTGCAGGAGTGGGCGAGGGCAGAATAACAACAGGGTCATTCCCACAGCACTGCACCAGCCAGGCACAGCACAGGGTGGTACGGGGCTTATGGACCCCCAAAAACCCTTCTTGCAAAAGCAGCCTCTGCTTTTGGGTCATGCCCACTGCCACGTCCAAACCCAGAGACAAAAATAAGCCAGCAAAGGCGGTGTTGAGGGGAAGGAAGGAAGACAGTGAGGCTTAGTAAAAATAAAAAAAAAATTTAAAAAAATATTATTGGCCCCAAAATACGTATTTTATTCCACTGCTTTTTCTTTTTAAAAATTAACCACAAGGCGATTGCCAGATTCCTCAGATCATTTGTTAGCCAACATTTTTGTGAAGTATTTTGAAAGAAAACCATGTGTTCAGCAGCTCATGTGTGAAGAATCTTGAAAAATGTTCTGAAATAGGAATATGTGTATTTGCAAGTCACAGAGAGGACAATGTAGCAGCTGGGGTTTCTTAGCAGGAGACAGCAAGAGGTAAGCAACCACTGCATGAAGTTTAATTGTACACTTTATAAATTAGAAATGGGCTTGAACACATGTGTATGGCTGGTACTCCCACCAGGGAAGATATTCTAGGGTAAAACTTCTCTTTTTATTGGTAAACTTTACTACAATGTCCCTACAGTTAAATGCAGTCCTGGTCAGGGTATGAAGGAAACTCATCCAGGTGGCAAAAAAAGTTCATTGACCATGAACTCAGAACTCCCCTAAAACAAGGCAAACCTGTTCTAGAGAATTACAGCAAAGAGTTGACAAAAGAAAAAAAAGTACCCAAAAAAAGAAAGAAAAGGATTCCTGGGTTTCCTTTTTTGGGTTGTTACTTTTCACAGAGCTCTGGGGATTGTGAACATGGGAAGTCTACATGGAAGAACCATAGGCTGGATCCTAAAATGCTGTTTCCCTTGTTGTGGCTGCCTTTTCACTTGAAACTTCCCAGTTTTGAAATTTAGCTCTTGCAAAAACTATCAGCTGCCACGTGTGTGCTTTTTGCTGTGCTCAGGGTTTGTAGGGTGCAATGGGTGCCCATGCAGAGCAGGGATTTTCACTGACATTAAAGCACAGGTGAAGTTGGTTCAGCTTTCCAGGAGCTGAGGAACAGGAAGAAATGTGTATTTTGCCCTCTGGCCCTGTTGTTGGAGGGTTCCAGTTAGATCCAGCAGTCTGTTTAGTGGGATGATTTAAGAAGAATGATATTATTCTGCTCTGCTGGAGCCTAAAAGTATCCCTAAAAGCCAGAGCCAGAAGACCAAAGATTAACACTTGGAGCACCAGTATGTTTTAGTGTTTAACCAAATTGAAGGCTGTGCATGTAGATGTCTTTAGTCAGCATTTGATTCCTCCATGAGGACAGGAACCCCACAAGCTGAAAGAATTGTCCATAGGCTTGGCTTCCTCACCCAGGGTTTTGCCAACTCAGCGGGTCTTTTTGCTTCTGGTAGCATTTGAAGACAAATAATTATTAGCTGAAAAACATGCTGGCACTACAGTGAAAGGCTGCGGTTTGGAGCTCTCAGGCCAGTCAATGACTTAAAAACTTCACTCCAATTGTGGGGGGAAAGAGAAATGTGCTGAAATGGCATCTTTTTATGTGAAGTTTTGCTTGTCTCTGGTGAAACAAGTCCATGAAGTCTGTTGCCTATGGCCCCAGACAGCAGAAGGTTAGAATACAAATGAGGAAGGGTCTTAATGGGCTTTCCTCATTCTTCACAACCTGGAAGTCCAAGGGATTGAGTCTTGTTGGTCCAGAGAAAATAATCCAGAAAAAGAATCAAGAAAATATTTCCCTGATTCAGAATGTTCCACCCAATGTGGAGTGCAAATGGTGCTCTCAAGAGGAGATGGAGGTGCCAGTCCTGGCTGAGAGGCACAGACCCTTTGTGGCTGAGCAGGTGATTTGATGTCCCCCGGACACACTGTCTGCTTTGCATCAGAAGTTAATTTGCTTAAACAAAACCTAGCCTACAGTCTTGGACTAGTGTTATTTCCACATCCATTTACTTTTATACCTAATATTTTGGAGACAGAGATATCCAAATTTCCTGAGCTCTTCTTCCATGAGAGTGTTGGACAAATTGAAGGTTCCAGAGCAACAAGTCCTCCTGGAAACTCCTGGTCTCTAGTAAAAAATTTTTTTTAATGCTACAGCAATGCCTGGCCCTTCTGCTGCAGGGAGGCTTTCATTCAATTATTGTAGTTAATTACTTTAATTACTTAATTGCTCATTGTAAGTCAGTAGCTGGCGACGTGATGTTCAATACTAGCATTTAACTTAAAATGTGAGAGAACTGGTTTCCCCAACTCATCCTATTCTTTTCTTCTAGGACTCACCCTACAATTGCTCCAATGTTTTTCTTTGATGTTTGAGCTATCAGATCAGTAGTTCAAACTTCCCAGCAGACTCTGAAAAGCAAATTTAATTTGTACCTGAATTTTTTTTCAACCAATCTCTAGGAGATAATTATCTAGTTGGTCTCTGATTCCCTCTTTGGATAATTGCACTTACAAGGAGGCCTATAAAGAAAGGGTGAGGGGCACAACAGGCACTGTTTGGCATCCTGAAAATGCCTTGCCCTTCTCTCTGACCTTTTCTGCTTTGTAGAACAAAAACAGGAGGATGTAGAAATATCATAGAATATATTACTAAACCTGTTACTCACAGCTTCAGGGAAACTACAGTTTGTTCAGGGTTTGGGTGGCAGCATCCTCTCTGTTCACCAGCTGCTTCTCCTTGGTGGATGTTTTAAGCACAAAGATTACCTTGTTTAGTACATATTCTTGCTCATCTTCCATATAGGCAGCCATGGAGAGAAATGCACAGACTGCACTGGTTTAGGAAATGGTAGCATTGTTTCTGGTGTTGTTGTCTCAGCTTGAGATGAAGAATTTCAAAAGCATTTCCTTCTCACCACTGACACTGCATGTTCACTTTTACATCGCCTTCTGAGCAAAACCAGGGCCAAACTATTTTTCTTTCATTTCTTCCAGGTCTCTCTTTCCAATTTCCATGATCTAGTACAAAAAAAAATTTTCAAAGGCATTAGGAGAATCATAAAATGGTCAGGGTAAGAAAGGACCTTAAAGATGATCTAGCTCAAACCTCCCCCTATCATGGGCAGCAATAACAAGAATACTTCTCTTGCTTTTATTTGCACACAAAGAAAATTATTCTGACTAAATATAGTGTATATCTGGCAATGGAGAAGAAGTCTTGGGGAGAAAATGGTGGAACAAACTCAAACTTTGTGTTGCAGCTGTGTGACTCCTCTTGCTTCCCCCAGCCAACAGTTTACATCTTCCAGATGCAAGACCTGGTTTACATTGTCCATTTTGTTGTAATTGGTTTATTACAAAAGAAAAGCCATCTAAAAGTTAGACCTTGGGTCCTGTTAGTAGCAAAAAATAGAAACTGTTGTAACAGTAAAGTTGGGGAATTTTTGCAGCAATATTAAGTGCAGTATGAATCCTCTTTAGAAGAATTGCTAATTCTGCATTATCCTCAAGAAGTGAGTTAATAACACGTTCTAACCGGGTTTCCTATTCTTCGCACCGCGAGGCATTTTCTCCCCGCCTTTGTTTTACAGCTGCAGCTCTTGAAAGCGAGGGCTGCCTCCCCTCTGCATTCCTCGACTATCGACTATCGCTGTCCTTTGTTAGCTCGGGTAATAATAGCAGTGGTCTCGTCTCCGTGTCAGCTGATAAGCACTTGAGCGGCATCGCAAAGCAGAGCTGACTTTCTGGATGACTGCTCAGCCAAGCAAATAATAAATAGCTGGTGTTGTCTAAGCCCGTGAGTGTCGGGGTACCTGGCAGCCGGCGCTGCGGAGGTGCGGGCTCCGTGCTGTCCGAGCGTGCTGCAGGCTCTGCAGCTGCCTGAAGAGGTGTGCACTGATTTGCTAACCTCATCCAGCTCCGAACAATGTGGAATTAGGCACATCTATAGCACATAAAAAGCTATGGGGGAAAAAAAAACAAAAAAACAAACACTAAGTGTTGTTGTGATAGATGGATTTTTTTTTTAAATGGAGTTCTCACCTCCTGTAAATCGTGTTTGTGGCTTACGTGCCTTATCTTAGAAACACCCACAAACCAATTTGCCAGTATTTCCAGAGGCAATGTCACTGCCAAATTTACCATTTAGACCTTTCTTGAGTACCTCTGAGATCCAGATTTTCTGGGAGGATCAGAATCAGCAACACTTTCTCTAACCTGACAGATGTATTTGAGTTTTTCAATATCAGCTTGGTGAGGGGATTCTACATCTAGATGGAGAGAGGGTCACTGCCTCAGCAGCCCAACAGGTTGAAGGGGAGTTTGGTGTTTATGATCATCACGAGATGTTTAAAACATCTTCTCTCCAGCCATTTGAAGCACAATTTTGGGGGGAAAAAACCAGTCTATGTCTCACTTGTATTTGATGTTTTTTTCTCCAACATTACCTACAAGTACACACCCTTTCTCTATGTGTTACATACAAAAATATATATGTATATGTATGGAGAGATATGTAACATATATATTATAATCAGAGATTTGTTTTTACCGCATATATAATATGTGCAACCATATTATATGCAATATCTGTAAAAGGAAACTCTGTTCCAGACTTATTTCCCAGCTGGAAATCTGTGGCAATGACTTTGCACATGTGTGCCTGCTCCCCCCTCCTCCAAGACCAGGGAAGGCAGCACACAGCAGGTCTCCTGCATCTCGGGAGAGATCTTGGACAGGCCAAGTTTTATTCCACATGGCTGAAGACAGCTGAAGGCTCATTATCCACTGCTAAACATTCAGCTTTAGCTCTTGTGAGTGCTTCCCCCCCTCCTCTGCAGTGTTCTTTCCACTTCATGGAGCCTGACGAATGAAGGAAAAGCCTTTCCTTACATGTTCAGCTGGAGCCCACTGGAATCAACGTGAACTTCTGCTGCCACTGCTGTTGAAGCAGCCCAAAGGGCCTCTTGAGTTGCAATCACTCAGGATACCTCGTTTTTCTCCATGCTCTCTTTCTTCTAGGAACTCCAAGTGTGACTAATAAGCAATACTCAGCCAAGTTCAGCTCCTCTATTCTTCCTCTAGGCTTGTGACTCCCATTTTGTTCTGGAAAGTCTCAAAGTTTTTGCTAGTATCATGGAAAAAGGGATTATCTTCATTTTGCAGTGAACAAAGAAATCCAAAAAGCATCCATGAGATTTAGAAGGGCAATCCAGAGTGAAAAATTTTTTCTCTCAAAGAAGAACAGCAAAACTGGAGTAAGAGGCTCATCAGCCATCTGAGGAATGATTTCACTGCTCACAGTGATACAGCCTAAAGATGACAATCTCCTTGCTCCAAAGCACACACAGATTTACCATCCAAGGTCAGAAAGGATTTTTCCCATCACTTAGGCACATTACAGAACATGTCAGCTTTTAGATGACGTACGACACCTTGGCCACTGAGTCACTAGACAGCCACAGGGAGTATAACGCCCATCTGTTCTCCTGTGCCTGGGGACACTGAGCAGCTGGGCCTCAGCTCCAAGAAAACAATACCCAACCAAATGCACCCCAGTCAGAAGATGAACACAGATCTTGGGGAGTCTCTGCTCTGCTGTTTCCACAGCCAGCATGTTTATCATCTTTGAATCTTTCCTGGCTAACCCTGTAATCCACAAGAAGAGCATGGAGTCATCACTTTTAAAGCCTTACATTTCTCCTGAGTGTGAAAGAAATGCTGTCTCACATGAGGATCTGACCAGCCATCATTTAATCCAGCCTGCGTGGATGTGTTCCCATTTCCTTCCTCAGTCTTCCTCCTTGTTTCTCAGTTGAATGTATCTGAAATCTTTCCATTCTGAATGACCCTTCTTCTGATTCCAAAGCTCTCTCCACCAAGATGGAGTCCACAGCTGGAAAAGATGTACCAGCTTCTTCCATCTTCATTACAACCAGAAGAGCACATAGTGGGGACAGGTCTGGGGAAAATGTCACTCCACTCCAGTATCCCTCACTAAGGAGTAAGTGCCCATAGCCAGGTCTGAGATCCTGAAAGAGAAAAAGCTGAGGGGCTCTGAACGACCTTTGAACCCACTTTTTTCCTTCTCTGCACTTTCTTCATCTTCACTGAGAAGAGATTTCTTGATGCAGAACTTCATCTAAATTATGGTTAGGAAGAAACTATTAGTGAGGACGGACCCAGGAACACTGCCTAGGACATAGAGACCTATTTGAGGATGTTTCTGACTTATGGAAGAATTCCACATCCCTCCTCATAGACCTTTAGCTGGTGGAGACACAGACACAAGTTTACATGTTTGCTGCATCAGACAGAGGCAGCAGACAAGGAAGAATTGCCACAGCCAGTGCTGTGTGTTGGAAGCATTCTGCTGAGCTTTGTTCTGATATCTTCTCAGTGGTGTCCAACCATCAGAAAGCCAATGTCCTCCTTGCAGGGTGGGTTGGGTCTCTTGCCTTCGTTCTTCCAGCAGCAGCAGCAGCAGTTATGTTATGAAACACAACCCTCCCAAATCCCCCCAAAACAACAGATATTCCCTCTTACACAAGCAAGGAAACAAGTTCTCCTGTTGGTGGAGTTGCCTCCCAGAGCCCTAATGGAAGCCCTTGATTTCTTGCAGACACTGATGTGTGCCACCCAAGCCCCTGTGTGAATGGAGCCACCTGCGTCGATGCCATCGACTCTTTCAAATGCTTTTGCCTTCCCAGCTACGGAGGGGACCTGTGTGAGATCGGTACGGCCTCCCTGGCTTCAGCTAATCCCACTAACTGCTGCACCTCCTTGTTCCCACTCTGCCCCCCCAAAACAGCTGATCCCCAGTGCTCCCGTCAGTGCTGCCCTCATCTCAGTGAGCTAACCTCTAACAGCAGCTTTAAACACACCAGGGAAAAGCTTTGAGGCTTTTGAGAATCTAATTTGGTAAGTTTGTTCCTCACAGCACCATGTTCTCTAAGATTCATAAGCAGGAGCTTTGGGTATCTTCTTCAGCTTTCTCTTTTTCAAGTGTCTCTGGTGAAGCTCCACACAGATCATAACAATGTTGATCATGGAAGTTGCTCTCTCTTTGGGTCAAGGGTGATTCTGTTCTTCTGTAACAGTAGGGAACTTTCTGAATACATCTTCACCCCAGGCAAACTTTCTCTGCTAGACTGGAACTTCGTGGAAGGATGCTTCAACTGAGCCATGAAAAATGATTGTGTTTCTCTCAGGGAAGATGCAGCTGAGAGAAGCATCATTCACTCCAGGAATCTCCACTGATTTGACAGAGCATGACATTTTTGTCATCTCCACAACGTGGCTTCCTGTGGCAAAATCAGCAGGGAATGTATCTTTGAGAAAACGGGAAGCAACCTATATTTCCATCAAAATTAGTGCATTAATACTTCTTTTTGTTTCTACAAGGAAAGAAAAAGAGTTTTTTCCTTAAAGCTGATGAAAGCCCAAACTTTTACCAGCTTAGCTGAGGGGAAGCTCTCCTGCCTTGCTCAAACAAAAGAGAAATAAGGTTGCAGTATCTTCTTCACCTTGCCATGAGTAATGATAATCTCCACTGTGGTAAATTTCTGTCCCCATTTCTTTTCACCCATCTTGGTCGGTTTGTTTCTCCTCCAGAGCTCCAGAATCACACCAAGTGATGGAACCACCTCTGGTGGTCCCCTCTTTCATTTTCATGACATATGCATTGATTCTGAACATCTGGAAATGGGGTTTGGAGGCTGTTTTCCCAAAGCAAGAAAACTCTGCAGGCCAGCACAAGTGGGAAGAGAGGTGTTCTTGCTTGGTCAGTTCCTCAAAAGCAGACTTCAGGAACATTACACAGGGATTGAATTTCTCAGGAATAAGTCTGTATCATTCAAGCTTTCCAGTAGCACTGGTTGTGTCACTGCAGACACAGGGCCTTCCACACAGGCTGCCCTCTCTGTGTGTCTTGGATGCCTTCTGACAACTTTCCCAGGGAATTCCTACAGGCAAAGGTGTCAGGGTGTGCTTTTTAGTGAAAGTGACCATGTGTTGTCCCATGCCATGGGAGCATGAGCTGCTAAGAGGTGAGTTGAAAGCTTTCAGACACATGCACCAACTCCTTTTCATCCCTCCTCTGTGTGTTCCAGACTTGGAAAACTGTGAGGAAGGCTGGACCAAGTTCCAGGGCCACTGCTACAGGCACTTTGAAGAGAGGGAGACTTGGATGGATGCAGAGACCAGATGCCGACAACATCAAGCCCACCTGAGCAGTATCATCACCCCAGAGGAGCAAGAATTTGTGAACAGTGAGTGCTGAGGGCAGCCTAAGACTGGGCATGGGTCCAACCACTGGACTCTGACTCTACATGCAGATTTGTCCAAAGTGGTGTAAAAATCACCATGAGTCCTGACAAAGCCTCATCCCTGTATGGGTGCACCCATGCTCATGGCAGTTGAGTGGGGAGGGAGCTGAACAAACATGATGTGAGGAAAAAGGGGATCAGGGAATATTGACTGGGAGGCAGCTGAATGACCCAGAGGCTCCAGGGCCAGGGACAGCTGAGATGACAAAGAAATGCTTCCAGCAATGTGTAGGACAACCATGACTCTTTTCTCCCCTTCCTGCTCTTCCAGGTCATGCACAGGACTACCAGTGGATCGGGCTCAGTGACAGAGCTGTGGAGAACGACTTCCGCTGGTCCGACGGGCACTCCCTGGTGAGCCTGGAGCCCACAGCACGAGCAGGCACCAGCTTTTCGGGGTGGTGGGAAGGGCCCCATGGCTTACATGGGTTGGGCATTGAGTGGAGGCAACCCTAAACTTTGTAGGGCTCATGGTTTTTCCAAGCCTCTAGAAAAGCTGGTTGGATCCCAGGCAGCACCACAACAGAAATAACTGGTGCAGGGGCAGTGCTGGCAACCCATGGCTCTGCTGGAGAGGTGTGGGAGAGGTGGGGTGAGCATGAGGGAAGGAGCAGGAGAGGCCAGGGCCCAACCTTAGCTGAAGGACTGTCCTCTCTTGGCAGCAATACGAGAACTGGCGGCCCAACCAACCCGATAACTTCTTTTCGGCGGGCGAGGACTGCGTTGTGATGATCTGGCACGAGAAAGGCGAATGGAACGACGTTCCCTGCAACTATCACCTCCCTTTCACCTGCAAGAAAGGAACAGGTCAGCACCCTGTGCCATACTGGCAAGGATGGGGGACTCAGTAGGTGGCTGTGGGTCGGGAGCAGAGTGCCCAGTGCCCAGGAATGTGGGTTTTGTTACTGCAAAGGGTGAGCAAAGAGATAGAAGGAATTAGAAACAGAAGTTGGTCAAGGGTCCAGGAGAAAGTTTCTCAAGGACTTGAAACTAAATAGGACAAGCCATTAAGATTCAACATCCCCAGGCAGAGTCATACCCTGGCTGCAGCATCACTCTCACATACCAGCTCTGTGCCCTCTCACAGACACAGGCAGCTGTTGTGATGCTCAGCTCTCACAGTCCCTCCAGGAGGCAGGAGTGAAGCACTGAGGCAGACCTCTGCTTATTTTCAAATCACAGAATTTCCATATCCCTCTGCCCCTAAGCCTTGTGGACAGAGGCAATCTCAAAGGGAGTTAAGGTTTTATTTGTGGAAGAGCGATGAGGCTTTGCCCACCCAGCCTGCCCTGCTCAGCCAGGCTGGTGCTCTCTCCCTCACTCTCCAGTCTCTGCCTGTAAGAACCATGTCTGGACAGGCTGTTTGGGTCCATTCCAGCTAGCTATGGACTCCAGCCCCTACAATCTTCACAGACAAAAGCAAAAGACCAGAAGCGCTTTTCTCTGTTTGGGGATGAACGTCCTCTGTTTATTGAGATGGAAAAACCCGCCTGGGAAGAGACCTCATGGCTCATGGCGGGAGAATTCTATCCCAGGGGAATGGGGGGCTAATGGGATAGCAGTAAGGAAGGGCAAGGGCAGGGAGTGACCAGGGAATAGATCACCAGGGAGTATTGGGGACAGGGGTGGGTGAGGGAGAAGCCACGTGATAGGAGAGATGGAAGAACAAACCATGTGATATAACATAAACTATTCAGTGCAATATAAAGACTACTCAGCGCAAATCTCTAATAACCCAGTGCAAAACAACAACTAAAAGAAACTATTTAGTGCAATGCAACATCTCCCACCTCCCACAGTGGCCTGCGGGGACCCCCCTGCCGTGGAGAACGCCAGGACCTTCGGCAGGAAGAAGGAGCGCTACGAGATCAACGCCATGGTGCGGTACCAGTGCGAGCCAGGCTTCATCCAGAGGCACGTGCCCACCATCCGCTGCCAGCCCGACGGGCACTGGGAGCAGCCACGGATATCCTGCCTAAACCGTACGTCTGGGCTGGGGCTGGTGCCTCCCTGCAGCTGGAAGGAGCTGGGAATGCGGGGCATCATCGCGGGGCAGGATAGCTCTGAGCCAGGCAGAAGGGGACACTGTGGTTCTCTTGACTTCTTGGGAGTTTCCCCTGGGATAGGGACATGGGAGGTGACATCTTCTGGGGTAGGTGGGAACCACAGAGTTTGGCTTGCAGGACTGCCCTGGAGACCCACCAAGGCAGAGTAGGGGCAGCTCCAGAGTCAGGAAAGGGCAACAAGGAGCTTAGCAATGGCCCAGGCTACTCAGAGAAGGAAAAAGAAATGGCTTCTGAAAGGGTGATGCAGGTTGTGCCAAAACCTTCTGAAAGGTTTGGCACAACCTGCATCAACAGAGAGAAGAGGATGGAGAGCTATGGGACCCCCAAGCCCTTCCCTGGTGTCCCCCTGCCCTGGGAGCAGACAGGAGTCCTGCAGCTGATACAAGCCAAGGCACAGGGCTGGGTTCCTGACTCTCCTTCTGTCAGGCCTCCAGCTGATGGCAGTCAGCCTTCTTCCACTGGTGTCCCAGCCCACTCCCAGGCCTGCCTACACCCCTGTCCCATCCCTGATTGCCTGCAGCTTCCCAAGAATTTTGTTGGCCTCAGACAAATCACATCTGTCCAGTGGCCTCCTTGCCAGGTCCTGCTGGGCAATTCCAGATAAGGCAGATTAAGCAATGGTCCCACAGCCAGGGAAAACTGATATGAGCTTAAGAAACAAACCTCCGCCCAGGGAGCAGATGAAAGGAGGGATGGAGGAGGTGTCCAAGGGCGGCTGCCTGGTGCAGACCAAGATGCTGATTCCTTTGGCTCTGCTGTGGGTCTGGAGAGCTGCAGGCTGTTCCCAACATGGACTGCCAGAGATCAAGAGACCTGGTCTGCTCCCAACCAGCTTTTGCTGCTTCCACCAAAACCCTCCTGCAATTATCACACCAGAGCACGCCAGCTTCCAGGGAGACTGGCAGCAAAGATCAGGCAGAAACCTTGTCCCTGCCAGCCAGGCCGGGCTGTTTCCCCTCCTGTGCCCTGAGCACATCCCACTATAATGAATATTGGGGTTGGGGATTTCAGGATTGATAGGGCAGTGTGTGAGATGGGGACGAGCTGCCCTCCTGGCTGGGCACAGGGAAGGGATGGGACAAGCAGCCGTGGAGATGATGCTCCTGCCCAGGCTCTCTCTGAGCCACAGCACCCTGTCCCCTGGGTGAAGCAGAGCCGGGGCAGGGCGACAGAAGGGCCGATTGTGCGTGTGCGGGCGGGCTGGCGCCCCCGGGCAGCGCTGCCTGCGGCTGCCCGTGTTTTTCCAGGCAGCCAGGGGCCGGGGCGGCCAGCGTGGGACAAGCAGCTCCTCTGTCCCGGCTCCTGCCAACAAGGTGCCTTTTCTTCTCCTCCACAGCCTCCAGCTACCAGCGCAGGCTATACAAGAGGAGCCCCAGGAGCCGGTCGAAACCCAGCGGCAGCGCCGTGCACAGCACCCATTAGAGCGGGGCGAGAGACCGAGGGGGAAAGGGAGAAAGAGAGATTTTTAACGGAACAGTTATATTAACAGAGTCGATTTCTTCTTCTTCTTGTTGCTTTTTTGTCATATAAGGAAAAAAAATTATATTAAAGACAAACCCACCTTTGTGTATACATATAAAAAAAAATTGTTTTTCCAAGCACCAAAGCAAAACGAATTAGATCTCAGCATTTTTACTAACCGTCCGGTTCCAATTATCTTCGTGCCTTTGGGGACAGGGAGGGGGGTGGGTTTGCAAAGGGCAGGGGGTTAAGTTAAATAATAAAGATGATTATTTTTTCCTGATTTTATCCACGAACAATGTAATTATTTCTGTTATTTAATCTCCAGGGTGAACAGCACCTTTTGGGGTTTTATTTTTTTTTTTTTTTCCAGAATCCTTTTACTGCTGCAGCACGTCAGGACGGGTGGGGAGGGCCGGGGGGCTGTGGTGGAAGGAGCTGTGGGAGGAGGGAGGCAGGGGGATGCTGAGACCCAGGTGCTGGGGGCTGTGGCCCCTCTCTGCTTCCCCACTGCCCCCTCTGCAGCACAGCACTCGTCCTGGCACAACGTGCTCTTTCCAGGGGACCGTGCGGGGCACCAGCGTTCCCTGCACCTATTTATATTTTTGAACATATCCTATTTTGAAAGAATGGTAAATAATAAAGAAAGCGAAATCGGAACGGGCACTTGGTCAGTGTTGGTTTTTTTTTATAAGGAAGAGGGATGTCTGGTGGGCTGGGAAGAGAGGGGTCTCCTATGGCAAGGCAAAAAAGGAAGGAAGGAGAACCCAAAGAGGGTGCTCCAAGATACACAGGAATGGCTCAGCCCCAGGCAGCACATAAGGGGCCACGGAGGTGGGAGGGGTGTCCCAAGCCCTCCCTGAAGAAGGACCCTGGAGTAGGATACTGCCCTCCCTGCTCAGCTCTCAGTTTGGGAGGGGGTTAACTCACATGCCTAAAACCCATCTAAAACCCATGACCAGTAGGAACTGCTTCACCTTGCAGCTTTCAGTCCTGACACCCAGGGGGTTAATTAACACTCACTAATGAGGGAACACGAGGCACTTGCAGGAGCTGAGCTAGCACTAATGAGACAATGCTCAGCCAAGGATGAGACAGCCAGGGACCCCCAAATACTTTCTCCACAGCAAACCTTTCTCTTGTGTTGGGACAGAGATGGGGACACAGCCATGTCACTCCAGGGCTTTCTCCATCATTTTATTAGAAGATGTCCAGAAAAACACATCTTTTCATAGCCAATGCTCAGAGAAGAAGGCACCAGACTTCAAATGGAGTTCAGGCAAGGGGCACAGAGAGATAAGGCACTTGTGCTCCAGCAGGGACAGGCACAATGGCATCCTTCAGCAGGACATGGATGGGGCTGGAAGAAGGGCCAGGATGCAATGGAGATACCTGCTCTTTGCCCTGGTCAAATCCAGCCTTGCCTCTCTCCCTCATGGCCTTGACTCATGAACTGGGAGGCAGGACCAGCCTGGAAGGGCAGGTGGGTGTCAGTGACAAGCTGGCACTGCAGGAAGGGGCCACCACCCATGGGGTGGCACGGCCAGGTGGGGTGGCAGCAGTGGCCCATGGGGATCATCCTTGCACACATCCCACGACAGGTGCCCAGCTGGCAGCCACCCCAAGCAGCTGCAAGTGTCAGCTGCTGAGCAAGATGTGGAAAATATAAAGGAAACAAATCAAAACAAAACAAAACAAAACCTCCCCCCACCCCACCTCCCCCCAGGGTGCTACCAGCAGAATTGGCTGCTTGTGAGCATTCCCGGAGCCGGCAGAGGGGGCCCGGCACCCGGCAAGCCTCCGGCAGACCCCTTCCCAGACCAGGGTGGGGTCTGACATCCGTGCCCTTAGACAAGGCTCACGAGTGCCTGCAAACATATCCCGGGCCAGGGGGCTGTGGGAGAGCAGATGCTCAACCCAGAAGGGTCCAATACCGGGTACAGTGGTGCTCTGCAGGCTCCGGGGCGTGAAACCAGCTGCTCCCACCGCAGCTTGCTCAACCCCAGGCTCTCCCCTGCAGCCGGTGCCTCTGCTCACCGTGGGGTGCAGCCGCACTTTGCCACCACGCACTGTGGCCGGCAGCGCCGGTGCCCGGGGGCGCAGGGTGCCGGCGCAGCCCCGGGAGCCGGCGCGGCAGCAGCGGCGCTGCTGGCCCCGGAGCCTGGGGACACCGCGGGGACACGTGCTGCCCACGCGACACACGGTGGGCTCGAGGCTCGGCAGCTTCACGTCTCGCTGTGCAGGGCACCAGCCCCGCTCCCCCTGCACCCCAGTGCCGGGTGACCCCCCGGAACCCAGCGCTGCAGTGATGTGCAGCGCGCCCCACGCTCTCAGCTGTGAGCATCGTGCTGCAGCACCCAGCACGGCGATGCCTGGCACCCACAGCAGTGATGCCCGGCTCCCTCCACGGCAATGCCAGCCCCCCCTGCCCTTCGCGGCAAGCAGGGTGCCCATCGCCCCGCGGTGCCAGCCCTCCCCAGTCCCGGCACTGGGGCCAAGCCCTACTCACGCTGGTTGCGGGCAGGCTGCGGGCAGGCGTGCAGGCAGGCTGCAGGCTGATGCACTGTGTTTAGGGCTCTTGCAAGGCTGAGAGGAAGCAGCTCCAGGGCCTGCCTCTTAAAGGGAAACACACGCCTTTCCCAACCCCCTGCTCGCAGCCCGGAGCTGGGGTGGGTGCCCCCGGCCCCCGCCTGCCCACCATGCCTGGGTGATGGCCTCACCGTGCCTCCTCACACTGCCCACATGGTGCCCACACACCTTCTCTGCGGTGTGCCAGCTGCCTGCACTGCCCCCGATGTGGAAGGGGCAGCAGTGGGGACAAATGTTCTCTGTTGGGGCTAGTGGGATCCTGTGGTGTCCCAAGCAAAGCCCCGGTGAAGCCACATAGAAGTAAGACAATGCTTACACCACTGGTTTCAAGCACTGCCTGAATAAAACATCTCCTTAGGGGAAAAATACTCCAGATAGAAGGATCAAGACTGTTTTTGTGTTCTGACCTTAGCCTGAGAATTGTACAGGGGAGAAGGGGAATTACCATTTCCATCAGTAAACTTTATTTGATTCATTCCAATACTGGACATGCTAGCTGGGTTATAAGTAAATGCTTGAATTGTGAGAATAATTAGTATTGTAGTTCACAACATTTATGCTCTTATTGCAAAAAGTGTTAAAGTAATAACTTAGCTTTGTGGATGGGAATTATTAATGCCTGTTGAATGAGAGATACCTGAAGAAGGGTAAGAGACCACAATTAAAGGGTGTCCAAAGCAATTTGCCTGGAAATTAGTTAAGAGAAAGTGACAAGGAAATAGAGGGCAAGACCAGATTGGCCTCTGTATTTTGCCACCAAGAAGATCAAATACACCTGCTGTGGGTTGCAACCTCACAGGCATGGGAGGTGGGAGTATAAGCCATACTGGACCTCTGTTATTCCTGTTTCTGGCACTCATTTGTTGTCTTTTCCCTTTCGGGATACCAACAAGATCATGTCACAAATGCTACAGAAAGCATCACATGGAAAAAAACCAAAGTTCCTCTTTTATTACACTTACCTATGTCAACAGCCACTGTTATAATCCATCCAAATTAAGAACCTGTAGGCAAAACAGAGTAAATTATTGGATTACAAGAAACTTAGGAAAAAGTGGTAATAGATTTGGAATTGAATGTCCAAAAGGAAAGAGATGGATTTGAAGATTCGGTTCAAGATTTGGTAAAAAACCAAATAATAAACGAAAAGGTAAAACCAGCACAGCAATTTAACTCTGTATTGACCCCAAATTATCTATTGAGTTGTATTACAAGACTCCAAGCAGCTATAGAAATGATAGCAAATGGAGCTGCCCAGCATTAGAGTTAATATTAAGTCAGCTAAGCCAAACAGAACCTGTAGTGTATCAGAATAGGTTGGCTTTAGACTATTTATTGGCCAACGAAGGGGGTGTTTGTGGAAAGTTTAATATATCAGATTGTTGAAAATTCATGACCACAGAAAAGTCATTCTAGAAAAAGCAAAAGAAATCAAAGAAGAAAAAAATATATATGCATATAACAACCCAGGTACCGGTCCAAAAATTAGAAAACAATGTTAAATCCTAGCTGGTAGGGTAATGTATTAGAAGAAATTAAGATCTTTCATTTTATACGTTACAACTCTTTTTATATTTCTTCCTTGTGCCGGCGCTGGATCTCTCGGTGCCCGGCAGAGGAAGGATACATGCAGGGCGCTGCGGTTTTCGCTTGCTGTGGTGCCGTGTACAGACGCGGTGGCGGCGGAAGCGGCGTGCCAGGGCACAGGGATGCCGGCTGCGGCCGGACAGCGGCAGGCAGCGGCTCGGAACCGGGACCGGGCTGCACCAAGGCTGCGGTCAAAGCAGTGGCGGGGGGGCGGCGGGGGGGCGGCGGGGGGGCGGCGGGGCCGTGGGGATAGAACTGCGCATGCGTGCGGCTGATCCCGGAAGCGGCGCTGGGGTTGGATGAGTCGGCTGCGGAAACGGGAACGGAGCCGCGGCTGCGGTCATGGAGGGGATCGCCGGGACGCCCGTTGTTGCAGGAGGCGGCGGAGCCGCGCCATCCAGCAGCTCTGAAGCGGGGGGGGGGGCCGCGGTAGAGAAGGCGCGGCTCGGCCCCACGGGCAGCGGCGGGGCGGCCCCTCGTCAGCAGGAGATGATCCCGGGGTGGCGGGAGGCGGGAGGAGCGGCGTGGAGGCGGCGGGAGGCTGCCGCGGGGGGGGACGGCATGGCGGGAGGTGGGCTGGTCGGCGGCTCAACCGCGGCGTGCAGCCGCTGGGGGCTGGGGCGGCTGCCGGCCCGGCGGGCAGGGGCGGCGCTGACCGGAGCTGGGCAAGAGCGGCAGCAGGCACGGCAGAGGCTGCAGACACCGGTGTAGGCGCCGCGGCGCCGGCACGGGCGGGCTGGGCGGGCTGGGGCGCCCCGGTCCCAGCGCAAGCGGGGCTGTGCCGGGACCGGGGGATTGCGCTGAAACGCCGGCAGGGACAGGGGTAGCCGTGGGGGTTTGTCCCGCAGCGGGGCCCGTGGGCAGCTCAGGGTGTGCGGCGTGCGCTTGGAACGCCGGGGGGGGGGGGGGGGGGGGGGGTGGGCGGGCTCCCGCGGCAACGCGCACAGGGGGCGCTGGGGACGCAGCGCGGCCGCGCCAGGCGTGCTCGGCACCGCAGATCCGGGAGCCGCAGTGAACTGCAAAGGCGCAGCAGCGACGGGACTTGAGCCGCCGCCGGCCCCCCTGTATCGGCAAAGCGGGCGAGGGGGACGTGGGGGGCGGCAGGAGCGGCCGCACTGGCAGCGGCGGGGAAGCGGCAGACTGGGGGGCTGGGGCCACGGTGACGCTGGTGGGCGGGCCGTAGAGGCGGAACTGAGGGGCGGGGCCCGCGGTAGCCAGGACGGCGGGGACCGACGGCATGGCAAAGGCGGGGATGGTGGGAGTGGCTGGGGACGGGTGGCGGGACCGCGAAGGTGGCGGGCGGGGTGGCAGGGGTGAGCAGGGCTGCCGGTACCGGAGCTGTGCCGTCCGACGGGGAAGTGGGGGGCGTGTCCCGTTGGAGACTCGCGGCGGCAAGGGGCGGGCTCGCGGGAGGAGCGGAGCTCGGCGGGGCGGCTGCTGCCGGCATCTCCCTTGTAACAAACAGCTCAAACAGCACCCTGCAAGCTGGGACCAGCTCCGCGGCAGCCATGACCTGGCAGGAGATGCTATTAAAGTGCTTTAAAAACCTGTGTCCCAACAGTCACTGGTAAACACAGCTGAACGGTCAGCATTGGGGAAATTCATTAAAGTCCATTGTATAAGCTTTTTTTAACTCCTGTTGTGGTACTTTAAATTTACGACAGTCGCGCTTTACGGCACCTTTTACGACAGTCGCGCTTTACGGCACCTTTTACGACAGTTTTGCTTTACGGCAGTTTTGCGACAGTCGCGCTTTACGGCAGTTTTGCGACAGTCGCGCTTTACGGCACCTTTTACGACAGTTTTGCTTTACGGCAGTTTTGCGACAGTTTTGCTTTACGGCACCTTTTACGACAGTCGCGCTTTACGGCACCTTTTACGACAGTCGCGCTTTACGGCACCTTTTACGACAGTCGCGCTTTACGGCAGTTTTGCGACAGTTTTGCTTTACGGCACCTTTTACGACAGTCGCGCTTTACGGCACCTTTTACGACAGTCGCGCTTTACGGCACCTTTTACGACAGTCGCGCTTTACGGCAGTTTTGCGACAGTTTTGCTTTACGGCACCTTTTACGACAGTCGCGCTTTACGGCACCTTTTACGACAGTCGCGCTTTACGGCACCTTTTACGACAGTCGCGCTTTACGGCAGTTTTGCGACAGTTTTGCTTTACGGCACCTTTTACGACAGTCGCGCTTTACGGCACCTTTTACGACAGTCGCGCTTTACGGCACCTTTTACGACAGTCGCGCTTTACGGCACCTTTTACGACAGTCGCGCTTTACGGCAGTTTTGCGACAGTCGCGCTTTACGGCACCTTTTACGACAGTCGCGCTTTACGGCACCTTTTACGACAGTCGCGCTTTAGGGCAGTTTTGCGACAGTTTTGCTTTACGGCACCTTTTACGACAGTCGCGCTTTACGGCACCTTTTACGACAGTCGCGCTTTACGGCACCTTTTACGACAGTCGCGCTTTACGGCAGTTTTGCGACAGTTTTGCTTTACGGCACCTTTTACGACAGTCGCGCTTTACGGCACCTTTTACGACAGTCGCGCTTTACGGCAGTTTTGCGACAGTCGCGCTTTACGGCACCTTTTACGACAGTCGCGCTTTACGGCACCTTTTACGACAGTCGCGCTTTACGGCACCTTTTACGACAGTCGCGCTTTACGGCAGTTTTGCGACAGTCGCGCTTTACGGCACCTTTTACGACAGTCGCGCTTTACGGCACCTTTTACGACAGTCGCGCTTTACGGCAGTTTTGCGACAGTTTTGCTTTACGGCACCTTTTACGACAGTCGCGCTTTACGGCACCTTTTACGACAGTCGCGCTTTACGGCAGTTTTGCGACAGTTTTGCTTTACGGCACCTTTTACGACAGTCGCGCTTTACGGCACCTTTTACGACAGTCGCGCTTTACGGCACCTTTTACGACAGTCGCGCTTTACGGCAGTTTTGCGACTTTACTGCACCTTTTACGACAGTTTTGCTTTACGGCAGGACCTTTTATGGTACTTTTACAGTACTTTACAGCACTTTACAGTTTTTATTTTTTCATTTATTAATGTTTTTTTAATTTTTTTTATTTATTATTTAATTTTTTTAATAGCTTTTTCTTTTATTTTTTAATTTTTTTATTTATTTTTATTTTTTTCTATTTTCTATTTTTAGAGCTTTTATATTTTTTAATTTTTTTTAATTTTTATTTAATTTTATTTATTATTTAATTTTTAGATTTAGTTTTTCTTTTTTTACAGTTTTTTATTTTATTTTTTAAATTTTATTTTTATTTTTAATTTTTCTTTTTTTAAAGCTTTTTAGTTTATTTTTTAATTTTTTTTATTTAATTTTTTTTAGTTTTTCTATTTTTAAAGTTTTTTTTTTTTAATTTTTTTTAATTTTTCTATTTTTAAAGCTTTTTATTTATTTTTTAATTTTATTTTTTATTTCTTTTTTTTTTAATTTTTCTATTTTTAAAGCTTTTTAGTTTATTTTTTTAATTTTATTTTTTATTTAAATATTTTTTATATTTTTCTATTTTCAAAGCTTTTTATTTTATTTTTTAATTTTTTTTATTATTTAATTTTTAGATTTAGTTTTTCTTTTTTTACAGTTTTTTATTTGATTTTTTAAATTTTATTTTTATTTTTACTTTTTCTTTTTTTAAAGCTTTTTAGTTTATTTTTTATTTTATTTTTTATTTAATTTTTTTTATTTTTTCTATTTTCAAAGCTTTTTATTTTATTTTTTAATTTTTTTAAATTTAATTTTTTTTTAGTTTTTCTATTTTTATAGTTTTTTATTTTATTTTTTTTAATTTTTTTTTATTTTTCTATTTTTAAAGCTTTTTATTTATTTTTTAATTTTATTTTTTATTTATTTTTATTTTTAATTTGTCTTTTTTTAAAGCTTTTTAGTTTATTTTTTTAACTTTATTTTTTATTTAAATTTTTTTTATATTTTTCTATTTTCAAAGCTTTTTATTTTTTAATTTTTTTTATTATTTAATTTTTAATTTTAGTTTTTCTATTTTTAAAGTTTTTTATTTTATTTTTTAAATTTTTTTATTTTTAATTTTTCTATTTTTAAAGCTTTTTATTTTATTTTTTAATTTTATCTATTTTTTAATTTTTATTTTTAATTTTTCTTTTTTTAAAACTTTTTATTTTATGTTTTGTATTTTATTTCTTTTTTAATTTTTATTTTTAATTTTTTAAAGCTTTTTATTTTATTTTTTTATTTTTATTTATTATTTAATTTTTATTTTTCGTTTTTCTATTTTTAAGTTTTTTATTTTTTTATTTTTATTTTTTATTTAATTTTTATTTTTCTATTTTCTATTTTTAAAGCTTCTTATTTTATTTTTAATTTTTTTCTTTAATTTTTATTTTTAATTTTTCTGGTTTTAAAGCTTTTTTTATTTATTATTTAATTTTTAATTTTAATTTTTCTATTTTTAAATCTTTTTTATTTAATTTTATTTTTAATTTTTTCATTTTTTCAAGCTTTTTATTTTATTTTTTAATTTTATTTTTTATTTAATTTTTTTTTAATTTTTTTATTTTAAAGCTTTTTTATTTAATTTTTTTTTTAAATTTTTCTATTTTTAAAGCTTTTTATTTTACTTTTTAAATTTTTTTAATTTTTATTTTTCTATTTTCTAGTTTTAAAGCTTTTTATTTTTTAAATTTTATTTATTATTTAATTTTTATTTTTAATTTTTCTATTTTTAAAGCTTTTTATTTTACTTTTTAAATTTTTTTAATTTTTCTAGTTTTAAAGCTTTTTATTTTATGTTTTTTTATTATTTAATTTTTATTTTTATTTTTTCTATTTTTAAAGCTTTTTATTTTATTTTTTAATTTTTTTATTTAATTTTCATTTTTATTTTTCTATTTTTGAAGCTTTTTATTGTGTTTTTTAAATTTTTTTATTTAATTTTCATTTTTCTATATTCTATTTTTAAAGCTATTTATTTTATTTTTTTTATTTTATTCTTCATTTAATTTTTATTTTTCTATTTTCTATTTTTAAAGCTTTTTATTTTTTTAATTTTATTTTTTTTTAATCTTTCTAATTTTAAACCTTCCTATTTTATTTTTTGATTTTATTTATTATTTAATTTTTATTTTTCTATTTTCTATTTTTAAAGCTTTTTATTTTTTTAATCTTTCTAATTTTAAACCTTCCTATTTTATTTTTTGATTTTATTTATTATTTAATTTTTATTTTTATTTTTTCTATTTTTAAAGCTTTTTATTTTTTTAATTTATTTTTATATTTATTTTTAATTATTCTATTTTTAAAGCTTTTTATTTTATGTTTTTAATTTTTTTATTTAATTTTCATTTTTTATTTTCTATTTTTGAAGCTTTTTATTGTGTTTTTTAAATTTTTTTGTTTATTTTCATTTTTCTATTTTCTATTTTTAAAGCTATTTATTTTAATTTTTTTTATTTTATTTTTCATTTAATTTTTATTTTTCTATTTTCTATTTTTAAAGCTTTTTATTTTTTTTAATTTTATTTATTATTTTTTTAATCTTTCTAATTTTAAACCTTCCTATTTTATTTTTTGATTTTATTTATTATTTAATTTTTATTTTTCTATTTTCTTTTTTTAAAGCTTTTTATTTTTTTAATTTTATTTATTATTTTTTTATCTTTCTAATTTTAAACCTTCCTATTTTATTTTTTGATTTTTTTTCTATTTTTAAAGCTTTTTATTTTTTTAATTTATTTTTATTTTTATTTTTAATTATTCTATTTTTAAAGCTTTTTATTTTATGTTTTTAATGTTTTTATTTAATTTTCATTTTTTATTTTCTATTTTTGAAGCTTTTTATTGTGTTTTTTAAATTTTTTTGTTTAATTTTCATTTTTCTATTTTCTATTTTTAAAGCTATTTATTTTTTTATTTTATTTATTATTTTTTTATCTTTCTAATTTTAAACCTTCCTATTTTATTTTTTGATTTTTTTTTTCTATTTTTAAAGCTTTTTATGTTTTTAATTTTATTTTTTATTTAATTTTTATTTTTAATTTTTCTATTTTTAAAGCTTTTTTTAAATTTGTTATTTTTAATTTTTTAATTTTTCAAGCGTTTTATTTTATTTTTTTAATTTTTTTTATTTAATTTTTATTTTTCTATTTTCTATTTTTAAAGCTTTTTATTTTATTTTTTTAATTTTATTTTTTATTTCATTTTTATTTTTAATTTTTCTATTTTTAAAGCTTTTTCTTCTATTGTTTTAATTTTATTTTTTATTTAACTTTTATTTGTATTTTTTCTATTTTTAAAGCTGTTTATTTTATTTTTTTAATTTTGTTTTTTATTTAATTTTTATTTTGAATTTTTCTATTTTCTCCTTCAGTTTTGGGATCCAGTGCTGATTGCAACCAGGTCTGGTGAGAGAAATGATCATAAATACACCACGTTTCTCTGTGGCTCCTGAAAATACAAGAGCGGGTGTGGCCCAAGGCAGGTGTTGTGGTCAGATCCTGTCTGCTCTGCACGGAGTTTTTGGTCCCTGGGAACCTCTTGTGTGGGGCAGGAGTTCATGTTGCAGCATCTCCTGCTGGGCTTCACTCCCAGATCCTCCAGTAATGATAGCTGAGGGTTATCTGGCTGCACTGGCCAAAGATGCTCTGCTCAGACACCTTCTTCAATTCTTTCAGGTCCCATCAGCTTTCATAGCCTTGTATATTTTTAAATCCTTTGACATTTGAAACACTGTTGCCCTGCAAGGCCTTCTGCTAAATCCCAGCTTCTCAGAAGGCCCAAGGGGACAGGGTTGGCCAAGGGTGGAGCTATTCTGGGTTTGTTGGTGGTGCATTGTAGTGAACAGTGTGTTCAGAGCTGCTCTGCTGGTTCTGCCTATCACTTTGACAGGGAAGGAGTGTACTGGGATATGATAAATCACTGAATTGTCACTTCTAAATGCTGCTTGCAATGAAAACATTGTGTATAAACCCTCCTAAATGGGGTTAAATTTCTCTGCTCTAATCCTTCCCTCCCACCCCTCCACTGCTGCTCTAAGTATGATTCCTTAGTAGCTCAGTCTTTCTTTGTGTTTTGTTTGACATTTATGCCCACTTTCCCCAAAGCTCTGGGGGTTCTTTTTAAAATATTATATTGATTTTTTTTCTTGGTTTAAAAAAAAACTGAAATACACACACACACACACACACAAGAAGCAGGTCTCCATGGCCCAGCAAGTCTCTGCAAGGCTTAAAGGAGCATCCCATTTCCACAGATGGCTTTTTTTTTTTAATGGGTTATGTTGCTGGGAAGATCTGGAAAGAGTGCATGTCCCTCATTCCAGTTTGGATGTCTTGTTTAAAGAAATGTGTTCTTTCAGCTCTTGGAGAGCATAGTTTTGGATTCATCCTCCCATCCTCCAGTCTTGGTGGCTCTGTTATTTTTTTATTTCCCTTTCTCTGCCCTCTTCCCTGCCCTCACTCCCCTGATGGCTGCAGGAGATGTGACTCAGGCACTCATCACTGCTCTGTAGCTTCTTTAGAGAGCTAAAACTGACTGGGTCTTTCACCCTCCTCTCATAGCAGTGGTGCAGAGTGAGGCACATGGCAGGGCAGGGGTTTTAGCTGTTGTTTTATCTTCTGGTTTGATGTTTAACACATGAGGTAGAAGAACCCAAGCCCCTGCTCACCATGTCAGGCTAGGCTGCAGGGGAGCACATTGACAGCAACGCAGTGGCTGCACCGCAACCACAATCAATCTGACAGAAAAGGGGTTTAAGGCTTCTAACGGTGCCATGGTGACTGAGCTGAGCCCAACCTGGGTCTAGCTTAATCCCTGATCTGTGTAAAGCCCTCTCCTGTGCTTTCCTGAGGCTGGGACAGCTGGAGAGGTTGCTCTGCATGAGCACAGGATGGCAGCTGTGGGCTGAAACTTGCTGAGCTGCCTCCCCAATACGTGATGGGGTTGTGAGGGATTTAAAAGAAAAAACATTACAATGTCTTTGTCAGTCTTCCATGCTCACTTAAGCTGGCTGTTGGTGATTTGTAGTATTTTTTAAAATAAAAACCAAATGCTTTCCCTTTATAAGTAAATATGCTATGAAGAGGGCTTCAAAGGAAAGATGAATAGTTACTATCCACCTGTTGGTTAATTCATTGGTTGATGGTCCATATACTGCATTTTTTAATGTTACTGATACCTGACACAGACCATTCCCAAGCTGTTTGATAATTTTTCATCAGCCATCTGCATCAGCATCATCTGCATGACCAGTGATGGCCAAAAAGCAGGAAGGAGAGAAAGGGGTTAAGCTGTAGGCAGGAAAGGGAAGGCAGAAACCAATTAGCAAACAATTGGCACCTGGGCTCCATTGAAGACTAAAAGTGGGGGAAAATGGCTTAATTGAAAAATCTGCCTATTGTGTGTGTAATCTCCAAGGGGAAACAAACAAACCCATTCAAAGGAAGGAGAAAAAAGGCAAAGAATTAAAAAATCCTTGTGCTGTTGTGCAGAATTGGGGGGTTTAACTCTTCCCAGTCTCAGGCAGAAATATTTTTATAACCAAACCACCTCCCTTTTTAAAGCATTTAGTTGGATTGAGTAATTTCTTAAGTCCTCCATCATCAGGACCAGTTTGGGTTTGGCAGCTCAAACACCAAAGCTCTTGGCAAGGCCAGGACGAGTTCAGTGGTTCTCCCTGTGCTGAAAGAGAGGAGAAAAGGGAAGTTAAGCTCACTGCAGAATCAAAGACTCCTGCGTTTAATCTTTTGTCTTGGATTGCTCACCATGGAGTTTTAGCCATAAAAAAGGGGAGTTTTTTTCCAAATCAAATTAAAAAGTGCTCTTTCCCAGTGCTTTTATTCCAGACATTCCAAGAAAGCTCATTTTTCTTCTAGCATTCTTTCCCTAATTTTAGCAGAACCATTCTCATCCCAGACCCCACTCATCAGTTGTTCAATCCTTTGGCACTGGATCTGGACAAAGGAAGGGACACATCTGGGTCACAGGAAAGCACGGAGAGAAACCCTCCAAAACTGGACAGAGAAAAATGAAATGCAGGAAGACAGAGCCTGCAGACAGAGAAAAATGAAATGCAGGAAGACTTACCTGGAGCTGGATGCTCTCTGCACTGGGCTTCCTTTAAAGGAATGGATTTGCTGCTAAACACATCTCAGGCTCAGATATGACCAGGGAGAAGGTGGGATGGAGATGAGGAGTCAGACAGGGAATAGCCAGGGAGATGCAGGGCCCAGGAACATCAAGGATGGAGAAGAGAAGGAACAGGGATTGCTCTCCTTGTTTAGATCCATCAGTGCTGGGAGCTTGGGAAGCACGTGAGGGTACCAGAGGGATGCTGGGCAGGAGCAGGAGAACTCCAGGATAAGGGCAAGCTGCTCCCACTCCAGGGCTGGGCCAGGGAAGGAGGGGAATTATTCCTCTCCCCTTTCCAGTGGGATGCAGGTGCCACCCCATGCAGAGGCAGGAAAACTGCTTTGCAATCAAGTACAAAACCTACCTGGCAAGCCCAGGATGCCAGCAGCCGTTTCTCCTGGATTTCCTCTCCGCAATCTTTGGTACTGGCAGACGCCACTCCCGGCCGAGCCGCCTTCTTTGTTGTGGTACCCTTAAGCATCCCCCACTCCTCACACAGGCATTTCTCTTGCCGGCTGCCTCTACCCGGTCCCGACGCCGATCCCGCGCTCTCAGCGCCCTTTTCTGCTGCTTTTCCCGGCGGCAGAAAACGATTGGCGGGGTCAGCGGCACCGGAGCCCGGGGAACCGCGGCAGGGAGCGGCGGCGACGCCTCTGCTGGAGTCTGCAGAGTGCGGCCGGAGCCCGACCCGGCTCACGCAGGCTCCTGGTACGCGGGCGCTTCGCCATCTTGGAACGGGAGCTCCGTCCCCGCCGCGCCTCCGCCGCCCGCCCAAAGCGGCCCCGCCGCTGTCCTTCTTCCCAGGCACCGCCCCGCTCGAGCCCGGCCGCGGCCCTTTGCCCTCCCCACTGCGCCTCACCGCTCCCCTCTGTGCTCAGCGCCGCTCTGTGCACACAGGGTGGCAGCACCGCCCCCCTGCCCGGCCCGGGCCGGACGCGCTATGGGGCAGGCAGGGAACGGAGGCCGAAGCTGCAGGAGAGCCTTTTGTATTTATTCCCTTCAGCCCCAGCAGCTGTTCCTGCGGCTTAAGGGCACTTGATTGGTTCATTCCTAGGTAAAAACGTTATAACACTGGTTTCAAAACGACTACGCATCTCTAGTCAGAGTTTCCAACATTCCTGTATACAATAGAATGGATAGATTCTTTCCAAATCATTCTTTACAAATGGTTTTAGAGATAAATTCCAATTCTTTGCCAATACCTATAAAAACGAAAAACTTGACTGGTTTTGATGTTCTACACCCACCCCTCCGTGTGAATTTTCTGGCAGCTTTTTGTCCCTCCACAGCAAACCTTTCTCTTGTGTTGGGACAGAGATGGGGACACAGCCATGTCACTCCAGGGCTTTCTCCACCATTTTATTAGAAGATGTCCAGAAAAACACATCTTTTCATAGCCAATGCTCAGAGAAGAAGGCACCAGAGTTCAAATGGAGTTCAGGCAAGGGGCACATAGAGATAAGGCACTTGTGCTCCAGCAGGGACAGGCACAATGGCATCCTTCAGCAGGACATGGATGGGGCTGGAAGAGGGGCCAGGATGCAATGGAGATACCTGCTCTTTGCCCTGGTCAAATCCAGCCTTGCCTCTCTCCCTCATGGCCTTGACTCATGAACTGGGAGGCAGGACCAGCCTGGAAGGGCAGGTGCGTGTCAGTGACAACCTGGCACTGCAGGAAGGGACCACCACCCATGGGGTGGCACGGCCAGGTGGGGTGGCAGCAGTGGCCCATGGGGATCATCCTTGCACACATCCCACGACAGGGACTGTCCCACGCTGCCCAGCTGGCAGCCACCCCAAGCAGCTGCAAGTGCCAGCTGCTGAGCAAGATGTGGAAAATATAAAGGAAACAAAACAAAACAAAACAAAAAGAAACCTCCCCCCACCCCACCTCCCCCCAGTCACCCCCAGAACAGCCCTTGGAAATGCCCAACACTGGGCGCTGGCAGGATGGAAACGTCCTTCATCCAAGAAGGATCCCTCCCGGCTCCTTATCTCTCTCTGTAGCAGAAGACTCCAAACCTGCCCTTTCTGGGGAAGCCGAAGCTGCGCACACCGGGCTCCGCGGGGCCGCAGTTGGCCCGGGGTGTGACAATGGGGTAGCGGACACTGCCATCTGCCAGCCAGCCGGCATTGCAGCGGTCCAGCCCCGCCAACTTCCAGGCGGAGTAGAGCTGCCCCACCCGGGCGATCTCGGCCCCTGCATCCTGGCAGCTCTGCTTGGCCTCCTCCAGCGTCATCCCAGCCGGGCGGTCCAGGTAGAAAACCTCTCCTAGGAGGGAGAGCGGAGCGTGAGAGGGGAGCATCATCCCGAGCATCCCCATCTGGAATGCCTGCAACAACCCCAGCCAGGCCCTAACAGGGAGGGACACACAGCACCTTCCGAGCATCCCAGCCCCACCCCTGGCCCAGAACGCACCTTTGAGGGCGGAGGAGAAGCAGAAGGCATCGAAGCGGTGCAGGTGGCGGTGCCGCGGGCCGTAGCTGCGGATGCCCGGGGCGAGGTGCACGCCCCCGCAGGGCTTGCGGGGCAGGCGGATGGGGTACTGCACCGTGCCATCGGCCAGCCAGCCCGCGTTGCACCAGTCCAGCCCCTCGCTCCACGCCTGGAAGAGCTGGTTAAAGTTGGCGAGGATGGCACCTTGGTCCTGGCACACTTGCTCGGCTTCGTGGAAATTGAGCCTGTACTGCCCGCGGGGAGGCTGGTAGGGGAACACGATGCCTGGAGGCAGATGGGACACTCAGCTGGCTCCACGGGCAGCCCACCCAACCCGAGCCCAGCCCCAGCAGGAGCCACAGGGGTCCGCAAGCCGCGTCAAATTCAGGCTCTGGGACAGGGACCACCTCCGTGTGGCGGAGACAAGGCTCAGGCATGCAGGGATGGGGCCGCTCTGGACATGCAGGCGCCAGCAGCGAGTTGCCAGCGACATCTGGTGGCACAGGGACACACGGGCTCGGTCCTGGGGACACAAGGACCCCCTCACGGGGACAGCACCTGCATATACAGGGATGCACAGACTATAATGGGGACGCAGGGACCACCACCACGGTCCTGGGAACGCACAGACAGTGGTCCCAGGGAGGCATGGACCACCCCTGTGGGGATGGAGAGATCGTTGTCATGGAGATGCACAGGCTTCAGGAACAGGGATACAAGGGTGAGCATCCCCATGATCCCAGGGGCCACATGGACCACCAGCATGGGGATGAATGAACCTCTGCCGTGGGGATGGATGGACAACAGAAGCACGGGCATCACCACTTTGGACACAGTCACAAGGACTGGTAGGGACGAGTCACTGTGGGATGCGGGGCCAGGGACCAAGGGGGTGGAGCAGGGACAAGAAAAGGGGACATTTCCACAGCTCTGAGCTCCAAAGCAATGTCAGGGCTGAGTCAGGTCCCTCATGACAAATGAGCAAGAGAGGCTGGAGCAGTCACCAAGGATCAGTACAAGATGCATTGGAATATCCAGAGCTGGGAGGGGAGGGGACAGCTCCACGTAATGCAGCACAGTGGGAAGATGGGTGGGTAAAGGCAGGAACTGCTGCAGCCGTGGGGTCACTCCCAACTCTGACTCCAACAGCACCCTTGGTGTCCCAGCTGAGCAGACAGCTCTGGGCTCACTCACTCCTGAGGCCAGAGCCGCACAGCCCCAAGCCAAAAGCATCCCAGCCCTTTTCTGCCGTGATCAAGCTCCCCAGCTCCCTGCCTTGCTGCATCCCCAAAGGAGAAGGTACCACAGAAAGGCCAGGCTGACTGGCTTGGCACAGAGGGTGGTGTGATCCCCAGCATGCCCCCACCTTGCAGCCGGAGGTCCACAACGTCGCTCTCATCCTCCAGCCCATCGATGACCTCGCAGCGGAATTTGCCATCGTCCTTCAAGCGCACGTCGCTGATGACCAGCGAGGCCTCGTGCCAGCTGGCCTCACCGGCCTGGCGCATGTGGGCACGGCCCTTGAAGTCCCCAAAGGCCACGTAGGTCTTGCCAATGGCCACCATCACATCCTGCTCTTTGGTGTAGTCGTCCCGCAGCTTGGACCACTTGATGCGGATTTTGCGCTTAGGTCCCAGGTCGGGCTCGTAGCGGTAGCGGCAGGGCAGGGTGACGTTGGCACCATTGTAGCTGTAGACAGGGTCTCTGGAGGCTTCCACCACTAGCCTGGATCCACTAAAATAATCCACTGGGGGGAAGAAGGAAGGTGTGATAGGCATGTCAGGATCCAGGGCTGGGCATCCCCAAATCTTCCCTCCAGCCACCACCTCTTCTACCATGAGCATCCCCCAAGTATCCCTGAAGCATTCCCACCTGCTCCTCTGGGCCCCACATCCCACCAAGTGATGGGTTTCCACCCCACCCAGGGGCAGGGGGCACTTCAGCCTCCTGTGACAACCTCCTGACAACCTGCAACCAGCCCCCATTGTCCCCCATATACCTTTGTCCTGTTCGTCGCTATTGTCATTCATGATGTGGTTGTAGTAGAAGCCGTTGTGGAAGGGGTGGTAGGAGCCACTGGCCAGGTGCAGCAGGATGGCCTTCAGGAGCAGTGGGAGCAGCAGCATGGCTGGGAAGCAAACCCGGGCTGCAGAGGGGAAAGGACTGCTGTGACACCCCCAAATAGCCAGGAGAAAGGCAGCACTGCCTGGCAGTGGTGCTAACCATACCAGGGGTGCAAGGAGAGGGTGGCAAGAGCCAGCAGAGCAGCTTGCCTGCCTGCAGGGGAGAGTGCAGGCAACCTGAGCCGTGCCCCCAGACCCGCCTTCCTCCCAGTCCCTTCCATCCTCATCCTCCCACCTGGCTCACACCGCACACCTCCACATTCCCTGCCCATTGTGAGGGTGCCCATTGAGGGGAGCACCTGGCCCCAGGGCAAGTCGGGGACGGGGCAGCTGGAGGAATGGGATCCCAGGGTGTCCTTTGGACAGGGAGCACTGGGAAAAGGTCACGTAGGGGTGCAGGGGGAGAGAAGTGGCTGAGCCCCACTGTAAAGCAGCCAGCTCGGTTTACAGAGGCAGCCGAGCGTGCAGCCCGACCAAGGAGTGGGGGAGAGAGCTCGGGCTGCCTCCACTGCCCCAGCTCGGGACAAAGCCCAGCAGGACTCACTGTCCTGGCCAAGGACCCCCTCCTCCAACCCAGGGCTGCCCCTCTGCATCACAGACATGCCTGGCACCGACCCCATGTGACACATTTGGCTGCCAAAGCACATCCCATGGGTGGGGGGCAGCCTGGCTACACCACGACACCAGAAATGTGCACTGTCCGAGCTCTGGGGGCCAGGACACTCAAGGGTGCCCTGCCCGGGGCTCACCCGGGGTGCTACCAGCAGAATTGGCTGCTTGTGAGCATTCTTGGAGCCGGCAGAGGGGGCCCGGCACCCGGCAAGCCTCCGGCAGACCCCTTCCCAGACCAGGGTGGGGTCTGACATCCGTGCCCTTAGACAAGGCTCACGAGTGCCTGCAAACATACCCCGGGCCAGGGGGCTGTGGGAGAGCAGATGCTCAACCCGGAAGGGTCCAATACCGGGTACAGTGGTGCTCTGCAGGCTCCGGGGCGTGAAACCAGCTGCTCCCACCGCAGCTTGCTCAATCCCAGGCTCTCCCCTGCAGCCGGTGCCTCTGCTCACCGTGGGGTGCAGCCGCACTTTGCCACCACGCACTGTGGCCGGCAGCGCCGGTGCCCGGGGGCGCAGGGTGCCGGCGCAGCCCCGGGAGCCGGCGCGGCAGCGGCGGCGCTGCTGGCCCCGGAGCCTGGGGACACCGCGGGGACACGTGCTGCCCACGCGACACACGGTGGGCTCGAGGCTCGGCAGCTTCACGCCTCGCTGTGCAGGGCACCAGCCCCGCTCCCCCTGCACCCCAGTGCCGGCTGACCCCCCGGAACCCAGCGCTGCAGTGATGTGCAGCGCGCCCCACGCTCTCAGCTGTGAGCATCGTGCTGCAGCACCCAGCACGGCGATGCCTGGCACCCACAGCAGTGATGCCCGGCTCCCTCCACGGCAATGCCAGCCCCCCCTGCCCTTCGCGGCAAGCAGGGTGCCCATCGCCCCGCGGTGCCAGCCCTCCCCAGTCCCGGCACTGGGGCCAAGCCCTACTCACGCTGGTTGCGGGCAGGCTGCGGGCAGGCGTGCAGGCGGGCTGCAGGCTGATGCACTGTGTTTAGGGCTCTTGCAAGGCTGAGAGGAAGCAGCTCCAGGGCCTGCCTCTTAAAGGGAAACACACGCCTTTCCCAACCCCCTGCTCGCAGCCCGGAGCTGGGGTGGGTGCCCCCGGCCCCCGCCTGCCCACCATGCCTGGGTGATGGCCTCACCGTGCCTCCTCACACTGCCCACATGGTGCCCACACACCTTCTCTGCGGTGTGCCAGCTGCCTGCACTGCCCCCGACGTGGAAGGGGCAGCAGTGGGGACAAATGTTCTCTGTTGGGGCTAGCGGGATCCTGTGGTGTCCCAAGCAAAGCCCCGGTGAAGCCACAGTGCCAGGGAAGAAGAGACATCCCTTGTCCCACATCCCACTGGAGGGGACTGGCCACAGTCTCCAGACAAAGGAGGTGTCCCACACACATGTGGCAGGAGCAGGCACAAGCAGCTCAGGACAGGTGGGCTGTGGCACGGAGTGATCTGTGCCCAGTGCCTGCCTGCTCTGGAATTCAGGAGAGACAGCTGAGCTGCGGGGTTCAGCCCCTTCAGGCTCTGCTTGATGCTGTGGGGACAAAGCAGAGGTACAGAAACCAGGGCAAAAACTCTGGGGTGCCCAGTAGCGCCCATCTGTGGGGGCATCATCCCTAAACTTGGGCGATGCCCTCCATGCCAGCTCCCACTGGCACCCAGGCAGGCAGATAGGAGGACGGAGTCCTCAGGAAGGGCAGCACGGCGGCCGCACCGCCAGGGGATACCGGTCAGGGGATGGACAGAAGGGACAAACAGAGGAACCACGATGCGGCGTGTGCCCTGACCCATCGACCCGCTGTCCCCGTCCAGCGAGCCGCTTCACCCCCCACTTTGTTGTTTTACGGCGAGGAAATGAGGCGCGGGGGCCCCGGTCCAGCTTTTGCCGCCGTGCAGGATGGCTTCAAGCCGGAAAGAAAACAACCCGTGTAAAAACAAACGGCCCGAGGCTGGCTGCGGGGCGAAGGGGGCCGGGAGCCCAGCCCGGAGCGCTCGGGGAGCGATGCTGCCTGCCCGCCGCCGCCGCGCTGATAGCGAGCAGCCAGCAAGGAAACGGCGTTATCTGCCGCCAGCGCCGGCACCACTGCTGCCCCGGGGGAAGCCCCCACCAGGGGTGGCTGCGGGACCCAGGGTCTGGAGGCACTGCTTTTCCTTGTTCTCTTTTTCCCGGGGTCTGGAGGCACTGCTCTTCCTTGTTCTCCTTTTCCCTGCACACCCCTAGCCCTGCCAGCGCTCCCTGACCAGGGATGGCTGCGGGACCCAGGGTCTGGGGGCTCTTCCTTGTTTTCTTTGTGCCTGCACACCCCCAGCCCTGCCAGCCCTCCCCGACCAGGGATGGCTGCGGGATCCAGGGTCTGGAGGCACTGCTTTTCCTTGTTCTCTTTTTCCCGGGGTCTGGAGGCACTGCTTTTCCTTGTTCTCTTTTTCCCGGGGTCTGGAGGCACTGCTCTTCCTTGTTCTCCTTTTTCCCTGCACACCCCTGGCCCTGGCAGCCCTGGCCGAGGCGGGACGCGGCGGAGCCGGGCTGCCCCGGCCGCGGGAGTGTGACGGCCGGGCGCGCCGCCTGCTCACCTGCCCGGAGCAGCCCGACCCGCAGCCCGCAATGCAGGCACAATTACACCTTCCGGCATGGGGCCACTGCACTGCCTGCATCCTGGCCGAGGGTCGCTGCTAACCCCCAGCCCTGCCGCTTGGCCGGAGGAGGTGGTGGGATGGTGTCCCAGCTGCATCCTGGCTGTCAGTGCCCCGCTGTAGCTGCTTGCCCAAGTTGTTCTAGTGATCCAGCAGTTGGGATGGTTCCCTCCACCCTCGGGCTGTGCAGGAAACAGACAGCCCTGTTGGGGCACGCTGCTCCCTGGCATGGCTGTCCCATTGTTCCAGAACCGAGGAACAAGCCCCACAGTGTCCTGCACTGCCTGCACCACAGCACCTGCCAGCAGCCTGAGCAGGGGAGCAGCAGCAGAGAAGGGGACAGGGATGCTTTCTGGCACCTCTTCTCAGCACCAGCTCCTGCCTCACCTTGGGCCACTCTTTTGTGGACGTGGGCAGTGATTTCTCCATCTCCTCCTAGGGAGCAGAGGCATGAGGAAGGATCTGGCCACCAGCAGACCCTGAGGAAGAAGTGATCTTCTTCATTCCTTCCCACTTCTCACTGTCTTTTTGTTTTCTATTCCCAGAAATGTACCTGGGTGTGACCACAGGTTTCAGGTTGAGCAAAGCCGTGCAGGGTCAGGGAAGCTCTGACCTGGGAGCACATGTTTAGGGCACGTGTCTAGGGCTGGCTGAGCATTTGGCTGAATGGGAGCCATAAAAGTGTCATCCCCATCTTCCCCACCTCAAAGCCAACACCTGACAGCTCTGCTGTGGCCTCAGCAGAGATTTGTCCATGAAATGGTGCTTGCACAGGATGATTCCAGCAGGAACACTCACATTCCTGGTGGGAAGGAGGAGGATTTGTGATCTGTGCTGGGCTTTCCGGGTGGTGGTGAGAGGATGCTCTCCCCGACGGCTGCTTCCTGAGGAACCAGCTGCCAGCAGCTGGCAGCAGTCAGCAGGGTGCCACAGCCTGCTGGCCATCCCGGCCTTCCTGCTGTCCCAGCAACCCAGCCACGTCCGGGAAGAGCATCCAAGGCACAGGGACAAGCCCTGAGGGGCTGTGCATGGCAGGGAGGGCACTCTGGCTCTCCCAATCCCCCCATCCTGCAACTCCAGGGGATGAAGGAAATGCCACGAGGCTGGGAAGCTGCTCAGAATCCATCAGAGGGGCTTGCTTGGGGGGTAGCAATAGGCAGGGGGAGCAGCAGTGGGGGGCTGAGGATGCATCCCCCACTCTGGTGTGCAGCATCTGCTCCTGTCACCCTCCTCGTGGAGCCCCTGCCATATCCCTGGCTCACGGCTGTCTCGGCTGGACTCAAAGCGAACTGCTCTTATCTCTGCCTCAGCTTCCCGATGATAAGGGTGGCATGTCTGGAGGTGAACTGGGCAGACTGTCCCCCCTGTCCCTGTCTCTATCTGTGGCTGCTATTTGTCACCAAGCAGCTGCAGCCACAGCCACAATGAATTCAGCCCAGTCTTCACAAGCAGATCCCCAGCTCCTCTGATGCCCACGGCTGGTACTCGCAGGGCAAGGCAAGAGCCCAGCTCCCATAGGCAAGGCCAAGGAGGAGATGCCTGGCTGAGCAGGGCACTTGTGGCCAAGGGAGGTGCAGGAAGATTGTCCAGAGCTGCAGGGACAGAGAGCTGTGGTAAGACATGGATGACACTTGGCTATTCATGCCGATTTCAGGGGTCCCCTCCCAGTGTGGCAGATTCTGGACATGAGCAAAGCTCCTCTGTCCTGTTCACCACAATGTTCCCTACATGGGATCACACCCTCAGTGCAGGCAGATCCTGCTCCAGCAGCATCCATGCCCCAGCCCTTCCCAAGAAGGCTCTGTTTGGAACATCCCCACAGGCAGCTCTTGCAAAATTCACAGCTCCCTCCAGCCCTGGAGGCATGCTTGAGTGTAAGAGCCGATCTAGCTCCAAGCTGGGGGATTTACTCCAGGATCAAAGCCAAAGGAGGAGACACAGGGTGTGGGTGCTGATAGAGGCTTCCCCTCCCCAAGTCCCATCCCGCCACGCCTGGACAGCTGTGAGCAGTCTCCAGCAGCTGTGACAGGGTGGAGACGGTGGGAAAGATGCACACAAAGCCCTGAGATACCCTGTTTTTCAGGCAGGGAAGGGAGCTAGGGGGATCTGTGAAGGCAGGAGAGGTGCAGGGCCAGCACAGCACCCCCCAGGGTGGAGGAGTCAAGGGGCTCAGGAGGGAATCCTGGAGGATCACCAGACCAGACAGACTTTGGGAGATGGACTTTGGGGAGGCACAGGTCAGACAAGCCAACACCCCCAAAAGTTTCAGCTGGTTTTAATACTGTCAGAGACACCCCAGAGTGGGGCCATCGCTGCCATCCCACTCGGGCTCCCTCAGCCCTTGCCAAAGCAAACCCACTGCCAGCCCAGCCCCCGGGTGCTTCACATCCCAGCAGGCAGGGGAAGCATCGCTGCCAGCCCAGGACAGCCTGCCCGTGCTCCCACCTGGGACTCACTCATCTCCTACTGCTGATCCCGAGGGCTCGAGCATTGCAAGAGGCTCCCCTCCACCCCATGTAAAGGGAAAAAAATCAGGTTACAAAAAGGGTCATGGCACGGCCCTCTGCCCACTGCATTTGGGTGGTTTAATTACCACCTTTCCCATCTTTTCTTTGCATTCTTCTGGCTACAAACCAACTCTCCCCACTACCAGATCACAGTCCCCCTGGTCACCACTGGGCTCTGAGGACAAGGGATGGCCAGGCATGCCAAACTGCAGTAAGCTGGGGATGATGGCAATGCTGAGACTGGGAGGCTGCTGGAGCTGGCATCCCAGGAAGGGGAATGGGCAATGCCTGCCAGAGTGCCCAGCAGGTAGAGCCACCATCAGTGGGGATCTGGTGCCTCCTGACAGGAGTGTCTCATCACTCCACTTGCACTATGCGGTGCTGACATCGCAGACAAGGAGACTCAGAGCCTGGCAAAATGGGCAGGGGACAACAGCTGAGATTTTTCAGAGGATTTTTACAGCCCCTGCTTGCAGACAAGCAGGGAGCAGGAGGGACATTGGAGGCTGCAAGCCAGGGGAGCCTGCCCTAAGACCCTGAAAACTGCTGAGCCCCAAGACACAGCTCAGGCAAGAGACTGCCACTGGCTGTAGCCTCTCTGCTGGAAGCAGAAGCGAGAAGGAGAAAATTTGTCCCCAGGCTTAGCTGAGAAGATAAAGCCAAGCCCTGGTTGCAGGACAGGGTCCCCCAGCAAGGCCTCATTTGCAGGATGGTGTCCCCAAGAAAGCCCCAGTTGCAGGAGGGGGTTTCAGCCCTGGCTGGAGCAGCAAGAGGACAGGAGCCATCCCCACGTCCCACCTGCAAGGGCCCCGTAAAGTGCAGTGCTGCAGCCCCAGCACCACCGCGGGGCAGGGGAGCCCTCTTGGCCGCCTCCTGAGTGTGGGGACATGGAGAGGGGGGTGTGAGGGCAGAGCAGGAGTGGGCAGGGGCAGGCAGGGTGCAGGCTGGGCAGCGGGGAAGAGCAGCCCCGTCCTTGCTCCCCGTGCCTACTCATCGCAGCCCAGCAGCTCCACGCGCAGGGTGATGCGGTTGTGCCAGGCCACGGGCAGGATGCGCACATAGCGGGCGTAGAAGGGCACGTCGAACACGTTCTTCTTGTGTGAGTAGTTGTCACTGTTGCCGTGGAAGATCTAGAGGAGAAAGGTGGGTTATCAGGGCTGCCAGGACCCCAGGGCAGCGGTGACAGCACCGATTGACAGAGGTCAAGAAGGCTTTGGACAACACTCTCAGGCTTTGGACAACACTCTCACATGGTGTGACTCTTGGGGTGCCCTGTGCAGGGCCAGGAGTTGGACTCAATGATCCTTGTGGGTACCTTCCAACTCAGCATATTTTTGTGATTCTGTGACCTGAGCCCCACCCTTCATCCCTCCCAACCATGGCATGTCACAGACATCTTTTATGAAAAATCCTTTTTTTAGGATTTTTTCTCCTGAGAATCTGAGAGGCCTCAGGAACAAAATGTAAACAATAATTATTTGCTGCTGTGGAATGCAACAGGTGCATCTGTGATTAGTCTTATGTAGTTGTTTTTAATTAATAGCCAATCACAATCAGCTAGTTTGGACTCTTTGTCCAAGATACAAGCTTTTGTTATTTTTTTTCTTTTTTTTATTCTTAGCTAGCTTTCTGATGAAATATTTCTCTTTTTTTAGTATAGTTTTAATATAATATATATAATAAATAATAAATCAAGCCTTCTGAAACACAGAGTCAGATCCTCATCTCTTCCCTCATCCTAAGACCCCTGTGAACACCACCACCATGGCATGCCTGAGCCCTGGGAAATCACTTTGCCCTCCTCACACCCACCTTGGTGCTGTTTGTCTGGGCATCCCGGTACAGGGTCCAGGACGTGCCATTGTCACTGTAGGCCACCTTGTAAGCTGCCACATACTGGATGTGCCCAAAGTCACGGGCTCCTTGTGTGATGATGCCTGTCACCTTCTTCTGGTCCCGAAGGTCAATCTGGCAGAGACAAGGCTTGTCAGAGCTCCTTGCAGGAGCAGTGCTCCCACCCTACAGCGCCCTTCATGCTCCAGAGGCAGCCAGGAAAAGCTGGCCCCTGGGGGTCAAGAATGGAGAAAACACCACTTGACCCCCATGCCAGACAAATCATGAAACATGACTGTGAAATATTTGATCCTTCAACACTCACAGCATCACTCAAAGCAACCAAAAGTGGGCGCAAACCCATCTCAGCTCCCTTGCCCATCCCTGCCACCTCCACATTTTTTGCTGGAAACACCAGTGTGGGAAGGACAGCAAAAAATTTCAATTCAAAAAAAATACAGGATTCACAGAGGAAATGCATTTCCACTGGAAAGTAATTCTGGCTGAGAAAATATGCAGTTAACAGAATGTGACATTTGGGTTCTAAGCGCGACGGTTTCTATTCTCTTTACTCTGCCACACTGTGTTTACTGCTGCTGGCACGTTACAGGGTAAACCACCAAAGGAGCTGAAAGCCTCATTAATTTAGCTCTGTTTTCATGCTCATGGAGGGCAATTCCAGCGATACAATACACATAAATCCTGAGTGCACATGTAAATCTATACACTTATATACAAACAGGCAGCCTGTGGTGCAATAGCCCAGCTCAGCGTGTCATCCTGACCCCGTCATCAGCTCAACAAGCTGGTTTATTTAGAGTTGAGAGACAGCTGCTTTTAATCATTTCCCAAATAAAAAGTGGGACAAATATCTAAACTGCTTTGTCCTATTATGTCATGGAATCATGTGAAAAGTACAAAAACAGGGGAGCAAGGGAAACTGAGAAGGAAATTTCAAAACCATTTGTTTCTATTCCAGGCTGAAAAGAGAAAAGCAAGCCTGATTTTTTTTCCTGCAAAACAGAAACATGGTGTTCTGGGCAGCCAGTGTGTTGGGACGGTCACTCCAGGCTGGGATGGCATTTCCTCAGGGGTTGAGACAGAACTGGGGTGCTGCAGGCTTGATGCACTCCACAAGAAGGTGCAGATATGGTACCACCTTGCTCCTATGGGCTGATTCTGACCCAGAGCTCCAGGACTGCTGTTAAAACCTGTGGCTGTGGTCTCATCCTGACCCCTCCCAGTGATCCCCACTCAGGGAGAGCATTGCTGGACTTTGTGACCCACAACAAGGCTCTGGTCACACCAACCCAGCTGTTCCAGCTACCCTGAAACAGGAGGTGTCCCTAGGCACAGCTGAGGAGCTGGTGAGGAGATATCAGGTTACAGAGACCAGAGACCCACCTGCAGCCACTCAGACGGGTCGTTGTTCAGGGCTGTCCAGGCGTTGGTCTTGCCTGTCATGTCCAGGCGAGCGTAATGAGGGTGCCAGGTAAAGGCATCGATGCCCCAGGTCTTGAAGACACTGGAGGCTGTGATCTGCTGGTCGGAGATGAGGCGGGATTTCATGCCCAGAGGCTCCGAGCAACCTGCCGTGTTGAAATACACTGTAACACAACAGTTTACACAGGCAGTGAAAAGGAAAGAGACAACTGCAAGCACAACCCCGCAGCCCTGTTAGAAGCCATCCCCACATTCTCATTCCACTGCCCAGAGCGGCACCAGAGCCAGGCAGGGAAATGCTCAGCAGATGAGCAGGGCGGTCTTTTCCCGGGATTTTTAGCTCCCAGCTATTCCCTGGCTCACAGTGCCTCCTGCTGCAGGGATGAGTAGATGTCCCCATAGCCCAGACCCGCCAAGCCCAGCCCTGGAATACAGAAAGCTTTGGCAGGAAGCAGAGAAGGATGTGGAAAGAGAAACGCAAAGATATCCCCAGCCAAAAGCACGGATGGCACCACACCCACACAGCAGCAGGACAGGACCCAAGCCCCCACAAGATCCCACTCCCACACCAACACACGAGTCCCACTCAGTTCCCAGGGATGTGCTGCAGGGCAGGAATGCAGGAGGCACAGGGAAAGGGCTCAGGCTGATGATCCCTCCCATTTCCCAGAGGACTTTGATCCTCTGCTGCTTTTCAAGCTCTCTCTTTTCAAGCAGGAAAAGCAGCGGGTTCACAGCTCAGACAGGGAGGGGGCACAGTAGAAACTCCTGCCTTGGGAAGGTGTTAGCAGGGTGAGAATGCAGCTCGAGCGGGCTGAGCCGATGGGATTAACGGCTTGTGCTCCCCAAACGCACCCCTGGGTATTCCCAGGCACCAACATGAGGAAAAGCAAGCACTGAGAAATCCCCTGTCCTGAGGGATCAGAAGCAGGCCAAGGGGTGATGCCCTGCCCTGTGTCACCCCCTGCCCTGCAGCCCCTTGAGGGGACAGCACTGGCATTTACCGTTCATCTCGCAGCCGATGAGCTCGAAGCGCAGCGTGCAGGCACGGCGGCACATCACGGGGTAAATGCGGATGAACTGGGCCGTGATGGGAGGGTTGAACATGTTGGTCCTCATGGTGCCATAGTCCATGTTCCCCTCAAAAACCTGCAACAGTGACCAGGGCTCAGTGCCCCAGCTCTCCCACAGTCTCCTGCAGCAAATCCCTTGCACAGCAGACAGAGAGATCTCGGCACTGCCAATGGCAAAAGAGCACAGAGGGGGAAGCTGGGCTCTGTTTTTGTGCCCTGGAACAGTGCAGGACCTTGGAGGAGCTCCAACACTCCCAACAGAGCTTTGCAACATTCCCTGCTTCATCCTCACCCCCACAGAGCCACACATGCAGCAACACCCACTCCCACCACCACAATGCTCCTCAAATCATGACAAGCAGAGAGGTGGTTCACTTCTTCCTTTTTAACATAATAAATAGAATCAAATTGCCTTTCATGCACTTTTTCCACTGCTGCAGAAACAAGAGCAATTTTTCTATTTTTTTTAAAGCAAAGCAGAAACTCCCAACCATTCCCTGGATGCTCAGAAGGCCAGCAGGAGACACTTGCCATAAAGAACTGCAAGTGGAGAGTAGGCAATCTACAAGTATTCCCACTTTGAGAGACACTGTCAGCTGGTGCTTGCTGCAGATACATCACCAAGCTACCCAAGCTGCTCAGTAGCACTCCCAGACCAAGCCCAGTTCCCACAGGATGTCAGTGATAAAGATACTATCTGAATGACCTAAATCAGGCAGGGCTGCTTCTTTGGTTATGCTTATTATGGTCAATTAAACAGAGGCAGGGAGTATTGCTTGGCACTGGAACAGCCTGTGCCATCTCCCTGCTAGCAGAGTTCCCATCGGTTCCCAGCACAGCTTTGCCCCAGGTCAGAAGCGCTTTCCCACACACAGGGATGCAGCTCACAGCCACTCCAGCACCCACAGCACCGCTGGATGGGGGGAGCTGGGACATCCCCTGCACAGAGCATCGCAGCCCACCTTGTCTACATCCTTTTTCTCATCCTTGAAGAAGGTGAACTCCTTCCCATCGAGGCTGTAGGCGACTTTGTAGGCGCGGACAAACTCCTGCTGCCCCACGCGGCGCGCGCCCTGCGTGATGATCCCGCTCAGCCGCATCTTCCGCAGCAGGTTGGCCTGCGGGGGGGAGAAGAGGATGAGTGGGGTGCAGTGAGGATGGCCTGCACACAGCCCTTGCACCCACCAGGATCACCAAGTCTGGGTGGGAGGGTGGGCACTGGGACAAGGAAAAGGGGCTGCCCAGGGTGCTGGAACTCCTTTAGGGAGGAAGCCCTCCATCCCTCCAGCCTTGCATCCCAAGGTGGGCAGAGCAAGGGGGATGATCAAGCCATGTCCCACCTTCCTCCAATGGACTTGCCTCCTCCAGGCACATCCCAAGATACCCCTGGGTGGCAGCTTGATGCAGCAATTTAGCTCCACACTTGCCACCAGGAGCAGTGAAATCACATAACAGCAGCACTGCAAGACCAGCCATGGCTGCTGGGCTGCTCTCTGTGCTGGCAATCCAGTCCTGCCCCAGGTACCTGGATCCAGGGGCTCTTGTCGTAGTTGCTGGAGGTCCAGGCATTGACGATGCCGTGGTTGTTGAGGCGGGCGAGCTCTGGCCCCCAGCGCTGGAGGCCAAGGAAGCCGTAATAGACAGAGGATGCTGAGAGCTGGGCATCAGAGATGGCTCCTCCTTCCATGCCCAGGAGAACAGCACAGCCTGGAGGCAGAGGGAAGATCAGGATCAAAGAGAGACAGTAACCAGGGAGAAGAACTAGGGGTCATTTGTTTCTTGTTTGGAGGCAGAACAGGAGAAGGAGGCCAGCCCTAGTATCTGGCTGTCCCCAAGGTGTCCTCTTCTCCTCATCCCTCAGCCAAAACCACACCATCCATCAGTTCCCCTCGCAGCACAGAGGTCTGGAGGAGAAAGGACCTTCCTGGAGCACTCCAGAGAGGAGAAAACACCTTCCTGAGGATGTTCCCTCCATTGAGACCAGGCCTGCTGGCACCAAGGATAGCCACAGCTACCCTCCAGATCCCATAAACCAGCTGGTGAGATCCCTCCTGGCAATGAGGGACAGACAGTAGGGAACAGGAGGGAAAGGGAATTCAGTACAATTGGTGCCAAAGACTTACGGCTGTGGCAGGTCTTCCCCAGGAATGGAGAAGGACACTTGCAGGTGTAGTCACCATCCAGGTCCAGGCAGGTGCCTCCATTTTTGCAAGGCTGGGAGGAGCACTCGTTCTTGTCTGGGAGAGAGAGAGGAGGAGCTCAGAAGGCAATCCCAAAACCAGTCCCAGAGAGAAGACCCCCCTCATTCAGTGCAACAAGAACAGGAGGAGGCATCCCCTGAACAAGGGCCATGGCAGGGTCCCTGAAGAGAGGATGGCACAGGTTGAAGCTCTAACCCAAGGATCTGTCTATGCTGTGTCCCCACAGAGTGCAGCTATGCAGGTGCACCAGGACACACAGTCACATCAAGGCTGGGAGCCTGCATGGAGCAGGCTGAGCCTTGAGGCACCCCTTGTGTTATTACTTGAGACACCAAGTCCCTCCAGAGATGCAGAGCAAGGTTCAGACACAACCAGTGCCCACACCATGGTCCTTCCCTCCACCCTGCAAGCTCCAGAACAGCCCATGATCCCTGTAAGCCTGGTGCCCCACGCAGTCACAGCTGCTCACAGCCCCTAGTTGTTACCCCAGGGGTCCCCAAGCTGTCAGTGGACAAGCTTCCCCTGCCTGTCCCCCGCTGTACTCACTGTTCTGGCAGTGCACCCCATCGTACCCCGCAGGGCACTTGCAGATGTAGTCAGTGAAGACGTCGCCCCGGTTTGGGACCAGCTGGCACTCACCATTGTTGTGGCAAGGATTGGGGTGGCAGGGCCCTGGGGAAGGGGAAAAACAACTGTAATATAGGCACAGGTGGAAAATTAAGAGCATCCAGTGGGCTTCCACTCCCCATAGACATTGCATTCCCCCCAAGTTCATCCCATCACCATATCCCTACTCAGATCTGTGCTCTATGTGTCCATCAGCCATCAGAAGGGCTGAACCCCAGTGGTGCAGGGCCAGGACAAGGGGAGCACCTGGGAAAGGGTCAGCTCCTCACCTTTCTCTGTCTCATTGCAGTCAATCCCAACATAGCCCTCAGGGCAGATGCAGAAGAAGGGGGCCTCATTAATCCCAGTCAGGCAGGTGCCCCCATTCTGACAGTGGTTCACATCACAGAAGTCACCTGGAAGTAAAGCCAGGTGTCACTGCAAGCCATCCCTAAGGCAGCCATCCACCAGAGCCCCATGCACACAAAGGCATCCCAGCCCAGCAAAGGAACTGGTCTGCTGCAAACCCCACAGGGAAGGGAGCACCTGGCAGGGACAGGCTGCTGGACCTTGCACAGGGCTGCTGGCATTCAAATGCAATGGTTGAGACTGGGAGCATAACCAGCAGCAAGGACCTGCCTTGTGCTGGCACATTAAAAAAGAGGTTGAACAGACACTATATGACAAAGTGAAAACAGGGGAAACCCAGGTTTTGGTGCATTAAATGTTTTTGACACTTGGCTGGAAAATGTGAGTTGCCTGGCTGGGGCTCGCTCAGGCATGAGGACAGAATGATTCAAGGGAATGGGGCTGGTGTTGTTGCTGGGGTTTGCTAATGTAAGTTTGTACTTGTAAGAACACCAAAAAGAAAAATCATTGTAGGGGGAGCTCGCATTCCTCAGTTCCCACATGCTGGAGTCAGGCAGGGAGGAAGCACAAGGTCCATCTCTGCAGGACGCCTGCCAGACCTCCATCATTCTCCAAGCAGCTCCCACGAGGCAGCCCTGGCTCACAGGCAGGTTCCCCCAGGGAGCTGGTGGGGCTGCACCAAATTCCCTGCCTGTTCATCCATCTCCAGCATCTGCCACGGTGTAGGGTTTTTGTGGCAAGGTGGTGGTGGCAGGGCACTGCAAAGGTGGCTCAGCAAGAAGACAACAGGAGCTGCTCCCATGCTGGAGACAGCCAGTCCCAGCCAATGCCAGAACAGACCCTCTGCTGCTCAAAGCTGGTGCCCATCACCAGCACAGCTTCTGTGATAATGTATCCAAGATAAAGTAAAAAACACTGTGCAGCAGCTGTAGGAGAGGAGTGAGAAAAATGTGAGAGAAACAGCCCTGCAAACACCCCCGGCAGAGAATAAGGAGGGAAAGGAAGTGATCCAGGAGCAGGGATTCTACTGCAGCCCATGGAGAAGAGCTGTCTCCCTGAAGCCTGTGGAGGACATGGGGAGCAGATATCCACACTGCAGCCCACAGACACCTCCAGGCTGGAGCAGTCTCTTCCTCATGGACTGTATCTCATGGAAAGGGACCCACACCAGAGCAGTTAATGAATAACTGCAGCCCATGGGAAGGACCCACTCTGGATCTTTTCCTTTTTTTTCCCCACCCTGTCCTGTTGAGGAGGGAAGTGAATGATGTCAACCCACTGCACCCTCCAACCTTCTACGCTCCATTGCTGGGCTGAATCAGATTGCAAAAGCTGGGCTGAAATTCCTCCCACCCTCAATTTATTCTGCCTAAAAGCTGCAAGGCAGCAACATTCCATAAACCTAGAACAGATTTCCACAGGACTGGTTGAAAGCCTCAGTAACTCCTTGTCAAACAGGACAGCACATCCCTTGATGCCAGGCATTTCTCTGCTACGCTGCAGAAATCAGAACAAGGGCTGAACCCAGGTGGAGACCTAGGAATAACCCTTCACTGCCTGCATGACCTGGAGAAGGTGGAAGTTGATGAGCTGTGGGCTCACTGCCCAGATGAACACTAAACAACGCAGTTCTCATTTGCGTAAGCTACTACTCAATGAGCTCCTACTCATTAGTCCTTTAATAGCAGGACTCCTTCCAGTTAATCCTACTCTTCCTGACACTCCACATGTGTAGGGTACACACTGGTGGCAGGCAGGCCAGCATCAGGTGGAGGTTTCCATAAGGATGCTGCAGCTCCCTTAGCCCAGCCTCAGGAGGCAGAAAAACTTGGGCACCAGTTCAAATCACTGCCTGTGCTGCCCAGCCTGTTCTGCATGACCTCATGCTCCATCAATGCGCTGCCACGAGCTACAGCATGGGAGGAGAGGGCTCCTGCTGATAGTGGGGATGCCTTTGCTCCACACCCCTCCACAGGTCTTGGGCACATCCACCCACCCCATCCCACAGATCTCTCCCAGCAGCCAGTCAAGGCCACACAGACTGAGCTACTTTTGTTTAACAGTGGGACACGGCTGCTTCCCCAGGCACGCTGATGCTCCCCAGCACCAGTGCTGCCTCCAGCACAGGAGTGTCTGGGGTATGACATGGCAGCAAGGTCTCCTCCCAGGGTTGGGACAGGAAGGGTCCAAATTTTATGCTTCAGTTATTGCAAGTAACTGGACTCCCTTTTATCCCCTCCCAGGAATAATCCCTTACATAGTGGGTGTTGGTAGCCAGCCCCCTGCCTAGCAGTGAGGCACGCAGGTCACTTTTTCCACTGTAGCAAGCAGTTTCGGATGCTCCTGTTTCTGGGCTGTTTCAGGCCTGGTTTCAGAGCTGTTCAGCATCTCCATCCTCCACACACACATTTTTCTCCAGTCAAGGACAGAGCTGTCACAGACTGAACACTCAGGAACTAAGGCAACAAAGATCAACCACCGCTTTTGGAAATGTTTGCTTATATGAACCCACAGGCTGGCTGGGAGGCAAAAATAACATCCTCCAAATACTGGGACAGCTCATCCCAGCGGGGCTGGGGGAATTCAGGTCTCGGGAGGGCAAAAAGGGCACCTCAGCCATCCAGGGAGAGCAAACATAAACAAGGCCTTTCTCACCCCCTCCTGCTGTCCTTTGTCCCTGACCTGGAGCCTCTACTTAAGCTTTGCTCCCCTTTTCCCTGGTCTCGTCCATCCCTTTCAGAGCCAAGCGCCCCAGGCATGACCCACGGGGTTATGATGAAGCTGCTCCTCCGCGGGGTTGCCCTGGCCAGGCCAGCTGGGCGCGTACCAGGCGGTCCCAGGGACGCTGTTTACATTGCGAGCACGGTTATCTGAGCCTGAAAGCACAGGACAGCCCGGCGGAGAGACTCCCGCCTCGGGAGAAGGGACGGGGCCGTGGACCCGAGATTCCCGCTCCGGCAGCAGCAGCAGCAGCCCTGGGGCTGCACGCTGTCCCACTCGCACTGCGTGCCCTGCAACCCGCACCGCAGCCTGGACCCACTCACCCTGCACCCCCAGGATCCCCGGCCCCGTGGATCTCGGGCATCTCGGGTTTCCCCGCACACACCCCCTACACACCGGACAACCCCTGCGCCCCGGATCCCTCGCACTCCACACCGCCAGCATTCCGGGCTCCCCTGTACTCTGGATCCCCTGAAACTCACCCTCTCCCGCACCGCGGATCCCCTGCACACCAGGCAACCCTGCACTCCAGATTCTCTGCACTCTGCCTGCCCCGCGCCCCGGAATCCCTGCACACCGGACAACCCTGCACTCCAAATCCCCACCTCTCCGGATCCACAGCATTCCAGCCTGCCTGGCACCCAGGTTTCCCTGCACCCCGCATCCCCTGAGCCCGGCTCCCCGGCACCGCTGATCCCCGGGATCCCGGCACTCCTGATCCCCGCTTCCCCGGCACTCCGTCCCGCCGGGCACTCACCGGACACGACCAGCAGCAGCGGGAACGCCACCGCCACGGCGAGCAGCACCCGAAACAAGCTCGCCGCGCTCATGTTGCGGCTCATCCCGAGCTGTGCCGTGCGCTCCCCCCGAGCCGCTGCGCTGCGCTGCGCTGGGCTCCGCTCGGCTCGGCTCGGCTCCGCCGCGGGGCTCGGGGCGGGCAGTGACTCAGCCCGGCCCGGCGCGGCCCCACGTGCTCCGCCGCCCGCCCCCGGGGCGGGACCGGCCCGGAACAGCACGGCCGAGGGTCCGCGCCCCCGGGCTGCAGCAGCACGGGAGGTACAGCAATAAAGCAGCCAAGGTGTCTCTGCAAGCGAGAGCCAGCACGGCCACGCTGATGATGCTCAGGGAGGGGGACCGCTGGCTCACCCCGTGTCCCTCGGGTGGCCGGTAGGGACTTGCCGAGCCTGGCAGTGCCCATGGCTCCTGGCCCTGGCTGGCAGGCACAGGGTGCAGAGTTGGACCGGAATGTACTGGGGGCTGCCAGCACTTGGCAAAGGGAGAGCTGATCTGCAGCACAAACCCCACTTTTCCCTCCCTGGGTGGGATGAAAGCTGGAGAGGGCTTCCCCTCCGACGGACAGTGAACACAAGTGCCCTGTGTCATCCAGCATGCCAGTGGCATGGGGTTTTCCCGAGTTCCTCCTAACTAGCATCAAGGAAATCAGCTTGCAGCCAGGTCCAGCAAATATGTGAAAAGGATTGGGAGTGACATAACAGCTTTCTGCCCAAAGCACTGCGCCACAGCTCCACTGGTTTGGCCACAAACTAGCTCCTTTTTGAGCTGTGCCTGGCCACCAAGAGCTGGAAAAGCCCAGCCACACACTTGAGAGGAGCTGGTGCCCTGTGGGGAGCTCTGGCCTGGAAGGCAAAAACAGATTTAGCCCTGGAAGACTAAAGCATATTCAGGCTAAATCCATATTCAGCAGCAAATTCTTTGGAAAAGAGCACTGCACAGCACAGGAATGCCGGATCATTTGACCCTGTCATGGAAATCCACTCCAAACCCTCCTCCTCCTAAAGGTGAAGCTGATTTTATCTCTTCTTGCAAAACCCTCCATTTCAGCATTAACTAACCCACCTCAGACACTTGGGCTGCTCATATTTATGTGTTGACTCTGGCAGAGTGTTGCTACATTCCTGCCTTTGGCAATGCAGCCACGCAGCCACCCGTGAGCTGGGCAGTCCAGCTGCATGCCATGCACTTTGACCAGTCTTCCCACCTCCACTCCAGTGCCCAGCTAATGCTTTTGTCAGATGCAGTGCCCATGAGAGCACACAGAGCACAAGCAGCACCCTAAGGGAGAGATCCAGTGGCAGATCCAGCTGCCCCACTGTGCTGGTGACTTCTCAGTGCACCAGAGAATGAGAAACACATGGAACTGGACACGTATTCCCACCCACACCCACCACCCTCGCTGCTGGTGTTTCCCTAAATTAGTAACAACACAAAGAAAACTCCAGGTAGAGTTTAACTCCAGTGTAGGGAGAAACAACAGCTGGAAAGGAGGGAGCACACAAGACACAGGACTTGCTTTCGAATAACCCTTCAACCTCAGGGTAATTACTGCTGTGGTGTTCTGAGGAAAACAAGGTCAGGAGGAGGAGAGCTCAGGGCAAGGTTCCCAGGGCTGTGCACAAGCAACTAGGACAAGGGTGTTTGTTCGGCCTTTTGAGGGGCTACTGCCTGGATTAGTCTCAGAGAGAATGCAAGACCCAGAGGGAGCTGCAGAAAAAGCATCAGCCTCTCTAAAAACAGAAAGCAAAATGTTTTCTTTCTGTCCCCAGAGGCATGAATGCCAATGTCCTAGGAGCGTGCATGGGAAAGGATATTAAGAAGCGAGTTGTGGAGGCCAGATGGAGCAATGCTCTCCACAGGGACAGTGCTGCTTGCAAGTTCCAGTGGCTCTTTGAATGATGTGATGGAGAGGGGCATCCCACAAGAAACCACACTTGGGAAGCGTCTCTGCTGTCCCAGGGGGCAGAGGGAAGCTCTGGACATGGGCAGCAGAGAAGAGAGAGGAACAACCTGTCAAGGACAGGGAACAAAGGAGGAGCAGAGACAGCTCCCACAGGCAAACACCACGCCCGGGCTCCTACGGCCGCCAAGTTTTTGCAAGGGATGGCTCCACTTAAAAGAGCTGGGTAGGTCGAAGGTCAGGCATAATTTCACTCCCTTCTGCAGGGACTACTTAGGCCTTGCTATTGCAGTATTTACCACTGGGTTTGGTTTCTTCTGCAGAGAGATCTGCCAGATTCTGCTGTGCGTAACCCTTTCCAAGCTGTGCTGATAGCAGATAGCCTGCTTCCCGTAGCTGGGGTGATAAAGAGGAAAATAGGTGAAGATGGGGGCCATGCATTTCTCTGATGCAATCTTATTTATTTTCCAGCTTATACAAAGGTGTTTTCCTGTGAACAAGAGAGGTGAACAATGCACAGGTGATCCCTTTGCCAAGCATAAAGGCCCCATCTGCCATAAAACTGACCAGGGCACGTCTCATGGCTGATGAATGTGCAGTGACAGCTTTGATATCAGCAGTTTCACGTTCCTTCCCTCCACTCCCTCTCAGAAACTCATAGGACCTCTCCCCACCACAATCAAGAAGCAAAGATGCCCCTCCACCCCCCGCTCAGCCCTTGAATGGATCTTGTTTTGGATAGCAGCTCCAATTGTTTCAACTATCTGTTCTGGAAAGGAGTTCACTGGCTTAGGTCTATCTCAAAAGTCAGCTATTACACCCCAGAGGGATTCCCCACCCAAAACGCTCCCACAACACTCCTTGCAACATGGTTTTCCTCTCCCACTCCAGTTTTGAGAGCCCCAAAAAAATCCCTGACAGAGGTAGCCCTCATCCTTCATTGGCACCACTCTTTAAGAGTTCAAAGTTGTGGTTCAGGCCACAACACAGGTCCTGGGAAAGTCTCCTGCTGCATGGGACCACGCCTCCCATCCTGCCACACGTGCTAGCCACTCTGAGTGGGAAGGAGAAATGATCTGTGGCACCACAGCTGTGGATTAAGCCCCAGTCTGCTCTTAATCCCTCTAACAGGATAACCAAGGGCTTGTGCCAGCATCTCTAACCTCCTGCAGCCCAGGCAGCGTCACTGCCTGCTGGCTTACCAGCACGAGGTTTCCAACAGCTGCCCAAGACATCCACAGGCTGGGACAACCCTTGCATGTAGCCAGACTCCTCTCTTTAGTTTCTTGAGGAACAAAAGGCTTCCACACACTCTGCCCTTTCCACCAAAAAGGTAATAGCTTCTTTAAACACAGGCTGTACACTTAGGGATGCTAGTGTTTAGGAATCTTCAGGACCAATCAAAAAACCTAGATACTGAATGTCCTTGGGGCATGGAAAGCTCCATAAGGCTACTGAGAGCCCTTCAGGACATCTAAAACTTTCTGATTTGAAAGGAAGAAGGCAAAGGGCAGCACCATCCCCTGGTTTCACTCTGCTGCCCGCTGCTGATCTTGTCGGAGCTCAGATGAGATTTCAGCCAGTTTAACTTCAAGTCCTTTGCTCTAACCTAAATAAACAAGATTATAGCCAGCTTAGAGCTGGTGTGTCTGTGTAAGGTACTTAATATAAGCACCTTTATATAACCCCCCTCTCTGAATCCTTTGCAGTCTTTAAGGATTTATCCATGCTTATCTCCAGCAGAAAAGGTGTTGCCTTCATCTTCATCTGGCAGATTGGAAACCAAGGGCTGGAAGGGCTCGAGGGAAGGACGTATCTCCCTTTATTTTGTCCATCCAAAAGCTAGACATGCAGGCTTGGCCTCTTAACACATGGCCTCATCAGCCAGTGGTAACAGCACCACTTCCTAAGGTCATTTGTAAATGCTGCAGCAGGAATTACCCTGGGAAATACCTGTCTCCTCACTGATGATGGATTAGCATCGACCTCAGGCCAGGATTAAAGCCCTTTGTGGCAGTGGCTCCCTGTGGTGCTCATTTCAGAGCACTGCCCAGGACAGACAGGGCACAGTCCACGTCCCTCTGCAGCCTGTTGCTTGGGAGCACCAACCTGTAACAGGAGCCCACGCTCCGTGGTACATCAGGGTGCTTAATTCCTGATGGATTAGAAGCTTCAAGCAGCCTGAGCACTGAGCAGATACCACAGGAAGATAAGCCATGGCTCTTTTGTTCTTTTTCAGGAAGCTCTTTGCAAGCTCCTGCCTTGACACAAAGCACTAAATTGTGTACTTGATAGCTTCATTATCCAGGTCCCTCTGATAACCCGGGTTTCTGTGGCAGGTTTCTGATCCTCCCCCTGTTACGACGCTCACAAGACCCTTCCTTACTCAAGCCACCAATTTGGTGCATGTGCTTCTGGCACATGCTTGATGGAAGGTCCTCCAACGCCTGCAGGGCTTAAGGCAAGCTCACAGTCTGATTAAACACGGGCCTGATGGTGCTAATGCTGTATGAATATGGAACAACACTAATGAACTCTAACGAGCTAGACCACAGGGTTTGTTTGCAGGAGCCCAGAACCTGTCCTACCGGCTGGTGGAGAAGAGGCTGTTTGCTCATTACTGCACGCTCCCCTCCCGCCCATCCATGCCCAGAGAGGCTCTGCCCAGGTGGAGGCCTTATTAATTTGTAAAGTTGTCTTTTGATCTCTGTATCTCGAAGCATAATGAGAAGGTTTGAACTCTGCCCGTCCCACCCTCTCCATACCTCCCACTTGCTCTGATCCCCCAGAACCTCACAGGCAAGGGGAGAACTGCCACAGCTCTAGGATTCTCTTCTTCCTGGAGAGAAGCATATTTGTGGCCTTCTAAAACACACTTCAGTAACCACAACCATGGCTGATGTAGCAGGAAAGCATCAGTCCCTGCACACCTTCCTCTCTCACCCACACACACCTGACCCTGTGAGGGAATCCAGGGTGACCACATCTCAAAAGCAGCTCCTTATTCCCTTGGTTCCCCCAGGCCAAAGCAGCTCTTGGAGGCCACCTGAAGCCACTTGTGCCCCTAGGTGGAGAGGTTGGTGACCACTGATGCAGGATGTTGGCTCCTGTAGGACCTCTGCTCTGGAAGGCAGTTCCTGGTGACCGGTGCCTTTCGCTGGAGCTGCTGCAGGAGCTCCTGTGCTGGCAAAGAGCCAAACATCCCACTCATCCCGTGACCCATCAGAGCCTTCCCTTCATGATTCCGTCTCTCTCCCATCCGGGATTGATCCTGCACTACTGGCACACCAGTTGAAGCTCCTTCTCAACCACTTCCTGCCCCTTGGGCTGCAGCCTCCGGAGCCGCAGCGGAAACCGCAGCAAGAGCTCGTTTGGCACCACGCTCTGCGTCCAGGACAGCCGGCTCAGCCACTCAGTTACTCCTCTCCCATGGCTCCTCCTTCCCTCAAAAGGAAATAAAAACAACTCCAAGGCAGCCATGTGTCCTCAATGAAAGCCATCTGTCAGAGCCATCGCCACGGTCCCACTGGGCTCTGGTCAGGGTGTCCGGCCCCGCCATGGAGAAGCGCACGTAGCCAGTCCCAGGGGCAGCACGCACCCAAGGGGACACGAGGCTGGAGCAGGGGATGCCATGGGATGGCCAGGCAGCTGTGTCCTCTCTGAGCACTCTGCCTGGGGCTGTGCTACCTCCTCTCTCAGCAGCGACAACAACTTCCAGGCAAGGAGCCAGCTGATAGCTCTGCACATGCACAGATGTCTCCATAGAGTTCCCATACACACTGTTTGGAGTGGTGAAGAGCTCCCTAGAAGAAACAAGAGTGGGCTGATGGGCAGGGGTATCCATTCATCTCCCCTACCTGCTTCACAATTTCCTCCAAGGGATCTTTCCTAGCACTTTGTTGTAAAGACTCCCAAGTGTTTCTCCCTCCCTGCCAGCAGGTTTATATCAACATGTTTTTACAACAGGCATTGTTAGTTCATACTCCATATGTCCTCTGCAATCACCCCTCCTTCTCAGTGGGATCTCCCATCACACCAACTACTTTGTCCAGCCTCCAACAGAGCCTTTATTAGAGCGTGAGCCCATTTGCCTTCTGCCATCAACTCCTCCTCCAGGCATTTTCACATTTCACTGTTCCCTCTCACCTCCTTGTTCTGCCCCACAGATCAGTTAATAATAATAGATCCCACCTATTCTGCATTCATCCAGTGCTCTTGGAGAGTAAAGCAGGTGCAGCTCCAGTGCTGAGTCCCTCTACATGTCCCCAGCTGGCAATGGGCTGCTGCCCTGAGAGCCCACTCTCGCTGCAGACATCCAGAGTAGACACAGAGTTAAAACATGTGGGTTCAACAGCCCCTCAGCTCCTGACAGGGCTTTGCAGCTTACCACAGCATTCCATTTGGTCCATACTCTGGGCCAGGTTTGTTTGTACCTCCTTTAAGACGTCCCTCAAGCACCTACAGATGTAGGCCCAGCACCTCCTTTAGCACCAGAGCAGTTATTAGGGGCTCCTGTGGTAATCTGTGTCCAGTTTAGGAAGCTCTCTTCCACTCCTTGCTAGCCCACCTCAGGACTGAGGTGGAAAACAGAATGGAGGTCACCTCAAGATCTGATGTGGCTCATTTCTGTGAGCAGGGCTGGCTTCTTGACACTGTGCTGCACACACCACTCACCTGAAAGAACCCCAGAACCTCCCCACGGCCCAGAGGGAAGCACAGTCCCTTTAGTTGTGAATGGTGCTTATTTGCAGTCTCCCTCCTCTGTTGTCTGCCTGCACCTTCTCCCTTTAGGCAGGCTGTTTTCTGCAAGACCTGAGAACATATCTACCTGTGCTTCCTCCTTCTCCAGCTACACCTGCACATCTGCCCTGCCTGCTGCAGGCAGGGAGAGGAGAGCAGCCCTGCCAGCTGTGAGGACAGTGACCCGAGCCGCAGGCCAGCAGCAGGGCTGTGTTTTGCAGAGCACGTGCAGCCCCACGCAGGAGGCACGTTTGCTCCTGCTGCCTGTGGTTCCTGGCAGGCTTTCCAGGGAGCAGCCCTCGGCTCACAGAGCTGCTTGTTCAGGAGCATGTTGTGTTTTTGCCTGGGCTTGCAGCTGCCTGTCAGCTGCTGTACAAACACAGCCCTGTCTCCCGTCTCCCCCTGGCCTCTTCTCCCTCCTCAGCCCTGCTCTTTGCGGTGCTCAGGATTAGCCACACCTCAGCTGGGTAAACAGGAGCTGATCCTGCCCCATCAGCCAGGGGCTTTGCAGCCTCAGCTGCCGCAAGCAAGAAGTGCTCCTTTATTTTTCTCCCAAGTAAATCTCCCTTTCATCATTCAGCAGTTCTGAAGCCCTTAATTAGACACAGCAGTGGATGTGATCCTCTGCATCCATCTTCTATTTTCTTTCTTTATCCTTTTATTTTCTTTCTTCATCCTTCTATTCTCTGCTTTTATTCCACTCAGCCTCCTTATCTTCCAAGCTGTTCTTCATTTTCTCACTCCCTTTACCCACTTTTTGTTTTTATACCCATCTGAGAAAAGCCACCCTTCCTTTCTGTATGTCACCTCTGGGTGCTAAATAATGAACTATTCTGGTCTGAAAAAAAGCCCTGGAGGTTGTTCCTAACTCCAGCCAGCACCTTAGTCTTCATCCCAGCTCAGAGGCAGCATTTCCTGCAAATTTCTACCTGGCTCTGAAGGGATGCTGAGCAGGGAAGGAGGAGGACACCCATTCCCTGCAGCACAGCACCCTCTAGCCTCCGCCGGGGCGGTAGCTCTTTCCTGAGCTGGAAGGAAGGAACGACCTTCACCATCATCACTCAGCCACGCATCCTCCCATCCTGCCACACGCCCATCCAGCCCTGCTCCCCGCATAACTCTGACAAAATCCTCCTGCAGCATTACTGCCAAATCCCAGGATGGATTTCATGGGAACTCTGGAGGTCAGGATGTTAAAGCTGGTCTGCTCTGAGGAGACGTGTGGCAAATCAGACGTCATTTCCCAAAAGTTGAGACATCAGTTTTGCAAGGTGGAGCCCGCAATGACCCAAGGTGGAGTCAGCCTGGAGATGGGGTCATTACAAACCATCAGCAGCACTGTTTATTTCCTCCAGCCCATGCAATGCATTAACTCAGAGATGGTACAAAGGGAAGTGCTGCTCCTGCAAAGCCAGGTAAGGTCAGCCAGAGGAATGGAGTGCAGTAGCTCTGCAGTTGCTTTGTTTCCTTGGGACACTGATCTGCAGCTTTCCAGGTGCATGGAAAAGGGTGGTCAGCCCCAGCTCACCCCTGGCCATGGTGGCAGACTTTCAGTGCTTGGCTGTGACTGCCAGTGCATCTCCAGGAAGCCATCAGGCAGATGGATTAGCCTTTCATCCCAGCCATCCCACCGCTCTTTGCAGCTTCCTGCACCTACCCACCTCACAAACCATGGCTCCCATGGACCCCACCAGCCTCACCCACAACCCTCCTCCCTGCACCAGCATCAAGCCTGTTTCCTCTCACCCCTGCTTTCCTTCTACACCTCCAGGAAACAGAGCTCTGCCTCTCTGCTCCCAAACACCATCACTCATTCTCCCAAATCACAACTGTAACCATTTCTTTTGTACTCAACACTGTTGTGTTCTCCCTCCCTCCCTTCCTCCCAGATCTATCCCAATTCCCTCTATTTTGGCACAAAATCAATCTTCCACCTCCACTCAATTTATTCCCATGAATATTGCTCTCTAGGAAATGGTCCTTCCCCATTCCTCAGGCAATACTAAAATTTGGATTTTTACAAGGGGCTGCTAATCCCATTGTTCAGTTCACTGAGCATTTCAGTTTGCAGGGTTGTAACCCTGCATTGTCCTCAGGCACCACTACTTCTATGGAAACTTTCCCACAGAAAGCATTTTGCAAGCAGCCACTGAAAAAAAACAAACCAAAAAACCATAAGACTGTGGCCTTAGCAGACTCCTTTGCCAGCTTTCTGAGGTGGGACAATCACAGCCTTTCCAGACTCCAACCTCAGCAACACACTGAGGCAATAGTGGCAAATGTCAGACAGACCACTTGGGATTAAACAGAAGACCAGTGGTTTCCTTTATTCAGCAAGACATCTTGGAAACTCTCCAGGAGAAGCTCATACATCCTTCTGGCTCTAGTACATCCATTTATCTGAATCCACCCTGCTTTCCCTCAAAGATGCCTCCTCTCCCTGCTCTCACTGCCTGCTAAACACCTGCTGCTCTGGTGCCACCTTCCCTGCACAAAACCCCCCCTGCTTCTGCAGGTGGCTTTAGGGACAGGTGCCACACCAAAGCTGGTTCCTGCAGCTGTATCTTAAGTTCAAAATATATGAAATGGGCAGAAACAGCTCTAACTGAACTAGAGGTGACATTAGAGGTAGCTGCAGAGAACAGGTCTGCTCAGCCTGGCAGCTTTTGGTGCAGAAAGTATCCTGAAGGTAGGAATTTCACCTAACCAGACTCCCTGGAAAATTCAGTAGTGTTGTGGTACAGGCTCCTTTCAGGGAGATACAAGATGGATCCTTCTCCCAGACCACTGAGTTTGTTTGTGGAGCCAGGCAGGGTTCAAGTGCCATGGAGCAACCAAAAGCAGGACCAGCAGCACTGCTGATGCCAGGGAGTGATTTTCAAAACCTCTTCCTCTGGGCAGCAGCTGTGGCTGGATGTGGGATAAAAGCAGTGAGCTGGCTGCTGGGAAATTGTGGACAGAAGCAGCAGAACACAGCATGGTAAAGTGCTCAGCTCAGTGGCATTTCTCTTTTGGCCTAAAGAATTTGGGAATGCAATCGCCCATCTGCTCTGAAATGATCAGTGAAGCTCTCTGTACAAGCAGTCTGAGCCCTCTGGGGTTTGGGAGAAAAACAAAAAAAATGAGTCATAAAGTCTCTAGCAATGGCTTTCAGCCATTAGAGGAGACCAGAGTCTATGGTCTAGAGGGGACAAAAAGGTGGACAGCAGTACCCAGAAGGGCTGAGGTCAGTCACTTCAGTTCTATAATTAGGAAATAAATAGCATGCTAAATAAACCCAGAGTAGAAGCTTTTGAGGAGTGTGACAGAGCTGGAAGTTGGCAAGGAGCAGCTGAATGAGAATGTGATGGAAAAATACAGATCAGGTGGGCCACGTGCCACCTCCCCAGCTGGTTTATATGATGCGGCCGCTCTCCCATCCCTGGCACTTGCCTCTGTACACTGCCAGCTCCTCAGGACAGAGGCTGGTCTATTTAGAGCTCTGCAAAGTGCCCATTACTCTTTTAGACACCATTTTCAGAAAATATGTAAGAGTCCAAAGAGCACTGTGCCTCCAGATCCGACAGGCTCAGGAACAGCATGGCTCTGCAGCCCACAAGCCAAAGCCTCACTGCCACTGCAGGGAAGGCAAGGCAGGAGAAGAGGAAAAAGCATTGCCTTTATTTCCATCTGCAAAGCTTTTTTTGTGCTCACATGTCACTGATAGGCACTTTGCTTATTTTCAGCTGGCAATCAAACCCTGCCTAAGAGGTGTTTTCCTTTTTGCTCCTGCTACACACTGCCATAGATGAACACCCTGATGTTTCCTCTGGCAAAAAGGTTTCCTCAGGCAAAGTCCACAGGAGTCCTTCAGTGCACAGCACGTTTGCTGAGCAGGAGAAAAGCTGGGCATGGGGAAATGAAGCAGAAAAACAGTTCAGAGTTGTGGCAGCAACAGCCAAAAGAGAGAGGGATGTGAAGAACAAAAGGTAATTGTCACCACGGTGTTGCACGGGGGTGTCTTGGGCTGGTTCAGCAGCACGTGGAGTTCTCTGTGCCTGGTACCTTTCCAATTGCTGCATTTAAAAAGGTGGGATTTTCATTAGTCTTTTTTTGGCCTCTCTGAACAGAGGTAATTGCCTGCTCAAAGCACAAGGCAAAGCTGCATTCTTCCTGTGCTTGCAGTTCCCAGCATGTACAGTTGTCCACACAGCTCAGAGAGGGATCCTCCAGTCTCCAAAGCATTAGGGTGTTCCTGGACACTCCCACCCCACCTCTCAGCAATACCAGCAGGCAGAAATATCTGCTGGGCTGCAGCAGCTAAATCCCTCCCTAGAAGGCTGGAAATGAAGCTCAGCTCTTCCCAGCACTGTTCCTTTGGGGATGGCTCAGGCTCAGATGGCATTTTCTGGTATGACCTGTTCACTGTGAGTGGCACAGCCTTGCCCCTGGCTCTGGGCCAGAGAGCTTCACCCACAGCACAGGCACCCAGGGCTGCTGCAGCACCAACCCTGCAGAGCCCACCAGCACATCGGCCACAGCAACTCCCCACACACCCAGAGGGACAGCAGCCTCCTTCACAAGCCACAGCTCACCAGCTGTGTTAACTGCCCAAAGTCAAATTTGAATTCCCAAAATGTGCTTGCTTCCTCCCAGACATCCCTGCTCCCACACTACAAGGTGCAGCTGGAACCCCTCAACACTGCCCAGAGTAAAACACCAACGACCTGCACTGGTTCTTCCCTCCCTTTCTGGAGACACAGCACCTTTTCCATCATTTCCCTCCTTGGGAACACAGCTCAGGATTCTGGCTCCCACTGCCACAGCCACCTGTGAATTTATGCTGCCACCCCTTCAGTGTTCACCTCTCCTCAGCAAGAAGTGAGCAGCAAGTTTGGTTTGCTTTGTTTTCTGGCAGTGCTCTCTTCTTAACAGCTGAGCTTCTCTCACTCCAACAGTCTCAAGGACTTAAAATAAAAGCCTTGCCTGGAGGTTCAGCGCGGGTTTGAGGCTTATTTTCCTGCCCGGATCTGTTTTTTCCTGCCTGGATCAGGTGAAAGAGCTAAGGTACACCTGGAATCAATTGGACTGCAATTTTCTGCAATCAAACTCAAACACATTCCTCAAATACCTAAAGTTGAGTCTGATACCGGATGTTTATCTGCTGAGCCTATCTGTTAGCTTGATCACAAGCATAGCTGCCTTGAGACACCAAACCTCAGCCCAGCTGAGCCACTGACAAATTTAGCAACCATAAACCCTGGGTATTTTCACAAGGTTAATTAAAAGATAAGGAATACAACTCTGTTTGACTGAGTGGTGTGGGATCACACCTGTAGCAAGTGCTGAGAGAGGAGGGTACTGTTTGTTCTGCCACCTTCATTCCAGAATTTCCCTCTCTGCCCTTACCCAGAGTTCCCTCCTTCCCTGTGACTCAGGCTACAGCAGTTACTCATCCCTCCACGTACACAGCGCCCTGGAAAATGTGACTTGCTCCTTGAGAGCTTTCTCCATGTAGGAAGCTCCAACACCCAGTAAACAGAGGAAACATTTAAAATATCTGAAATGAGAGGAAGGATTTTTCCATCCAGTTATATAAAGCAACCATTAACACAGCTCAGAACAGTTGATGTTACCAACAACGTAATGCAGGGCTCTTTTGGAAGAATACAAAAAAAGCAGGTTTATAAACATCACATCAGGGACAGTTTTTTATCTTATAATTTATTTTCCTCGCAGTGCCTTTCAGATGAGGCAGGGTCCATCTGCCTCAGAGTGGATTTTGCTGTCCCAGTCACACACCCCACTTGGTGGGACAGCGCTGAGCACTCTGAGGGGCCAGGGCAGAGCCTTCACCATTGCCAGCATAGCCTAAGGCTGCTCTGAGGGACCCTTCACCATTGCCAGCATAGCCCAAGCCTGCTCTCAGCGTTCGCCACCCAGAGCTGGGCCCACGATAAACAAACCCAGCGTGCTGAGGGCCCAGCCACCATTCCTGAGGCTCAAAGGTACTGTTTGTAAAAGGCGCAGTATTATGTAAACCAGCACCGGGTACACCACACGGCTTATCGGCAGCCTGGAGGGATCTTTGGTCCTCACGGCCACTGAGCTCCATGGCACTGAGGAGCAACCGTGTCCTGCAGCTAGAGCCGCTCCCCAGGCTGCATCCCCCACACCACGGGCGGTAACTGTGGCGGCAGGAAGCAGCGGTATACTGAAAATATAACTGAGAAGGCTGAGGCTGCCCCACCCCTCACAATCCCCTGCACCCTCAGGCCCCGCTCTGTCATGGCCGCGGCACCGCTGGCACCTCCGTTGCCCACAGCCCCACCCCCAGGCCGCCGCCGCCGCCAATCACCGTCCTCCGCCTGACTGACAGGTGCCCGAGCCATTGGACCCGCAGTGTCCCGTCCCCCGCTCTCCTCCAGCCAATGGAACCCGCGCGTCAGTGATGGAGCGCCCGCCCCCAGCTCGCATTCTGACTAATCCACGCGAGGGCCTGGGCGGAAGCGGCGCGGCGGTGGCCAATGGGAGGGCGAGGGCGGCCGGTAAAGGGCAGCGGGCGGCGGGCCCGGGGCAGACGGGCGGGAGCGGTGGCAGGAGCGGTGGCAGGAGCTCGCGGGGCCCTCGTGCCCGGCCGGGGCTGCAGGTGAGGAGGGGGCGCCCGGCAGCGCCTTCCCGCAGGGTCCTGGGAACGGCTGAACCTCCTTCCCGTTCCTCTCGGCACGGCCTGGAGGGCTGCCCCGCGGCCGGGTCGGTCCCTGCCCACTGTGTGCACGCCTGGCCTCGCGTGTTTGTTGCCCGGGGGGCGATGGGGGTGCTCCTCGGTGGAGCTGTGGCGGTCAGGGCCCGGGCCCCTCGCGGTTCTCCCCGACGCTGGGAGCTCTGGGGGTGGCGGTGCGGTGACAGCTTCCTCCGTGGCTGCCTGGGGTGCGGGGCTGTGCGGGGCAGGGGCTGCGCTGGGAGCAGCGCATCCCGGGGCTCGTAGGGAGGGGAGGGATGCGATCGGAGCTGGGCGCGGAGCGGAGAATGGTCCTGCGTGAATGAGAGCCTGGGGATCGTGCCCCTGTCAGGCCATTCTGCTCCCGATAAACAATGCTCTTCCCTGGGGCTCCCGCTCCAAGGTCCTGACCCTGCTACCGGCATCTTGCATCAGCTTCAGAATTCGTTTTGTTGCCTGCTGTTTGTTACTCTGTGTGATGGGACTCTGCCCCATCCCGCGCCTTCAGGTATAACTTGTGCGTCTCCTGCAGCACAGGAAGTGTCGATGTGTCTATCACAATTGATGAGTTACAGCTGCTGAGATGTCTCACCTGATGCTAACTTGATTGCAGGGTTATGTCAGGAGCAGCTTTATCAACGCAGTTGTGGCTGGAGGGATCGCATTCTGTACTTTCAGTCTCATGTAGGTTCCCTCAGAGAATTCCTAGCAGCTTCCTCTTATTGTTGATGAACAATTGTCACTGGTCTGGCAAGTATAAAGGTTCCTGTCAGTCTCTTAGATTGCTTTTTGGCTTTCACAGCACTGGTGTGTCCTTCTGTAACAAATGTTCCTGGCTTGTTAGTCAGCTAACTGGTACAGTGTGTTCATCTTCCATGCCTCATTTATCAATTATTATCATGCTCAGCCATGTTCATGATATTGCTTAGGATGACATGTTCTAGTCCCTGCTGATGTGGTGTCCATAGAGCGTTCAGTTGTTTGTATTTGTGATATCTTGCTTTTAGGCTTTCTTTGATAATGCATATTTCCTGTGCAGGGAGTTTTGTCTTGGGTTGCTGTCTTATCTTTCATGAGTCACCGTCTCTCTAAGGTGCTTGCTTAGTTCTCATATCACAAGAGAAGTTTCAATAGCTTCTCTTGCTTCTTCTTAGATCAGAGGACATTCAGCCATTCTTCTTATTCTAGACATTGCTTATTTTGGTCAAGCTAATGCTTGAGTTCTTCCACTCTCCTGTCTTAGTCTTAAAAATAGTGCTTTTGCATGGGAGGTCCTCTGTGTTACTGAGTGAATTAGCTGCACAAAAGATGAGGCTGACCTAAGATTGTGCCAGACAATTTTTTTTAGGTGTGGAAGAGATGTGGAGGTTGTGGATAAAACCTTCTATCTTGCAGAACTGTTTCTAAAGAAACTTAAAAATTAACTTGTTCTTCTCTTCCTTTAAAAGATGTATTTCTCTATTCAGAGAGTGAATAGCAGCTTAAACTCTTAGTGTTTCATAAAGCTGCTTTATTAAACCTGCCATGTGAAAACTCAGAGATTAACACATTGAAAGAATAGTATTGGGAAGGAAAGATGGCAAAATAACACTGTTTGACCTTGACACAGGCAAATGAAAATGTTTTCTAAGTTCCAGCTATATTCCAGATGGGATTTGGTGTAGGATAGGGAATGGTTGCTTTAGAGCAGTGAAATGCCTGGGTGCTACTGGATTTACAGTGTCTTGTTACCTTTCTTCTTCCATATCCCTTGCCTCTTCATCCAGACTTTCACACTGCCAGCTCTGGCAGTACCAGAACTTGGATTAAGCTAACCAAGAACAGGATTTTTCTGGTAGGAGTGCAAGTGCTGGGTTCTTGGCTGCTTGTAATTCCTACTGAAAGGTGCAAAGACCAGCCTAAAACTGGTCACTTGGACTTTTCAGCAAAAGCCTAAGCAATCATGGTTTGTTAGTACTTTGGAGTCTTCATCTGCAGTTCTGAATTTCTCTGGAAGAGTGTTTCATGATGTGTTACAGCTCTGAATTGCTGTTCTTAATGTGCTGTAGATTAATTGATCTTCTGTGCAAGTATTTACCCTTCTTCTGCCTATATATCTTGCAAAGTTTAAGCTCACACGCAGTTAAACATCTGATCAAACTCAGCTGATTGATTGAATTTCAGTTGATTTAATTTCAGTGTACAAGGGCACACTGCCCTTCTTGTGGAGAAGCAAAGTCCCCCTTGCCCAGCATACAGGGGTGGCAGTGATGGTGCCCTGTGGGGCAGCTGTCTTAGCCTTTTCTGGCTCTAGCAAGGCTTCTACGTCCAAGGGCTTCTCTTTCCTCCAGCTCCCTCAGCTGACTTAATAATAAAGATTGTCTCTGACTGCCAGCCTTACTCTGCCAGTATCAGGCAGGAGTAATTGAAAATGCTTTGCAAAGCAGTTCAGTACAAACCAGGTGCTTGAGACGTCATTGAGTTCTTAGAGGTAATGGCAGTGAAAGGCAGTGCCAGGCTTGGCAGAGAACAGATTTTTATCTGTATCTCTAGAGTGACCAACCAGTACAGTTGCCTATTACTCTGTCTGCAGTTGAGTAATGTTTTCATTTCTTCTTATCATGGGTTCAGTCTGACTAAAACAAATTACATTGACAACTTCCTCTGCTCATATGGGTTGAGCTCCTGGAAACACCGAACTTTTCTGAAATGTCTCATGTCTTATTTGCAGGTAACTGAGCTACAGCCCTATTCAGGGCATCAAGTACTCAAAAAGTATAGTACAGACTCCTCATAGGAAGAGCCTGACTGCTGCTGAGAGTAGCTTGTCCTGCTTCTAAACTTACCTCAAAGCATCCTCAAAGATGCTTTTGTATAGAGCTGCAGGTGGTTCCAAAAAGCTTGTGCAGAGGGGATTCAAGCCTGGCTCTCTTATCTGGAACACCCAGTTCTGTGAAGTGTTGGTTGAGCATATGTGAATATGAAGGGTTGTACTAAGTGAAATAAGCACATGCACAGTCATTTACAGTGAACCTCCTTGTAAGAGGTAAGGACAAAATGTCCTAAAACATGAGCCTGTAATACCCCTAGCCTGTCACTCTGGTTCAGCAGGAGAGAGGGCCATGTAGCTCTTTGCATGTTGAATTGCTGGTGAGTGCTGTTTGCTCTAAAACCTCTCTTTTAGTTGCAGTCTGGGAGAACCTGAGTATTCAGCAGTGGTGGTAGCTGTGTGTTGGTCAGCCCCTGTCTCTTTACGTATAGTTCTTCTGTCCTGAAACGTTTTTGCTTCAATTTCAATGTTTCTTGTGTGAATTACGTTACTCCTCTAGTGCAAGCCTTCTATCTGTCATGGGCAGGCTGTGAGAGAATGACTCTGCAAATCTTCTGCTCCCCTGTGGAGAGGAGCTCCTCTTCAGGGGAACAAAGTAAGCAAGATGTTTAAAGACCTCAGTGAAACAGCACCTCAGCTTTTCATCCTGTTCAATTTTTTGTTTTCAGGTTGCTTGAACTGGACTGTTCTCAAGTAAAGTTCTCTTACCTGTGTTGTGATTTGTTATAGGTGGGCTCTCCCTGCTGTGTGTGGAGCACGTTCCCCACTTACTCAGCCCTCTAGCTGAGCAAACAGCTGTGATGTGTTTGGACTTTGAGCTGTTCCTCCAGTATATTCAGCTGAGCCCTGTGGCAGTGTGGGAATGGAGGGGTTGCAGTCAGAGGATAAATGAGGCTTTAACAATGTGATGCTTCAAAATATAATGAAGGAATAGAGCAGACTTCCTTGAGAAGAGTTGGTCTATAATGCAGTTTTTATTAGCTCACTTAGCTCTCTGTGGCTTGATTCCAGCAGCATTCCCTCAGCTACTGAGCATGGTTTTTTGGGTTCTGTACAGTCTGTTTACTCCATTTCTTCCCTGGAGCTTAATGCTGCTCCCTGGCATAGTTATGTGGTAGGCAAGGGACACCTGCTAATGCTGTAAGACTGTGCAAAGGTGTTTACCAACATTTCTCTCTGTACCTAGAAGTTACCTTGACCTCTTCAAGGACCTGTAGTTACATAAGGTGGTGGTTGGAAAGACAGTCCCAAGTCTCTGCACCTTATCTTAAAGGAAAGGTTCATGTTATTTGAGCAAATGTAATTATTTGAGTCCTGCAATTAATTGATTTCTGTGAAGTCAGTGTCTGCTCCTGTCTTGGTTTAATCATGTTCATGAGGTGTGTGCAATAAAAGCTAATGCAGAGGTTTTCAATCCATTTGACACAAACAGGAACCAGGATAAGGTGATGTAACAAGGACTCTACATAGCAACCTTAGCTAATGTATAAAAGCTGCCTGTCCTGAAATAGAACTATTTCTGATTAGTTAAGATGATATTGTGGGGAAACAAAGGCAGTTCCTGTAGTTAGGAGGAAGTGAATATCAAGGCTCATTTGACTGCCAATTAACATTCTTGGAGAAGTGAGAGTGCTGAAGAGCCTTTGGCCCTCTTGGCTGTAGATTTATTCTTGGGTGCATTTTTTTAGCAACCTGCCTTGGGCTGTACACCCAGCCCTCTGAGATGCTTGATTTTTGCTCTGAAGGTGTAGAACTCCTCAAGGGCAAGGTAAAAAGCTCTAGTTCAAGGCACCTGTCTTTCTGACTGTGCTGATGGTTCCTTGTGCTATGAACTTTATCCCTGTAACCTCACAGTACCTCTGAATTTAGTGTGAGCCAAGTTTGTAACTGATGAAAAGGTCAAGTTCCAATGAAGGCACCAGCCAAGAATTTTTTTCAGAGCAGGGTGTAAACAATACTTGTTGGTTTCTGTACTTGCCAACCAGCCAAATCCTGACCTGGGTATGGCCCTGGCCCAGGGAGGGATTTGCACTGAGGACTTCAAAAGGCTGTCCAAATAGTGTTCTTTAAACATCCTTATGATGGGGCATGTCAGTGTGCCCTCTTTATTTTGGAGAAAAAAATCTGTCACGTGTTGGACAACAAACCTGTGGTGGGCTTTGCCAAACTCCTGGGGACTGCACTTCTCTCATGGCCACATCTAACCCTAAACTTAAGGCACTTAAGTGCTCAGCTAATTCTTAATGATACCCTCTGTGCTCTGAGACTTAGCTGGCTCTTTTAAATGGCCAGAAGTACTGAGTGATGCATCAAGATCTCAGCATTTGCTTCTGACGTGTTCTCTGAGCCACACTGAAGGTAATGGGAGGTTCTGCACTGGGTGAGCTTGGGCTGGATAGATGCCAGTCTCAAGATAAGTGGTGTTATGACTTGGTTTTTGTGCATAAGCTGATGAGGCATAGTATTGGTGTGGCTCTGAAATACTTGTGCCTGTGTAATTTTCAGGGAACAAAGCAGTTTAGACTTAACATTTTGCCATGAAAGCAAAGGCACTTTTTATAGAGCTGCTGGGTAAAAGGATATGGAACTGTGCAATAAAGCTTGAGGCTTTCCTCATGAGTCCTCTTACACAGGTTCTGTACTTGTGTAGCTTGTCCTCCAGTGCTTGGTCTGGCAGCCTTTCCCATCAGGACACATGCTTCAGAGCCTTCCTCAAGTGTTTTCATCTTCATCTGGATGGTCTCTAAACATCATCCCCTGCATTTAAACTGCTGAAAGCTCAGCAGTGTGACACTTCCATGCACTTCCTGGAGTGACATTTGAGTAATATGCTGGCATGAAACTTGTCTTTGTTTTAAAAACTCTACATTTTACCCTTTACTTAATGAAGTTCCTTTGCCCATAATGAGGATCTCAATATCCTACCTGTTAGTGACAAGCCTGTACCTTCTGGTTTTGCAGTGTATCTATCAGAAAAGTCATTAGCTTTGGCTGATGTTAAAGATGTTAATTTCCTGGAAACATTCCATAAAGAACTAACTTCGTACTTCCTCCTTAAAAAGGTGGGGAAAAAACCCCACCTTATTTCTGATCCCAGTCTGCCTAGGCACAACTCTTTAAAGTAGGGTGGGTTTGCTTTCCTCTTGTCTGATATACTCGTTTTCAAAGTTTTATTCCCAAACAGATGCTAAAATATATGAAACCAGTCCGAGAAACATCTGATATGTTTGTTAACAAAGTCTGCCTGCTTAAAACTGTCAGAAATGGCCTATCTGGCTCTTCTGAGTCCTGTGGGTAAGAGTATTGCTCTGCTTGGTAAGCTGTAACTGAATAGGAAAGGGAATTGTTAAAGACTCACTGTTGGCCAGGCATGTTTGCAGTGTTGTGGTGTCCAGCTGAGCTCTGAGAGCATCAGTCAGCCAGAATGCTGAGGGGTGGGGAGGCATCCATGAGGCTTTTGTACCAAGCTGCCCTTCCTGGAAATGGCATTCCTTCAAGATTCTTCAGGCCATGTAATGGAGAATAGCATATCTCGTTAGTGCAGCCCCTTTGCTCTTTGTGTTCCATAAAGCTGCATCCTTGCATTAGCCCCAAGCATTTCTAATGCTTCAGTGAAATAAATGAGTCTGCCAGGCTTTCAATGGCTTGTTAAAAGGAGGGAGGATCCTGTGGGAATGGCTCCCTTTAATATCTTTGCTTTTTTAGTGTTGCCTTTCCAGAATGAAGAGTCAGACTCTGCTTTCGTGGGTGGAGGAGCTGTAAAGCTTGGTAGCTACCAAATCCTGTGCGTGCCCTGTTGAGTCACAGTGACTTCTGTCTCTGGAAGTTTCCTCTCCACAGGAAACCAGAAACTGAAATGTGTACGGGTTTTGGATTTGTTGATAGTTAGGAATTCACTTATTGAACAAGTAAATATTTTGATGATGGATTTCCCAAAAACCCAGTGTTTTTGAAAGGCCACATAAAGAATTTGCTGTAGCTCTGCTGGCTTTTGTTGTACTTGTGTCTGTTTCTGTCTGGAAAGGGTGAGACTTGGGATTTTTTTTCTCATTATACTTAGACAGATGAAGTGCACTCTGCTAACAGGAATGCTGAAATGTTTCCTGTAACATGATTTTCAGCTTCTTGTGATGAAAGGGCAAATGAAAAGACCACAAATCCAGCACTTGCTGTCCAGTGATTGATTTTAAAGTTACCCCTCAGTTAAAATTGGGATTTAACAACATTGCTTGAGAGGTCTGCAGGTCTTTGGGGCTGTCATGCCTGTAAGTGATTTAAAAAAAAAAAAAAAGAAAAGAAAAAAAGAATTCTGCAATAACATGCTTGAGGCCAAGAGCTTCAACTTCCTTGGGTTCCTTAATTTCAAATGCTTTGATGGATGGACAGGCTAGATTGCTTCCAGTGGTGTGCTTTTTGGTAATTGCCTAGCCTGCCAGCAGTGAATCCAATGTTTTGTATATGGAAAAAGCCAAATGTCTGTCCATTTAGATTAATGCTGACCTAGTTATAGGAGATTCTAGATTAACATTTGTCTGACTCAACCCTGTGGTTATCTATCTTTTTTTGTTTAAACAGACAAATTTATTGGGTCATTGCAAAAAGGGTTTAACAAAACAGAAGCAAGGTGACCTCATCCCAGCTGGTTAAAGAGGGAGATGTTTGTCCTAGGTGATTAGAGGCAAAGCTCAAATCCATTTTAGTAAGCTAAACCCTTAAAATTTTAGAGTTTGACTCTGCCCTGGCTGATACAGGTGTGTTTAGGTCTTCAGAAATACCAGGCTTTAGAGCAAGTGCCTCAAGTGACACAGCTGAATCCACAGAGCATGGAGTCTTCATGGACTGCATCCACTGCTTAAATAATCACTGCAGAAAGCTGTGCAATTGAAGCAGTGCCAGCTTTGTGTTACATCTACAGGCTGATCTGAGCTTTTGGGTAAAGATTTTGACAAATACGTAAACCCCTAGCACATGTTTGTGGCGTAAGTTCTGTGAATGTGTGTTTTAGACTGTCTAAAATGGAAAATGCTAGTTCATAAGTGTCAAACATAATCCTGCCTACCAACAGCTGATTTTTCTGAAAGCATAATGGCAAGCTTGTATGCTGTTTTAAGGGAGTGACAGGCTAACATGAGATATAAAGGTATCAGAAAAGATGTGGTGTGTTTGTCTTCTGGAGATTATATGGGAGAGAACATTCTCAGGAAGATATGGTTTAGTTGGGTTAATTAGACTGAGTCACTAGTACAAAATCCTAATGACTAATTGTGCTCAGTTTTATTTTTAAAAATTCACTAAGGTGAAAGTTGTAAACAGCAAGCTCGCTTAAAATCCAGGTGTCAGGATGGTCTCAGATATTAGTGCCTCTTAATTTTCTGAATAAAACAATGATAGGAAGATGTCAACAGAACTTCTGGGAGTTTGGTATGAGGGAGATTTGCTTGGGCACCTGATTGTCCTTGAGTTCAGGAACCTGGTCTGCTCTTCAGCCAGTTGTACCTTCCCTGGTGAAGCCATTGCTGTAGTTTGCCTGCTGTCTCCTACAGAACTGATGGTAGTGTTGGTGAAATCTTACCAAGCAGAGATATGAGATAACTTCCTGCAGCTAAACATTGTGCTGGAACTCCTCTCATGATGCCCATGCAATCTTCTGAGCAGATGAATAGAAGGCTTTTTGTGGCCCATCTTCTCACTTCTGCTGTGCTGCTCAGACCTGGAAAAGCTGAAGAGTTGTCCAAGATTAAATGTCTCTGCTTCCCTCATTCTGTTTTGCTGTGCAGATGGTTGTGGTGGCAGAAACTTGAAGCTTTCCAGCATGCTGTTAGTCAATAGCTGATGTCACACGTGTTTTCTTCCAAGGGGTTTTGATGTAGCTACACTGAGTACAGAAAGTACTTCTGAGGCTCTTTACTCCTGCTATAAAGGAGAGTTAGGCTTTGGTATGGTCTGTCCTGGTAGTGTTTTTCCATTTGGAAGCAGCAGCTGTGGTAGAGAGCAGACAGTTCTGGAGCTTTTCCTGGAAGCCCCGAGTCCCTATCGATTTGTTGTGCCTGTGGGAAGGCAGTTCTAATGGCAAGTATTGCTTACACTTGTATGGGCACAGGCTGAAAGCTTTCTCTTTTATTGGCATCATCAAATTCTTGTAACAAGCCTTCTTGCATGTGCACTGGTGTTAATTAGGTGGCTGTGTCTGAGCCTCCTGTGGCTCCCTCTGCGTTGAAGTGTGATATATTGTAACGTCTCAAAAAGCAAGTGTGGGAACAAGCAGAGACTGTTTACAAGGTTCCATCTGTAGGAGTGAGCTGCCTTGCTAAGCCTGAATAAAAGTAGCAGAAACTTCTTTCAGACTGGCTTCACACTTCAGTAACATTGTAGATATTGCAAAGTTGAGAAGAGTATCCTGTTAATCCTAGTGCTTTAAATAGGAAGAGATTTGGTAGGTTTTGTGAGTGCAATGTCTCACTGTCTTGCAGAGATGGAGTCTCTCTGCTCATGAAGTTGCATTTGCACATTGCAGATGAGTTAATACACTGTAGGCAAGTGATCTAGTCTGGAATCTGTCCACTGGCAATGGATTTCAGGTGCAGATGGATCAGAGTTGGTTATGACTGACTACACAAATAGCTTGCCATGTCTGTGATGGGACCTTTGTATAAATTTGTGTTCATCCTTTCCAGCTAAGAAATGCAGCTTAATGAGTAATAATCAATTTGCTTTCCCCCCGCAGGGTAGCTCAGGCAGCACGTGGATTGGTGACAAGTCTGCTGAGGACTGGCAATTTTTTCTAGCTTGAAGAAAATTGAAATTGGTAAGACTTGGCTTGTCACTTATCTTACCTGGGTTACCCATGTTACTTAGGAAAGACCCAGGGAAAAACCTGTCCTTTCAACAGTAAATGCAGCCAGCTGTTTAAACTGTATGTTCAAAATAAGCTGGATCACTTTGAGAATTTGATTTCAAGCTGGAAGGATATATTTTTTTATACTTCTTTGCTTCTGTTCCTTTACTCAGAAGCCCTTGAAAGACTAGATATTCATCTAGTCCTTCAGCTGCAGAACTGCAGTGAATAAAAAGAAATGCTGATAATGCCAGTACATAAAGTGGCCATCTTAAGTGCAGGCAGGATTTAGTACCAGTGTTCTCATGGAACTGCAAGACTCAGGCTGAGGAGCTGACACAGTAGTTCTTTCAGGTGCTCCTTTTCAAGTCTGGCTTGGACACGTGTGAAGGAACACTTGTTCAAAGCTGCCAAGGTGCCTTTATAGCCTGTCTTTTCACCCAGCTTCTGTTTGACCTGGGTAGTCTTGGCCAAGATCCTGCAGGTGTTGACTGGCTGCTGACACCTGAGACACTGGTGCAGTTCTAGGGCAGCACTGATTAGGAATAAATCTCCTTCACAGCTGATCATCCAGTTTTTCTTCTGTTGGTCTGGGTGTTTAGAACAATACTACCTAAATTTTCTTCCAACTTAAAAGTTGGTATGGTAGGATTTCCTGGCAGTGTTGATTGACAAACTTACTTGTATATTTAACATGACAGTTGATATTCATGTCCAACACTGTATTTCTAGAAGCTTTAATGTTGTTTTTTATCTGCAGGCTGAAAATGAGTACAATATTGGAAACCTCTGAGCTGCCAGCAGTGTTTGATGGGGTGAAGCTAGCTGCAGTTGCTGCTGTTCTCTATGTTATTGTTCGCTGCTTGAATTTAAAAAGCCCCACTGCCCCTCCTGAACTCATTTACCAGGACTCTGCTTTGGCTCGCTTTCTACTCAAATCCTGCCCACTTCTGACCAAAGAGTAAGTAGTATATTTTTTTCCATGCTGACCTGTATTATAGGAAGAAGACCTGCACTTATCCATTCCTCCTCATGTGTTTCATGGACTTGGGTTCAAATGAATGTCAGGGTATACTCTTACTAAAATAAATCTTTTTAGCATTTCTTTGTCTCAGGTACCTGGATTTGACCAAGCCTTGTTGTGTGAAATCTTCAACAGATGCATAGAAAAAGTGATCACTGTCCATCTTTATAGAAGAAGATACAGAATATCATCTGTATGCTGATGTTGTACTATAGCAGCACCAACAGCTCACTGTGCAAATGGGGGAGGGATGGATGCACTTAGCACTTGTTCATGATCTTGTACTGCTTTTTATTAGGGAAGGAGTCTGTTGGGGCTCACAGGAGGAAACATTTCCATGGTGTGTCAGTGCCCTTATAATGAATACAGGGTTGGCTATTAGTTTTAAAGTGCCTGCTCTTATCAGAAGTACTTCAAGTTGATTGAAAACTAATGAAATTTATTACTGGTAGAGCACACCCTAACTAGTTTAATAAAGTAATGACACAAAGGCCAGCTCTAAGCCTGTTGAATGCACTTTCAAATTGACCTTGTGTCAGCTGTGTATTTGAGCAGGCTGATCCCTGATCTTCCATTCCAAGACCTCCAGAATCAGTGCAGCTGCCCTTAGCTTCACCAAGAACATTCTCCAATAATAGCAAGCATTTAGTACAATTTCATGAGGCTTTGGAGGGACAAGGACTTTGATTACAGTATTTCTCTTCTGCAATCACTTTGAAAACTTGCAAGTCCTATTTAGAAGCTCTAAGTACATCAATTATATAGTAAGTGCTGAGTGCAGCTGTATGAACTTTCCTTTTGGATCTCAAAAGTCAAGCTGACTTAAGGATAGTCATTTTAGGGGAGATGAGAGGCTTTTAGCAGTGCTGTGTTCAGTGCCTTGATTACATAAGGTTTAAGATGTTAGGCCATGGGCTCTGTAAACTTTTAGAGGAAACAAAGCATTATCTGTTGAAATTGGAACCCAGAGAGGTTTCTGTGATGTGCTCCAGGTTAGTGATAACATAAATGTGTTTGGATTCTTGATTATGTGTACTGCTTTAACTGCAAAGCAATTCCTTTCCTAAAAAATACCTTGAGGAGGTTTGAGTAACTTGGTACTTCAGGTAGTTGCCATCCCAGTGTTGCATTCCAGTGTGACATGTCCCTAGTCACTGAAGGAGCAAGCATGAAGCTGATTACCAGCCTTGAAGGCGTATTAGTATCATGCTAGTCTTTGGAAATGGATTGTAAGCTAATTTAGAGTCCATTTCCCTGCTATTTCAGCTCTGTTCTCACAGCACAGGCTCCTAGCACTGCTGTATTATTGACTTTCAGTTGGAGAACAAAGCATTCCCAAAAGAGTGAAAATGCAAAACATGTTCAGCAGTATTTAGGCATCTGTTGTGCATTAATTGCAAGAGTGATGAGCTGCTTGCAGGACCCTGGTGTTTTGTTGGTCGTGTGCAGGTTTGATTTGTTTGCTCTCTCTGGATCAGCTGAGCTCAGGCTTGCCAGCTTCTCTGAAAACTGTAGCAGTCATCTCCAATACCTAGTTCTTGGGCAAAATATTGTCTGAAAGACAACCATGACAAAAGGAAGCAAACTCAGCTGAAACAAACCAGAACAAAATGTGTCAATAGGTAGCTGTTCAGTCCTCTTACCTCTATATCTCTGTTAAGGAAGACAGGACTGTTGGGAATATAATTGCTGTTGGGTATTGAAAGGGTTTACAGCAAAGACAGCTCTAAGATGTATATGTGATTATTTATTTTTACTATTCCAGTGATGTTATCACAAACTTTTTTTTTCAATATAGAAATTTTTAAAAAATCAAAGAAATCCTGTCTTTAGGCATAAAAGTCACCTGGAGACTACAGGGGAACAAATGTATTTAAATTCTTGCAATTATGCATGAAACTGTTTGTAGGATAATTAGGAAAAAGCTATGTGAAAACAGCTTGTGCAGTACTCCACCAAAAAATCTTGCAAGGCTTTGATTACTTGATAATTATTCAGAGTGTTAGGAAAGCTGATTAAGCAGCTCTTTTCAGATTCTACCATGAAAGCAAAATAAGTAGCCCAGCAATCCCTTCTGTTATATTAGTACTGGGTTTGTTGTCAAATCTGTTTTAAGACCAATTCTTCTGTGCAGAGGAATGTTCATAGCTGTGAGCTGACTTTCAGACCTGGTTTGTTCAGTTCCTGCCTAAGGGAGGAAGGGAAGGAGTGAGGGCACTGCTATGAAAAACAGGCTGGCAGGGAGAAAGAATAACTTTATTTCTGCTATCTATGCAGGTGTTTAAAAATTCTTAGAGTAAACACTTTTGGACTTTATTTTCCCTTTATGGCACAATCCTCACCTCTGGTCTAATTCAGTGCATTGTAACCGTGGTGTCATTCAGTAAGCCAAGTGGTGGTGGATGAATAATTTAAGAACTTTGAATTGTAAAACTGCCTGAGATGGCTGTGTGCCAGGTACCTTGTACTTGTGGATGTTAGTACTGGTTTTTACAGTTCTGTAAACTGCCAGAAACTTTCTACATATCTGCCAAACATTGGGATGCAAGAGAATGTGTCTTCTTAGAGCTCATGTCCTCTTACCCCTTTTTCCATTGCTCTGACCCTGTCCAGCTCTGTACTGTGGCTTACCAAGTGGAGAGTAGCATAATCAGACCCTTTTCCATTCAAATTGCTGCTTCTTATAAGGAAGCTCTTGCAATTCAGCACAGCTATTGGTGCCCTTGAGCACTTGGGCCCAACTGCTGGTGGCAGCTGTGTCCTTTTCCTGCCTTTCAAAAGGGTACAGAAAGTCCTTCATGTGCTCTTATTCCTGTAGAAATGCAGTGCTGGCTCTTTGATTCATCAGGGTAAATTTGGCCAGTGCTTTCTGTACTAGGCTAGACATTTTTGGCTGTTTACAGTTTATTCTAACAAAGTGTGGGTATCTTTATTTCTGTAGAGATGTGGCACGTGCCATCCGTATCCAAAATAATTATCCTTGCTGTCTGCACACTTTTTATCATCAATAAAGGCAAGCTCCTCAAAGATTGAGGCAAATGACTGTCAAGCCTGTTAGTAAACACTGTCAAAGATCCAGTCTACATCCTTCTTATCCTTTGTTTGCACACCAACCTATGCTGGGTGAGCAGGCTGCCTGGTACCAGAAGACTCTTTTACACTGTCACTGCTTTTCCCTTAGATGCAAGGAGATGAGTAGTCAGAAAAGCTGTCTTCAAGCTTTTCAGTGCTCTTTTCTTCCCCCTAATAGCAAGCAGTGTTTGATCCCTGTCAACTCCTAGGTGTTTTACTCTGGGAGGAACACTTCCAGGAGAATAATAAACTAGAAGAACAGTGTTACCCCTGAAGCTTTGGCAAGTGAACATGCTGAGAGGTAGAGGAGAATGGCAGCTCCCTGTTGGTAAGTTGAAGCTTTGACCTTGCAGAGGAAGCAGCCTCGGGGGTCTGAGTTTTTCCTGGGTGCTGTGGCATTGGCAGCAGCCTTGTGTTCTCCAGTTCTTATCAGCAAGGGAGATTCTAAGTGCTGTAAATCCTCATGCCTTGTTTTGACTAAAATACTTCTTGTATTTTAGTGGGGGAGGAGGGGTGTGATGGGCACTTTGCTAAATAAAAGCTTCTTAAATGGTGAAGGAAGTGGTTTAGCCAAGGGGCCAGTCAGTAATTTTAAATAGTTCTGACTTCACACAGGTACTGTGGGCAGCAGACAAACACTTCTACTCCGTTTGTTTCTTTTTTGAGACTCAGGGAATGTAGAAGCTCCAGAACTTGCTTAAATTTTTTTGTTGCAATTTTTTTGCTGCGTCCTCATCACATTGAGCAGTCTGGTTGACCTGATGCAGAAAAAGCTGCTTTCTACATATTTGGGGTCGAAGGCTGAACCCTGCAGACTTTTATATGAGTTTCCTTGATTGGAATTTAATTTGCATTCCCTAGCAGCAAATAAAGGACAAGGCTCAAAGTTTGATTTTGTAAAGCATTTTTTAAATACCTCCAAACTGCTCTGTAAAGGGGAAAATAATCTTACCTGTTGTAATGCAGGCAAAAGTTCTTCAAATATCCTGACATTGACAATTTGTAGACTGTTTTCTCACCATCAATATCCAGTGTGCACGTAAAGGCCATGTAAGAATTAATGTTTAAAGTGTTAATCTCCTCAGATGAAATGAAGCAATGCACCAGAAATAAGCCTGTTGCTGAACTTCCACTTCACATCTTTGAGGACCTGAATGCTGATGCCTGCTAATAAAAATAGCACAGTTTTTATGTGCTTTGTGTGAGCTGCTTATACAGCTGCTGCTTTCCTAAATTCCTGCATACTGGATTATGTATGTGCTTTAAAATTATAATCTACTGCCTGAGAGCCACTAAACTTAATCTACAATCACATGCTGGAATTGTTTTAAATATTAAAATGCCAGGAGAAATTTTTTTGGGAAAACCTAGGAGTTGTCTTGCTCTTGAACACTGTGGGCAGCCACCTATCAAGATGTGAGGCTGTGCTGCACAGCTGGAATGCAGGTTTGGAGCTCAAGCACTAGCAATGGTGAGCAGATTTATGTAACTGGCTGTGAATTCACTTAGCCACTTAGAGTAGTGAACTCTGTACTTGTTGGGCCATGTAAGTGACCTTCCATAATGAGTAAATGCCATCCCCAGGCCTGTTCTCTCTGCCTTCTGTTGCAGAGTCCTGTTACTGGAAGCTACAGGGCTGGTTACTGGAAGACATAACTGCTTCAAATGTTTGTCTTTATTCAGAGTGCCTGCTATCTATTGCAACTGACCAAAACAGGGAAATGAATCAGTTAAAGGCTTTTGTGTTTGGAGAAAGCTCAGAAGCCATTTTTGGTTCACAGACATAAAAATCTCCATTTTTGGTACAACGCAACTTTTCCCTTGGAATTTTTTTTATCAGCACGTGCTTGTCTGGGTTGTTGTGTTATGCTGTCCTTGTCCTCCTGTGAAGGCCTTGGCAAGAGGTCCTGGCTGGTGTTCACTGCTCAGCTCCTGTCACCATAAGCCACTCTTGCATAACAGTGGAAATGCTGCTTATGGACATGGTGTTTGTTCCTGGGTTTTTGTACATCTGGGAGCAGCTTCTCTGGAACAGGACACTGAGGAATATGTGCTGAACCATCTCTGTGCTGTGCTGGAGTAATCTCTGCAGTACACTGCTTTTCAAAACCATTTCAGTTTATAGCAGACAGAGAGGAAGGAGTTGAAAATCTGCTGTGTCCTTGAATGCTTCCCTTGTTTCTACTTGTTATCAATGCTGGAGGAAAGCTACCTGCTTTTGAGTGAAGGGCCCTTGTTTGGAGGACATGCTTAAATTTAGCAGTAATTATAGTTTTAGCATAAAATGTGAAGGGCAGTACTCAAATGCCCCTTAGACTGAATACTACTTAGTTGCTCAGTTTGCATGGTTGTGTTTCCCTGTGTTGCATCCTGCTGAGCTTGTTTTCTTTAGGTAAACCACAGGAACAATGCCCTGAGTACATGCTCTTCTGCCTGCAGGATGGTTGTTTTGGAGAAGCATCTTTTTTCAGCTGTTTGCCAGGAGGAATGTTGACTTCACTACGAAACAATCTGTTCTAGCTCTTGCTATCAGCACTGAGTGGTTAGGTTTTTTCAGCTGGGTTGAGGATAGGAATGTCTCTGGAACTGCTTTTCACATAATAGGCTTAAATAAAATCTATCTGATCCGTCCTTTCAGAGGATAAAGGCTTTTGCACAATTCCTGGCAAGTTTTCTCCCTCACCAGTGTGGGGACTCCTGCACTTTCAGGACTGCAGAGTTCTTTCCATGCTCTCTTCTTTGAGTAGGTAAAAGCAAGCTGAGAGTCCACACAAACCCTGTGTAAAAAGATCACCCATCCTTCAGCCTTGTGCAGTCTTGCACCATTAGGCTCAGTACTTGCTCTTGGAAGTTCTTGTACACTTTGTCTCAGCAAAAGACTTAAAAGTCACATGAAGATTTCAAAAATAGATTTGCCCATTGGCAAAATGGAGGGTCAACAGAAATAGTGTGACAGGCAGATCATATGTCTGATTCTGCTATAGATTATAAGGATACCTTGTCCTCAACTGAGGACAGATTTTACCTGAATTCAGTAAAAGAGAGGAATCACTCTTACTGTAAAGGCTTCACAGGGTTTTGTAGTAAGTTAGATTGGCAACTTGTCTTGGTAAACAGAAGTAATATTTTTACTAGCTGCTTGGTTTTGCATCAATCTGGTAAGGTAAATTCAAATCTGTCTTAGTTTTCCCACTGATAATACAAGATCTGTACTATATGGGCAGCTTTCTTCCCTTTCCTTGTTAAAGTGTTGTGGTGCTCAGTCTCCTGAGCCTGGGTACTTTAGGGATGTATTTTGCCTCACAAGTCTGTTCCTTAAAGGCTGATAGGCCTAAACAAAAAGACTGGTGAGATAAAAAGCTTCTGCCTGAACACTTGCATGTATTTCAGAGCTTCAGCTGCTTTAAAACTTATTTCTAGTGCAAACTTGTTGACTATGCCTAGAAATATACCTAATGCCTCAGTAGCAGTTACAAATCTCTTCATCAGAGTGCCATGCACATTACTCATGCTGAAGCTTGGCCCTTGAATGTTGCTTTGACTGTAAGAAGTCCCCCTCATAGATGAGGGAGAAGAATGGGGAGAAAGAGGGCATACTGCTGCTTTTGTCTTGCTAAACAACCCTAAGTAGTTTTTATTTGATAGGAAGCATTTTTAAGGAGTGTGGTGGAGGAGGGAGTTGCAGATATGACACATAAGAGCTGGCATGGGGAAAGGTCCAGCTGTATGAAGAGGGAGTGTCAGAGCACAGAGGTAGGGTTTCTGTCACATTCTAGTGGATTATGGGCTTAAGTAGTAAATTTGTGTGCTGAGCTGCCTAGGTTTTTTGAGAACAGGGAAGAACACGATTTCTGCTTCATATGCTCTTTCAAAGTCAAAAGGAATAATTGCAGGAAGCCCTAAACACAACAGGGAGGGTGTTGCTAATCTCTCAGGATCCAAGGTGAAGTCAGAAGCTCTCAAGCTTCTTCTGGATACCCTGGTCTGTGCACAGTGCTTTGATTGGAAGTGTGTCCCTTGGGACTGCTGTTCTCCTCAACAGTAAATCATTCATGCTTTCCTGTTCAGAGCTGATGTAACTCTCTTTTTCAAGGCATTGGCTCAGTCTCCTTTGCTGAGTGACGAGGTGACTTGCCCACATGGTGGTGGTGCTAGGGCACAGTATGTTTCCTGTTAAACCACTTGCAGTTCTGCTTGTGCTAAAAAAATCTGATAACTAAGCCTTTAATGCTTTCCAGCTCATAGATGTGTTTCTCACATATCTTTTTTGAGACCCTGTAAGCCAGGAAAAGAGAGACAATCTGCTTTGTCACATAGCTTTAAATATACCCTTGATAAGCATAAGTAATTGGTAGACTCACCCCTCTTACTGAAAGGGATTTGTTACTCAGTGGAGTTTGGTCAGTTCTGACTGATTCTCTTAACACTGCCCCAACTTTTACCTAATTCTGAAAGGCAAAATCAACCTGTACTGTGCTCTTTACTTAACTTAGTAAAACAGTTCTGTGTAAAATGGTCCCAGCTATCAAGTCTTGGGCCTTTCCATTTTCTGGAACTTGGTGTGAATCCTGTTGTTTCTGCCACTGGCTTGTACAGTCAAGTGCTTACACAAGTTCATGTGGCTCAACCCAGGAGGCTTCAGTGTTTCAATTAAAACAGATTTACAGCACTGCACAGTTCTGGAGGTCACTTTGGTTGGTTGGCAACATGCACTCTCAATCTCACCAAGGCACAAGGCTTCTGTGTATTTAGTGAGAAGCATTTATTCCTCTAACATCTCAATATAGGGAATGTCTGGGGTTTGGCTCCTGCTGCTGCTATAAGTGCTGATTTTTCAGCACAGTCTCTCCTCTTGTGTAAGGCTGCAAAGATCACTGCTGCCAGCTGAGTCAGAGCAGAAACAATTCCATATTTGTTGCTCTATTTGGGAGCTGGTGAGATTTGTTATGGGAGTGCTGATGTGTTCTCAAGGGCTTGTTAACACAGCAGGGCTAAGCAATTAAATTACTGCCTTTCAGGTACATTCCACCCCTCATCTGGGGAAAGAGTGGACATATCCAGACAGCTCTTTATGGAAAAATGGGGAGAGTGAGATCACCACATCCAAATGGACATCGCAAGTACCTGACCATGCCTGATGGAGCAACAGCCACCTTTGATCTCTTTGAGCCACGCTCTGAGCACTGCACTGGAGGTCAGTCCAACAGCTGCTGCCTGCATCTAGCTGCTAACCTTGATTCTGTGCTCTGTCCCTCATCTACAGATGCCCATGGCTCCCATTTGGCCCTCAGAAAAAGCAGATTTCTTTTTTAAAACTGTCAGTGTTGAGATCTTCATGGTACAATGCTGCAGCATTAGGACAGTTACTGTTATCTTTATTGCTGTGAGCAGTGCTTTTCTAATGAGATAAAAATTCAGTAGTAGAGCTGGTAATGTTGGAGCTTTGCACAAGAGAGTTACAGTTAATTTGAAGTGCATATGATAATCCTGAATGTAATTTACTGTGCTTACTTGAATTACAGCAATTACTTTCTTGGTTGATGAAATGATATCTTGTTAAACTAGTGAACAGTGTCAGCAGATCAAATATCATTAGATTAGCCACAAAGTAGATGATGGTTAATATCAGCTGATCAGAATGTCTGTGCTTAGCAGAGCTGCATTTGGAAGATCTGCATTACACCCAGCTCTAGAGGGGAAATGAGGGGGAAATAACATAATCAATCTCCTTGGAGTGCTGGGCTCCACAGCTTCCACACACATTGCAGTCACAACAGGCTGTCAGAAGGCAGAACATGTGTAACATCAAAAATGTCCTTCAGACAGAAGAATATACTCTGGGTCTCTAGGCAGTGCCTGGAGAACTGTTTGCACAGCTTTCCCTGAAGTTAAAAACTGTTCATCTCCCATAGCATGAATTACTTTTTCACATCTGAAGCACTAGGGCTACTGGTCTCCTGTCCCATCCGGGATTTTTGGCAGACTAGTAGGAATTCTAGCTTGCTTGTGGTGGGTGGTTTCCCACGGATCTGAAATGGAAACCTTCTGACTCTCTTAATTTGCATGAAGTGACATTTGCTTAACTTCCCTCTCTCTCTGAGCACAGAGGATGTCACGATGGTGATCTGCCCGGGGATTGCTAACCACAGTGAGAAGCAGTACATCCGCACCTTTGTTGACTATGCCCAGAAAAATGGGTACAGATGTGCTGTGCTCAATCACCTGGGAGCCCTGCCAAACATTGAGCTCACTTCACCACGGATGTTCACCTATGGTAGGTACTTCATGGCACCTGGGGAATTTATTTTCAGGCTCATGGAACTTCTAGGGTTTGATCAGCCTCCTCCAGAATAACAGAACTGCTGTATCCCAGTGGGGATAAAACAGTTTTGTACTGTTTCTTAAGAACTAAACTGAACTTAGATGGTAGGAAGAGAGGAGACTAATACTAAATTCACTTTTGTCTCTTCTGCCAGCTCTTACACATGTATTCTCATCAAGGAGGCAGTTTTTTCTAAGAAATCTTTTGGGGGGAAAAAAGCCCTTTTGTGCCTACCCAGAGCCTGTTCAAATGATTTTAGTGATACTGAATATGCCAGTTTGATGGAATGTGAAACAAACATGTCTCTGAAGGATAAATGCCACTTCTCAGGCTTTGTAAAATACAGCCTGAGAGGAGTTTGTACCAGCCTATCCAGAAAGTACATTTATATCTTAGAGGGTTCATGTGAGGATTTGCTCTTGGATGTAACACAAGTCAACAACAGCAAAAGTTCAGGATGTGACAGTAAAACTACAGCAGTGGGTAGTGCTTAACTGCCATGATTATGGCTCTCACCTTGAGTATAAGGAAGTCTTTCTTAACCTAGAAATTAAAAGGAATAAATGATCTGAAACTGTGTGAAGGGTGACTCCAGCCTTAATTGCCCTTTTGATGAGTAATGTGATCCTTGTAAAATGGGGCCTCTTTGCCTGTGACCTCATCTGCTTGTTCCTGAGCTCTCTTGAGCCCTCATCTCCCTCTTTACTGTAAGTATCTATAGATATCCTGTCAATTCTGTGTTTAGCAGACTTTAGGCTTTATTTTTTAGTGTTAGGCTTTATTTTTTAAAGTTAGCTGAGCTATTGCTTAGATTTTGGATTAACAGAATAGTTATCTTGAACAGTTAAACTGTCAAAACAGAAATACTGTGCTTTGAGATGCCAAGGTCTGGCAGGCAAATAATAATGCTTTGTTGCTTGTTTTAGAATTATTAAATATACTCCTCTTTGGGAAACACTTCAGGAATACCAAATACCCTCATTTGTAGTGAGGCCCTGGGCTGTTATGGCTGCAAGACTACCATGTCTTGAAAACTAAATTCTAATGTTAAAGCAATTGCTGTTTTGATAGAAGTTAAGAGTTTGCTTTCATGAAGCTTTGCTTTAGGCCTTAGGGTGTTATTCTGTAGTGCATCTCTTGAGACATACCTTTCTGAGTCTTTATAGCCTTGGAAAGGGCAAAGAATGCCTAGCACTTCCTTTGAGTAAGACAGTAAATCACTTGGCAGAGCTGCTTCTTAAGTAAAGTGCCAGCAAATCCAGTAGACTTTACCTCCTACCCAAATAACTCAGTGCCCTTTCAGCTTTGCTGTGTTCCAGGCATACTTGCTGAGGAGCAAGTAGCCTAAATTTGGGATTCACTGAATCCCAGCCTCTATATCAAGCCTGACCTGTTGCTTTTCTAATTTTGGATTTCTGAGCTGCCCTGAAATCATGAAGGTCAAACACTAAAGTATTTTGACCACTGGCTTCTTCCAGAGGAAACCGGAGCAGTGCAGAATTTGTTGTCTTGAAGATTGTTTATTAAGAGTGTTCAAAGGAAGTGCCCAAACCCTGCTGAAACACTCAGACAGGAGCTTGCTGTTCCACTGAAGCAAACAAGCTCTGGTGCTCAGGGTTTACTCCAGAACTAGGTAAAGCTGGAGTCTGATGTCTGCTGAAGATGCTCCAGCTGGGGTGGGGATAGAGTGGAGCAGTGTCAGGTTAGTACAGGGTGGAATGCTGGAATCCTAGGATTTATCTCTCTGGATGAGTTCCACAGAATAGAGCTGAGTTTCTGACTCTGGACAAGAAGAAACATCTGGAGTTCTATTTCTGTTGTTCATGTAATGCCTCCTGTGGTTTGCAGCCTTAAATCCAAAGGGAAGGTTAACAAGCTGCATAAACACTTGAAACCAGTGTAGTAATGCCATCACTATTGCAGCTGCTGCTCCATATCTTTTTTCCCATATTCACAGGCAGGAGAAATAGCTGTAGGTACTCAGATTGTTGTGTGTGTGGAGGCCTTCAAGTCTGTCAAACAGTTGGAGGATGTCAGCACTGCCAGAAACTGGATCCCTCAGTGCCTGCAGCCTGTGGGATGCAAGTGGGTGTTTGCTGACAGTGGAACAGATCTCTATAGAGACACTTAACTATGCTCTTGGTGTGGGGATACCCATGTGTCTTTCAGGGAGCTGCAGTATCTTTACCTTTTCCCTGGCTAGAAAGGGTTGAATGTCTCTGCTTCAACCCCTCTCCCTGATTCCAGAGATCACCTGCTTAGTCAGGCTCTGCAGCAGTCTCCTGGGAGCTCTTCCTGACAAGCCACTCCTTTCCCCTCCCCACAGCAGCATGGATTTAGGGATCCCTATCATCTTGCTTAAAAACAAAGGAGCAAGCTGCATTCCAAAAACCTCACTTCACTTTAGAAGTGGCAAACTGCCTCAGGAAAGTAGTGATGTGTGCTGCTCTTGCATGGTAATGTCAAGCCCAGAGTTGCTGGACTCTGCTTTTTAAAGCTGTTTTAGAAACAAAGTGTTTTGATTTTCACGTTAACTGTCACCATGATTTTTAAGCAACTAAATTTCATTTTGCTTTGGCACTCTGTCAGAACTAAGCATGAGCTAAGCTCCACAGGACTCACAGATGTATGAACACATGTGAATCAGAGCTGTTAAAACCTTAAGGCTATTGAAAAGTCAGAAAGGGTAAGAAGCCGAATTCAAAGCACACAACTGAAGCTTCAAATGAGAATTTAATATATTAGAAGATGTTTTTTAATTTTGTTCTTCTTTTTAGGATGCACCTGGGAATTTGGTGCCATGGTGAATTACATCAAGAAGACCTACCCTCAGACCCAGCTGATTGTTGTGGGCTTCAGCCTGGGTGGAAACATAGTGTGCAAATACCTGGGAGAGAGCCAGGCCAACCAGGAGCGAGTGCTGTGCTGTGTCAGCTTGTGCCAGGGGTACAGTGCACTCAGGTGGGTCTGGAGCCTTCTCTGTGCTGCTCTCTTCTGGGACTGCAGGAGGGAGCAGATCTCTGGAAGGGCAAGGTGAAGATGAGTGTTTCTCTTGCACTGAACTGGTCTGACAGACTGTGTAGGATGGCACCCTCCTGAAGGAGCACCTGAAGCTCTGTTGATTTGCAAGCACAAGTAAACTTTGTCAGCAGTGCAAACAGGTTTTGTGTACCTGGCCAGGTACATGCTCACAGCTTCTGCACTGTGCATGAGATGCTGTCTCATGGCTAGAGTGAAGAGGAGGCATTCCCTGTGCAGTCCTGGTGTAATTAAGCAGGCAGGCTGGGCAGCCTGACCAGCTGCTGAGCTGATGCCAGGTCTGCAAGCAATAGTTTACACTGTCTCATCACTCTGAGAAATATCCCATGGTTTGTAATAGCTTGTTTGGCCTCAGTGTGCAGTTTCATCTGGCAGCTTTTAGCCAGGGAGACTGGAAGGGCACAGCACAGTCTCTGTGAGTCTGTGCTCCCCTCTTAGTGTCACTGAAACAGTGCTGGGTGATCAAGGGATGGAGAGGTGCTCACAGCTGTCTTATAGGAGGGGGGAAGATGGGGTGGAAAAGTATTACAGCCCTTAAGCCTGAAAATATTGATGTTTCCCCACCTGGAAGGCAAGGTTGTGGCACTTGAGGAGCTGTGATGGCTTCACTTGCATGTACTAGTGGAGGGTCCAGGCACAACTTGAAAACTGGACTCAACTAATGCACTTTAACCTTTCCATATGTGCACAGGTCATGGAGATTAAAACACTGTAACTGGCTAAGCTGCTGTTTTCAGTTTTTACTGTCTGTACATATGGACAATTACTGAGGTGCAGCTGACTCTGCAGTAATTTACCTGCAGTTTTGAGCTATGGGACTACTTCCAAGCCAAAAGGGACTGTTAGAACTCAGGTATTTGAGTCAAGATCCTTTGGGCTGATATGGATGATGAAACTGTGGCAGGTCTGTGAGGGGCTTGCTATGGAATTCAGCCTCACAGCCTGGAACTCTTGATGCTGATGATGCCCTGCCTGTGTAGGGACCAGTTTGTTATTCAGCTGTCTGAGGACACCTTTTATGAATCAGGCTCTTACGGGTAAAAGCAAAAAGCTTTTCTGGAAGCACTAAGATGTGAGTAAAAGCTTCATATGCTTGTAATAGTCTTGCTATCTAATCCCTTTTGAGGTCAGATGTGACTACTGCTAAAAAAGTGTATAATCTGCTGCTAGTTCACACCCTTAAAATCTGAACAGATGCTACAGGAACAGCTGTTCTGTTTTGTTTCAAGTAAAATGTTCTTAGCTGTCCTGAGATTCTGGCATAGAGCACAGAGCATCCTTTTGAAGCCAGCTCTCCTTAATTGCAACCATCAGAGAAGGTTTGCAGGGATAATATCTGGCTGAGGTCCACTTGGTTCATCTTCTACAATTATGCAATATTCCTGATCTCCAAAATGCTGTTGTGAGTAATGCTGTTATGCTTGCATGGCAAGGACAACCTGATTAACAATTCTCCACTTGGATATTTGTGTGGAAAAACAACTCACTGGGTTTTTTTTCCCTGAGTTTAATGTACCCCATGGTGTGGGCTGTGTGGATTATTGAGCTCTTGCCTCCACCTGCTGGGTAAACATCTCCTAGCAAAGCTCCTGCCACAAAACATCTGCTCTGTATTACTGGACAGCCAGCAGGAAGGATTTCAGCTCTTGTGTCTCCCTTCCTAATACTCACATCTGCTGTAAGTGCTAATTAGCTGAAGAACCGCAGGGAAGCAACATCTACTGAGCAAAAGGCAGGAGGAGGAAGGGCCTTGTGCCCTGGTTATAGAAATGGGAGGGAGGAGGTAAAAAGCACCTCCAGGTAGAATGGTGAAGCCACTGCTTTCCTGGGCTTGGTCTGGGACATGAAAATAGCTGGCTTCAGCCTTCAGGGCTACATGGAAGTGGATTACCCTGGTAACACAACCAGTTAGTTTACAGTTCCATTTTCTTTTAATTGGCTTGTCCAACATTTATTCCCCAAATAACTTTCATAAGCAAAGGAAAAAATTTTAGTGAGCAAGGTGAACCAAGGATCTCAAATAGGAAAACCTTTCCAGAGCAGCAGCAATACTAGGATCTGCCAGAACAATGAGATCTTTAATGAATTAACACAGTCTAGGGAATGTGTTCCCTGAGGCTAAACAGGGACAGGTCTCCTTATTCCTTAATCTCTGCCTGCATAGGCTTGATTCTGCTTCTTGATCTTGTGGAATGCATCTTCATCATAGCTCCAGGCTGTGGGGAGAGACCTCAGCTCTGAAACCTGGGCAGTCCTCAAAACACTGGAAGCTGCCTGGGGTGGTTCTTTTAATGCTTGCAGCTCTTCATATATTAGGAGTACTGCTGTACACCACAGGAACTGCAGGGAAATGTAGTAGTTTTAACTTCAAACATCTTGGGATAACTTAATAGGTTTGCTTGGAAAACCTTTCGTGAAGAAAGAAATGTGCATTTTTCTATCTTCTTTCATTCCCCTGTCCTGGCATAAATGTGGTAGGTATAGCCTGGCTAGACAAAAAGATAATGGATTTTTCTTTTTTTTTTTAATCCATACTCTCCAGCATGGCTAATTACAAGAAAACAGTTTGTTCCTGCCTGGTAGGGGACTTGCAAGCTGTAGCTTGGAAGGTCATGCTAAATCTACAGTAGTTCTCATGGTATGTTAATGTTTAAGTGGTAGGAGAGCTTCAGTAGCTGAAGCTGCTCCCAGCATTCTTCAGTCTCTCAGTAAATGATAGTGTGTTCCCTCAGCAACAGCAAACCCTGCTAGGAGTAAAGCTCTAACCTGCCCATGACCCTGCATAGCAAAGGAGTGCTGGGATCTGGCAGAGCTCACACAACTCTGGATGGCTTAAATTCTGTTTTAACGACAGATAAGCTGTGAAGTGCTCTTCTGCTCTGAGAATGGGTAAAGACTTCAACTCAGATGCCACTTGCAGCTGCAACTAGTATTTATTCCTACAGTTCCTGCCAATGAACTGAAACAATAATAGTATCTGTACTTATTGGAAACATCTGCACAAATTATTTCCTCTGCAGAGCTGTATTACACAATAGACAACACTGTTGAGCAACAGGTTTTAGCCCTTTCCTTGAAAGTCCCATTATGTAAATTACATTCAACTTCTGCAAAGGGATACTAAAATCCTCTTGTCAGTGTTATAGATCTTGATTGATGGCTCTTAAATGCTCTGATCAAAACTGCTAATTGTATTGTGCAAGATGAGACTGCAGATCTGTTTTCTGATACTAACAAACTTCATCAAAGTGGAAGTCATTTCCTGGAAAAGGTTAAGCTGTGGCAGAGAAGGCCTGGAGGTTTGTTTACACAGCCCCCAGGCTGCCATAAGATGTTAATAGTGTATTAATCTGATCTTTCAAGGGCTCCATTAACAGCTTTGTTTGTTCTGCTGTGTTTTTTCTAGGGCACAGGAAACCTTCATGCAGTGGGATCATTGCAGAAGATTTTATAACTTCCTCATGGCAGACAACATGAAGAAGATCATCCTTTCTCACAGGTACTGCAGTACATCACTCACACTGACAGTATTGATTGGGTCAATTGCTATATTGGATTTGTCTGCCTGGTCCTTTAAAATAGGACTCCTGACAGGTTTAGCACAAGTTCCTTGGTAGATCTTTAGATGAACCAACAGAGAAGGTGAGCCCCTGTCAATCTCATTATACTGTAAAATAGACAAACAAGCTTTGGCCATTTTGTTAGAAGAAAGACATTGTTGTCTTTTTGTGTTCTGTGGAAACTTGCTTAATGAATAAACAAGACATGCACAGGAGAACATTGCAATTAGACTTCAAAGTGGAGTATTCTGCATCTGTTTTACTTCTAGCCAAAGAATTCCCTATTGAAGGAGCCTCTTGTTCTGCCACCTACCTGAGGTAGGACTAATCTTCCAGATCTGCTGTATGGAGTTGCTGCATATCAAATAAGCAAATAGTCAAACCTGTAGCTCTGGCTTCTAGCTGTTCCTCTAGAAAGAGCATGTAGCCAGCAAAACACTTTAACATTGCTGTTCCTGGAGTGCTGTAGGATCCTTGTGCTGCTCTTGCTGATCCGTGGCTCTTGCATAACAAAAGAAATTTGTGTGCTAAACAGGTGACATGCTCATGTTGGTGTTTTCCCCATCAAAGGTTCTCGGTGGTACTTTGTAGACAAGAAAGTACCTCATATGTGTGTATTGGAAGTTGCCTGACTGAGGGGAAAGGAGGGGAATATCTTAAGACCTATTTCACTGAAGGAGGATGTATCACTTGAGACTTCTGGTTTGTTGTTTACACTCTGTGCAGTATGAAACACTTGTAGAAGGAGGGTGGCCAGTGTAGGATGATCCACGTAATTCATTCCAGGTTTACAAATATTTAGATGACTTGAACAAATTTGATGAGTGAAGTTAGGTAAGCTCCCATTAAAAGGTACTTAAATTCTTAACCCAGGAAAAGCTGGTGCTGATTTGAAAGGAAGTGTGTTGAGCAAACTTTTTCCATAATCACTTGTGCTCTACCTTGCCCAAATCAAACCTAGCCTGCCCTGCAGCTGCCTCTCAAAAGGAATAAAAATCCCTTTCCAACTTGTGGCTTTTGTTCTGTTAGTTAGGGAAGAAGTTTGTTCTGGTAAAGAAACACATCCTCCCCTGAGGGCAGTAACCAGCTATGACAAGTGTCCATAGTAAAAGCTTTCTGCTGAGGGAATAGCCTGAGTAATTTCTGTGTGTGGTAGCCTGAAGTCTGTGCTGGGGGCTTTAGAACCAGATGATGCAGGAGATGCTGTGCCCAGCATTGCTGGTGCTCTCACCCAAACCACCCACAGTTTGATCTGAAGCCAAAAAGCCCTCCCTCTAACACGTAGCCTCAAGTCCAAATGCCCTTAGTGCCCTCTGTTGTGGGAAGTTTCTTTTAAGAGGGCCCCCTCATGCAGTTTTTCAGTAGATAAGAAAAACATTTTTTCCTACAAGGAGGCTTCTGGGGTTTGTTATGTCTTGCTGCTGAGGTAAGTGGACAAACAAGCTGTTCTTGCTCCCAAGGAAGCCTCATGTTTATGTAACCCACTTCTAATCTTATCTTGTCAGATTTGGTCAACTCAGTTGTCCTTGAACAGGTCATGGTTTTGCTGCCCTTGTGTTATTTAGATGTAATTCTTGATGTCACTCTTGCAGGCAAGTTCTTTTTGGAGATAACAACATGAAGAAGCCACATAGCCTGTCAGAAGCTGATCTGGGCAAGCTCTATACAGCAACATCACTTATGCAGATTGATGATAATGTTATGAGGTATGAAGGGCAATTCTCTGCTCCCCTATAGAATTCCAGGTACCTTCTCTTCCCAGTGTTGCTCTTGCATGCCCCTTGTTGTGCCTGTGGGACTCTGCTGAAGTACAGTGAACACAACTTCAAATTCTTACTTGCCTCCACATTAAAGAAAACTTAGAGGAGAGGAAGAAGACAAATTTACTGTTTACAGTCACAGCTTCTTTAAAATCATCCAGGAGGCATTTATTTATTAGTGACACCTGAACCTGCAGCCTTCACTAAGGTAGGAAGAGGCCAAGCTCTAGCAACAAAAAAGAGCAATGTGGAAAGAAGCTCAGAACTGTTCATGGATTTCCTTAACTCTGTTTGTTTGAAAAGTCTTCTCCCCATAAAATACTTCTGCTTTCTCAATACACAATAGGGCTGGCTGAGATAATGCAACCTTTCTTATTTGTCATACTAACACCTAATTAAGTGCTCTGCTTTAATAAGCAGTAGCCTGTTACTGCCTGTGCCCTTGACAATAACATAGCACTTTAGGTGGCAGGGTTCATACCATGGCATGTTCTGTATCAGGCATTGACCCCTTTCCAAAATAAAGCTGCAAGGTGTTAGCTAAAAAGCTATGACACTTTTGGCAAACCAGGAGAATGGTTGGCTGTTTATAAAAAAACATTCCTTGGGAAATCTCCCTGCTTGTCCCCCACCACTGAGACCTTTTAGTTTGGACCAACAGCTATGTTGCCCTTTATATTAAAAAAAAAAAAAAAAGGCACTTGAATATAGGCTTACTGAACTCTTGGTTTGGGATGGTGTGAAAGGATTTGGCAAAGTAGAACCACAGTGAATTCTAGGGAACTTGTTCAGTAAATCTGAGGTTTATAGGCTGTGCTGGGTTTGTATTTGAAAAGACTTTTAGGGAAAGATGAACAAGATCCTAACTTCCTTTCATTCACATGTACAATTAAGTGAAGTGGGGTGTTTTAAAAGAAACACCCTGAGGGGCTGCTGGTCCTCAGTTTGCATGTTTGACTTGCCCATGCTCTCAGAATGTTTGAGAAGGCACAGAAACCATCAAGGCATGTGCTGCCAAAGGGTTTTGCAAAGAGACTGGGTATTAAAAAAATTGTCTATGGAAATTGAGCCATTATTTCTGTTTCTGCATGTGTCCTCACTTAAAAGTAATAGTGGCTGAAACAGGTGATATTAAATGACAATCTGTCCATTTCAGGAAATTCCATGGCTACAGCTCACTGAAGGAGTACTATGAAGAGGAAAGTTGCCTGCATTACTTGCACAGGGTAAGCTCTTGCAGCAGACTGCTCTTGCACTTGAGGGAAAATACTCTGTGGGTTTTTTTGTTGATACCTGCAGATGCCTTAGCTGAGATTTTCAGAAATAATCAGGCAGTATATTGGAGTGGGATTTCATATCTTGCTACCTCTAACACTGGGGCTAAATTCTCTGGGCTCTTAAGTGCAAATAACTCTCTCAGGTGATAGCACCCATGAGATGGAGACAAAGCCACACATTCAGCTGAACTGCTCTGAGTGTATGAGGATAAAGTGGGAAATGGGAGCCTGCACCTTCAAGGAAGAAAGGCTTACTGGATTCTATGGAAGAGACTCAGGACACTGACAGGCAGATGCTTGAGCAAAGTTTTGCCAAAGTGTAACTGATCAGTTCCTCCTTTTTCTACTGAGCTAGAGAATGGAGATGTTCCAAGGGAGTTTTCCTGGACTTTAACTTAGGTGTCCATAACAGAGCTGGCAATAGCTGCCTGATGTGCAACGCAATGCAGAATGAAAGAAGGGTGTAGTCCTTTCAATTCTGAGAATGGGGACTCAGTCTGTTTGCTCTCTGCCTCTTAGAGGAAAAAATTAACTCTGAAATAAGATCTTAATTGAATTATGCTAAGATACTTTTACAGTTGGTAGATTGACGTTCAAATACTAACCCCTTTTTGGTTTGGTTTTTTCATTTCATGTCATGTTTCCTGATGCAGATCCATGTTCCTCTTCTGTTGGTTAATGCTGCTGATGACCCTCTTGTTCATGAGAGTCTTCTTTCAATTCCAAGAGCTCTTTCAGGTATGCTGAAACTGCTGCCTCCAGCTGGGCATATTTGTGTACCTACAGCTTGCTTACCACATCACAATTCCTGATTTCAAAGCAGCTTGACTTTCCTCCTTACATCTGTAATGCTGTGGGAGGGGTGCTAAGCCTCTTTAAGTCACCAATTGGTAGAATTAACAAGGCTAATCCTGAGCAGGAGGAACTTCAGTCCTTCCAGGCACCTGTTGCTTGTGTTGATAGCAGCACGTTCCATTCTTGGATGAAAAGATTTCCTCACATCTCCATTGCTCACTGGGATTTAGTAGGAGGATGGTGGTTGTGACAGTCTGGATGAAGCACAGATAAACTCCTCCTTTGCTGATGAAATGGGGACAGTGCATGCATGGCTCTGTCACTTGGCACTGAACTGGGATCTCCCTTGAAAGGAGTTGAGCTGTCTGTCTTCAAACAAGGAAAAAGGAAAATTATCCTTAGAAGCTCAGAAGAGGGAGCTGCTGCTGCTTCATCACACAAAGAGTGGGTGCACAAGGAGGGAAGCAGGCTTCATCCTTTTCCTGGTCAGAGGTTGTGAGCAGAGAATTTATCCCCAGCTGCTTTTAGACAGAAGCAAGCACAGAGAGTTTTTCACCGTCCATGCAACAAGATGGCTGATGCACTGTCAGAGCTTAGTGCAGCCTGACATGATGCAAACAGTCCTAGTTCCAGGGAATGTGAGTTAAAGGTGTTCATTTGTAAAAGAATGATCATTCCTACAGCAGTACAGGTATTGCTGTTAGGGCCCAGTCAGCAGCATCTCTTGGGCAGCCTTTGTCCTGGCAACTCAAGATGCTTTCATTGTCATCTTGAAGATGTTATCCTGGAACTTTCTGCCTTTTTTCTTTTACAGAGAAAAAAGAGAACGTCATGCATGTGCTGCCCCTTCATGGAGGCCACCTGGGATTTTTTGAGGGGTCTGTGCTGTTCCCAGAGCCTCTTACCTGGATGGATAAGCTCGTGGTGCAGTATGCCAATGCCATCTGCCAGTGGGAGAAGACAAAGCCTCACTGCTCAGATGCTGAGCAGGCTATGTCTGGCCAGGAGTAATCGACCCAAAGACTCTGGATCACTTCAGTAAATCTCTGTTTGGGAACATCTTGTTCCCTCACCTGCTGCTTCAGGTTTCCATTCTCTTTGATATCCTATGGCTGGGGTTTGATCACCATGTGTTTTTTCCAAAATGGAGTTAAAGCAGAGGTTAACATCTGGTCAGAGCCTCTTTGGATATCCAGTCATGTGGATTTGTAATTTACTGCTCTGCTTGAAGAATTGGGTTGCTGTCTGTAGCTTGTTCCAGGGCTACTGAGCTAAAGACTGCTTGCTTTAATATAGCAGAAGTTTCACATGTCAAAATCTCTTTACCTGCTGGTCAAAAACTTGATCTGCAGCATTTGTTTAGGTGTAGATGATGGGATAACTGTGGCTCTCTTCTCTCTCTGGGTGCTGGAAAATCCCTGTACCAAGCCACAAGCCAGTGAGTGGTTCAGTCTGTAAGGCACTACAGTGTGGCTTGGAAAAACAGGTGCTTGACTGCAAGTGTAGTGTCAGCTTTGCACCATCTCAAGGGAGACCTTTTAGTACCTAGGAATGCACTTGCACAAGTGAATCACTTTTAAAATATTCAACTTTTCCATGCTTGAGCTGTGAGTGGATTGGGGTGGCTTTATGCTGCTTCTCCAAGTAGAGAAAAGCTGCAGCCTGTAATGCCAGTTAATGTTTCTATGTAAACATGTTCTCACTTCAGGACCTGATCAGTCACCTTCTTGTCACCTTTGCCTCTTTTTAAATACTGTTATCTTTTCAGTACTGGATTCTTTGTTTGACCTGGGTCTTTTTAAAGCTGGCTCTAGCTTCCAAATGGAAACCCATGATTAAGAATCTGCAGGATTTTTTCTGTGAGCTCAATTTGCTTGAAAGAATATTTAATGGAGAGCTATTGTACTCTCTTAGGGATTAATTGGTGGGGGGTAGGATGTATCTGTTTAGATTTACTCCCCTTATGTCAGGGTAAATAATACCAAAATTCCTCCCATTAGCTTTCAGAGCATCAGGTGGGTTTGAGACAGGTGACTTGCCTTACAGTTGATGTGGAACTGGTGTCCCCAGCCCTGTGCAACTGAAGTGACATCTTTGCATGGCTGACTACTTCCAGATCTGTGTAATCTGTAGGATTACTGGCTCCAGTGAGACACTGGGCTCTTTCTCACTAGAATTTTTTTCCACAACCAGACATCCCCTTCCAGTTTTAATGTGCAAAGTGAAGTGTGAGAGCTGTTTGCAGGAAAGCTGGCTACTCACCTGTGCTTTTCCCTCAAGTGGCAGCTATGGTCTGTGCCAAAATAGTTATTAAAGGAAAGTTGTCCCATGACAATCTGGAGACTGAAACTAGTGGTAAAAATCTTTTTTTTTTTTCCTTTTACTGTTTGTTCTCTCAATATTGTAGAGTCATTAATCCATCCATAGGGTTTCTTTATCACAGTGCCAGTGAAGTTCTTTTCCTGTCACAACTTCCCTCATCAGCACTTTATTGCTTCAGCCTTGGTCTGTGTTCCAGGCACTTTAATTTATAGCTTAAGGGTGAAACAAGCTGTAAGTCTTCAGTCTGGTAACAACAAACCTGGGGAACAAGCCTCCTGGACTGCCCTGTCCCTGAACTTCAGTAGGTTGAGTAGGTGGGGTTTCATTTTAATAAAGCAATAATTAGCTATTGTAGCAAAGATGCATTGTCATATCAGGAAATTCCTTTCATTTGCCTTAGGCCAAACACCTTGGCCTGTGATCCACGATGAACTGTGGATGTCTGCACATTCTCCTAGTCAGTAAATCTGGGCTTCTTTTTTTCTTCAAAGAGAAGATGAAACTAAGTAAAGCTACAGCAAGATTTGGCTGTGCTTGTGGCTGTTCCTTAAGAACTATTTTAGGGCATCAGTTAGCAAGGATATTCTTAGCTGATGGATATCTTGTCTCTGTGTTATGTTCTTATTCATACTGCATCACTAAAGTATGTCATAAAAGACATTTCAGGTTTTTTTGCTTAAGTAGTGTTCATGTAATATTCATTGGGTATGACTTAAATATCTCCTCGCTTCAGCAGAAGTGGAGTGTAAACAACACATGTACACATCAAATAGCTACAGTATAAATTTAGGTGTCTAAGTCTCCCAAAATGAGGTGAGCAACTGGGCAGTTCTCAAAGCAGCAGGAGCAGTAGCTTTATCTAATCAAGTTGAGATTTTTCTTTAAACTTGGAGAGCCTTTCTGAGGAGTATTCCTTCCTGCCCCACAACCCAAGCCTTCAGAAGGGCCAGTGCTGTGGACTTTCTGAAACTCTCCACTACAGAAGTTCTGTGGGTCTCTGTCTTGCTCCGTTGCCCTGGTTTTGCACTTGAATCTAAAACTGTTCAAATCACTTGTGACTTAACTGAGTCTGGCTTATGTGGGGAAGGACAACTTTTGTTGTGGCTTTTTTGTGCAAGGTTTCTGGAGCTTGAGCTTCAGCTTAAGCCTGTAGGTGGAAGCAGTGTAAAAAAAACCCTGTTCTCTCCATCTCAACAAATTTGAGTTTTTTTTCAAAGCAAGACTTGTAGTCAGACTTGCATCAGTAGTCAGACTTTGTCCAGTCCTAATCTGAAATACTCTTATCTCCCAAAATAAGGCAATACTACTCTTGTTATGTGGGCAGGTGGTCTTTATTTGCCCAGTGAAGCCAGCCTTAAATGCAGTCTGAATTTTTCAGTCTTAGAGGTGAAGTCTTTCATCTCTTGTCAAAACACATGAGGCTGCTGAAGTGTGCACTTGTAGATCATTGCAGTGTGGTCTGATAGAGCAGTTCAAGATTACAGCTTGGTCAATCTGACATGTGCTCTGCTTAGTTTCAAACTGGGATTAGAAAAATCTTTAGGAGAGCTCTTCCATGGGTAGTTTCATGGTAAACACACCTTCCCCGTCACTGAATGTAAGTAGCACTTGAACATCAACCCTGAGGACCCTCTCAATCAGACAGCAAGTTGCAGAACAATTACCCTTTGATGGTTAGGCTGGTCCAACCATCTCCTTTGCCATTTTTCTGGAGATATCTGAAAATGGTAAATAAGCAGCTGAGACTTGCTCTGCCTGAGCACAAGGAACTTCAGCTTCCACTACACGAGCTCTGCCAGCATTTTTAATTGTCCCATTGTTCTAAATCAAGGTGTTTTCAGGTGGGTCTGGCAGTGTTGTAGTTGCACTGTAAAGGCAAACAGTGAACTTCCTTGCAATCCTTTTCCTGAGTGTTTTTCTGCAGTTCCTGTTTATGAAGGTATGGGTTACAAAGACAGGGCATTAAGGAAAAATGTTGGGAACTATTAACTCCAGTACTGAATTTAGCCAAGCTACCTGTGTGTCATCTGTCCTGGGTCTGTCTCAAGTTCCTAGACCACAGCCCTTTGACACGTGGTGCCTTGCCCTTTTCCTCCTCCTCCCCTGACATCAGCATATCTAGAGACTTCAGTAACAGCTCTGTCAGAGCTTTTGGGGCTTTGCTTTTTGGTGAATGAATTTTCAGACACTGAGGCACACCAGTGATGCACATGGCACAATTGAGTGCTGATTTAAAGGACCTTTGTGGGCAGCCTACAACTGGCTACAGTCAGTTTTAAGGCTGAAAATAGCAGTGTATATAAGCAGTGGATCACTTTAAACTCTCTGCTCCTTTAGCAGTAGGAATTGAGTCATAGAAGCAGGATTTGCTTTGCCTAATATGTGACTTGTCATCCTGCAATCCCAAAGTTTTTGTCTGTTAACACTCCAGCAGCAAAGCTGGAGGTAAATTGCTGGAGTGGCTGCATCTCAAAGCAAAGAGCAGAGAGTACCATCTTCAGGACTTAATTGCCAGTTTAGTCACCTGGATTGCTTCCAGGTTTTTCTGGAAATGCTATGCTTGTCTGGAGCTTAATGAAATTCTTCAATCTTTTTTTGTGAGACCAGAGAAGGCCTGAGCCTTGTGCTGCCTGTGCAAGTCATTTGTTGTAAAGAACATCTTGTTTCTGCCTTGAGTCATACTCCATGTCTGTAACCCTTCTGTGGGTTGGTTCATTTGGGAAGGTGCTGGAACCACAGTGACTCAAAGCAGTGTCTCTTCCATGGCTTTTAGGTGAAAAGCAAACAGCCCTTTTTGGTGTGAGGACTTTAGGATTTTTCTCCAAGCTTAGAATGCCTCAGAGCAGCACCAGCCCAAGGGAGGGTGCCCTGTTCCTGTACCCTCTTCTCACTGGCAGTGGCAGTGACACTGGCCTGGGCTTCCTCAGCTGTCAGGGGAGCTTAGGCACAAGTGCCATCAGTGAGTCAAAGCAGTTGTCAGCTTTCCATGCTGTGCTGGAAAGGTTTCTGGAGTTATCCTGAACCTCTGCACAAGGTGGCACAAAGCCCCTTTGCTTTGGTCTGACTGACAAGCTCCCATTGTAATCAAAGTTCTTGCATGACCAGAGAGGAGACAGACAATTTTCTTCTTGGATCTCCACTATAGTTCTGCTGGGATGTTGACCCATCTCATGGTCCCTGCCAACTGGAAAGTCTTTAAAATAAAAAAAAAGCCAAATAAAACCCATTTGTATTTGTTATAACCAATTCCTAGTGCTTTGCCCAAATCAACAGCTTTCCAAAGGGGCATATTGTTTCATTGTTACATGATAGCTTGACTGTAATTTCCAGTGACAGATCTCTAGCCATTCTTCTTGAGAAAGCACAACCTCTTTCTCTGAAAGTTCCTAGCCAAAAAGGTGTGTAAAGAGCTTGGTAAGAGGAGACCTGTGCCCTTGTTTTTCTCATGCAGCTGTGTTAGACCAGGCAGAGTGACTTCCAGTGGTCTTGGTGAACAGTTGACTATGAAAATATTTTCCATTTGGCAAAATTTTATTCTGTAACTATCTCTAAATGCTGCCCTGAAGAAGCCTGTATATTGAGACACCCTCCCTGCTGCCATGTTCTGAGTCAGATTCTCTGGAGCTGAGAGCTGCAGGGGAGATGATTTGCAACTAGCAATGCAATTTTTCTATATCTGCTGATGTTTACCTTTAAAATTATATATAAATATATATAAAACTGTCTTTGATTTTTTTCTTTAATTTTTGTTCTTGTGTGGTGTAAAATGGAAGTCATTGCAAAACAAAATGTAATTTTGTTATCTTTGATTCAGTGGGGTTTCTTTATTTAAAAATAAAGGACTTATTGAAGTCAGTGCTACACCTAGTGCCTGTGTGTGAAGTTCCATATGTTGGCAGAGGCTCTCAGTCTTCCCTGAGGCCCAGCTTGGGGAGCTGACTGGGGGGAAGGTGATACAAGTGGTGCTCAAGCCTTTCCTGGTTGCTTTTTGTCTTCTGGCCAAGAAGAGGTCTTTGATGCCACTCTGGTGGAGAATGGGTACAGCATCAGCTTAAAAAACATATCTGCCATGAAACTACAGAAAAAGAGTTCTTTTTGCCACTGGAATAGAACATCTGCTACTTTTCCCTATGTGAGAGCAAGTGCATTGCCTGCTCTTTCAGCTGCTGGCAGAAGAAACACAAACCAGCACCTCTGGCCAGGACAGTGACATCTGTGAGCCTAGGGTGTACAAAAGCATTACTCACCTGCCCTAACAACTCTCCACGGTGTGATTTATTACCTACAGCCCAAGGGAGGGAGCTGTGGAGGGGAACTGGGACTGGTGCCCTGCTGGGGCAGCTGGACTGGGTGCTCTGTGGCACACAATGGCCTTCATCTGTAATTTATTGGCCATTATGAATTAGCTGTTAGATCCACTTCAGAACTCCTTCCTGCCTTGCTCAGTCACCCAGCTGCCAGCTCTGCTGTGCTGCTCTCTGTCTCCCCATCACAGCAAGCTCCTGGCTGACAATTTGTCACAGGAGTGATGAGCAGCCACAGGCACCTCCCAAGAGCTGTGACTGTCCCAGTCCAAACCCCAGAGGCAGCAGTGTGATACTCCTGTCTCTGTGGATGAGTTTTTTCCCCTTGTTCTGTTCCCACAAGCTGCAATTGCTCTGCCTTCCAGGCAAGCTGTGCTGTTGTGTTTGCACTGGCTTGATGCTGGCAGGGTTGTCACACGTGGTTTCCTTGGGATGGCTCCAGGTACAGAAAGGAGCCAAAGGAGGTGGAGAAGTGCCTTTTGCTCTGTCTCTGGACTCCTGCAGCACCTCAGGCTTTGGGACTGTCCATGCATGGACTCACCAAGCAGCTGAGGCTGGAGCAAACATCTAACCCCAGGCAGGCCCTGTCCTGTTTGGTTTGAGCCCAAGCCAGTGCCCTGCTGACTGTGGCTCTTGTCAGCACCCTCCACCTCAGCCAGCTCTGGGTGGGGGGCTGATCTGGCTGATGAAAAGGACTCAGGTGGGGCTGGCAGGGGGGACAGGACCCACTGTGGCACCAGGCTCAGGGAGAAGGTAACCTGGGCAGAGACCAGGAGCTTGTTCCTCTCTGAGCCCTGCTGCTGGCTGAGGGAGGAGATGGTCTGGGAATGGATGTTCAATTGGCTCTTTGGAGGAGATGCCTGGTTCATGACCCAGAACAGACTTTCTAGCCTGGGACAGCTACTTATGCCTCCCTCCTCCCCACCTGAGCAAGCTGTAATTAGTGTCAGGTGCAGCTTGTTTGCTGCACAGATACCATCCTTTGCCCTCCATGGTGACTTTTGGTGGGGCTTCCCTGAATGAGCTCCCTTTCACAGTGCAGTGCTAGGAGAAACAACCGTGCTGAGGCTTTTGAAGGATTTAGGAGGGTACATGCTGCTTGTCTTTCAATTGTTTTGTGATTGAAATCCATCTCCTAGTCCCAATGGCTCCTGCAGGTTCTGTTCTCCTCCCTGCCCAAGCAGAAATTGGGCAGAGACAGCTCCACCTGGGACCCTGGTTGGATTTTTGTTTGCATCTGTTTTCTCTTCCCTGGTTAGAGCAGATAAGGAAAAACTGGGGGCCCTTTCTCAGGCAAGAAAAGAACTTGATCTGGAATGCAGGGAGGATGGAGAAGGGCAATGCCTTTGTCCTGGTGCCAAAATGCAGTCAGTGATGAGGGGACTGGGGTCTCCTGCCAAACACTGGCACTCCTGATCTCCTTAGAACAGCCAGCACCCAAAAAGCTGTGCCCCTGTTCCTCACCATGAGGCACCAGAGCTCTGCTTTAAACACTTTATTTCCCCCTCACTGTAGCCCTCCCTTCCCAGAGCAGACACTCTCGTGTCCTCCCCTCGCAGCTCCAGGAAAGGCTGTGGGAGAGGGCTGGTGGCCTCCTTTCTCCACCAGCTCCAGAGGGAAGGATGCTGTGCCAGGGAGGGACAGCCCTCTGCCTGGAGTGGGGACAGGAGGGACAGGCATGGAGCAAAACACCCAGGCTGCTTCAGCACGAGCAGTCACTCAACCAGCATTACAGGAGGGAGGTGGTGGGGTTAGAGGGCCACCTCTGGTGCTGTGGTACAGGGGAGAGCTCCTGCTTTAGGAGGCTCCTGCTTTAGAGAGCTGTGTCCTCAGACTCGATGCGAGGCCCAAAGAGCTTCTCTGCAGTTGCTTTGCCATCGTACTTGGGCAGGTTGCCACCAAAGTCTGCTGGCAAGATGTCAGCATCGATCTCCTGGTAGAAGGATTCCAGCTCCTCGCCGTGCACAAAGACCTGGGGGAGATGGGAGTGAGCCTCAGCAGAGGAACAGGACAGCTCTTCCCAACTGCTCTGTTTCACCCAAGGAGGTGCCTTTGCCTGCAGGTCCCTTTCCCACACTCACCCTCTCCAGCAGTTTGCTCTTCAGGAAGGGTTTGACCACGTTGTAGGTGGTGGTGAAGTACCAAGGCTGGTGGATGAAGTGGACGGCCTTGAACCGCGCTGGGAAGGAGTCCTGGCATCCCAAACCCAGACACAGATGGTTACAGATGGTGATCTTACCTTTGCTCTTACCCAGATCTGAGCAGGCAGCAATGGATACACCAGCACTGGCACAGCTCTCCTTGCTCCATGTCCCCTTCTCTCTTCTGACCCAGAGGATCAACCATCCCCACCTCAGGAGTACCAGGGAGCTGAAGAACCTCCCAGACAGCTCACTGCTCCCACCCCATGAGAAGGACCTTCCCTGGGAGGAGCTGAGTGTCTTTGGCATTTGGTCCAAGGGCAGAAATCCTGGAGTGCCTGTGTTTCCATCCAGCCTGGACCAGGCTGGGCTGAGAGGCTCATGAGGAAAGCCCTCCAGGCCATGCCCTAGGATGCTGCAAGGAGTGGTAGCACTGCTTCTGGTCAGGCATATGAGAAGGCAGGGAGATGGGGTGGGGAAAATTTTGCAGGGTTAAGCCAATTAGCTGGCAAGGCAGGGAGAGGGTGGTGGGGAACAGCCTCTCCACAATGCTTTCTCATTGTTCCAGCATGGTGGCGATCCCAAACCCTGCTAGGCCTGCCTCTGAGCTCCCTGCTTCCCCAGGGTCCCCTCTGCCACTGCTGGGTGCAGACTTTGCCACCTCACCTGCAGCATGTCCACCATCTTCTTGAGCTCGGAGGGTTTGATCCCTGATGCCTGCTGCATGGTGAAGCCCTTGAAGTTCTCAATGATGCAGAACCCATTGATCTGGGTCTCTTCGTTCTCCAGCAGCTTCTCCAAGATAATACAATAGGCACGAAGAATCTAATGGGGAGGAGGGAAGGCAGGGTCTTGGATGAGGTCTCACCTGCAACAGACCCTAGGAGGTACTCAGGAGCAGTCCCATGGAGTGTTATCCAGGGTCTGTTGGACTCCAGCCTGCTTGTCACAGCCAGCACCCAGATTTCAGAGCAGGGAAAGGGTGACCACATTCTTTTTAAGTCATGAGCATCAGATGTGGATCAGTGATACACTGAGACCAGATTCAGAGCTGAGCAGAAAAGGAAGCTGTGAGAAGCTGTGAGGTTCATGCTTGGAACCTCTTTGTCAAGAAGCCCTTCCCATGCCCCATGCCTCAGTTTCCTCCTCTGGCCCTGATTTAATGCTGTGGTGCCTTTCTTCAACCCATGTTAAACAGGCTGGGGGATGCACAGCCTGAATTTGGCATCTTGCACTGCATCCTTTGAGGTGAACCATGCTCTCCCAGGCTCCCTCAAAGGATAAATTCAAAGGGCAACAGATTAACTTTCACCTGTATGGCTGGTCAGATGCACGTGTGGATGTGTGTGTGTGTGTGTGTGTGTGTATGTAAGGATGCTGTGTAAGGATGCTGTGCTCAGTGTGTGTGTGTGTGTGAGGATGCTGTGCTCAGTGTGTATGTGTAAGGATGCTGTGCTCAGTGTGTGTGTGTGTGTAAGGATGCTGTGCTCAGAGTGTGTGTGTGTAAGGATGCTGTGCTCAGTGTGTGTGTGTAAGGATGCTGTGCTCAGAGTGCTTGTGTGTAAGGATGCTGTGCTCAGTGTGTGTGTGTGTGTAAGGATGCTGTGCTCACAGTGTGTGTGTAAGGATGCTGTGCTCAGTGTGTGTGTGTAAGGATGCTGTGCTCAGAGTGTGTGTGTGTAAGGATGCTGTGCTCAGTGTGTGTGTAAGGATGCTGTGCTCACAGCATGTGTGTGTGTAAGGAGGCTGTGCTCAGAGTGTGTGTGTAAGGAGGCTGTGCTCAGTGTGTGTGTGTAAGGATGCTGTGCTCAGACTGTGTGTGTGTGTAAGGATGCTGTGCTCAGACTGTGTGTGTGTGTAAGGATGCTGTGCTCAGTGTGTGTGTGTGTGTAAGGAGGCTGTGCTCAGTGTGTGTGTGTGTAAGGATGCTGTGCTCACAGCATGTGTGTGTGTAAGGAGGCTGTGCTCACACTGTGTGTGTGTAAGGATGCTGTGCTCAGAGTGTGTGTGTGTAAGAATGCTGTGCTCACAGCGTGTGTGTGTGTGTAAGGATGCTGTGCTCAGTGTGTGTGTGTGTAAGGATGCTGTGCTCACAGTGTGTGTGTAAGGATGCTGTGCTCAGAGTGTGTGTGTGTAAGGATGCTGTGCTCAGAGTGTGTGTGTGTGTGTAAGGATGCTGTGCTCAGAGTGTGTGTGTGTGTGTGTAAGGATGCTGTGCTCAGTGTGTGTGTGTGTGTAAGGATGCTGTGCTCACAGTGTGTGTGTGTGTAAGGATGCTGTGCTCAGAGTGTGTGTGTGTGTAAGGATGCTGTGCTCACAGTGTGTGTGTGTGTAAGGATGCTGTGCTCAGAGTGTGTGTGTGTGTGTAAGGATGCTGTGCTCAGAGTGTGTGTGTGTGTGTGTGTGTAAGGATGCTGTGCTCACAGTGTGTGTGTAAGGAGGCTGTGCTCACACTGTGTGTGTGTAAGGATGCTGTGCTCACAGTGTGTGTGTGTGTGTGTGTGTGTGTAAGGATGCTGTGCTCACAGTGTGTGTGTGTGTAAGGATGCTGTGCTCAGTGTGTGTGTAAGGATGCTGTGCTCACAGTGTGTGTGTGTAAGGATGCTGTGCTGAGTGTGTGTGTGTGTGTGTGTAAGGATGCTGTGCTCACAGTGCCGAGCAGGACAAGCCCATAAGCAGGACCGCAGCTGTGTGAGCAGCCTCTGAGCTGGGCTCACCTCATCGAAGGTGATCTCCTCGTAGTCCCAGTTCTCGATGTTGAAGAGCATCACCACGCGGCCGTACTTGTCCCTGCTGGCCAGGATGCCGGGGTAGCCGGCCTCGATGGTGCTGCGCACGGCCTCGGGGCTCAGGTTGTCAAACAGCTCGGGGTACTGCTGCCGGAAGTTCACGTAGCCTGCAGAGGCAAAAATTGGGAAAACTGGCTGCTTGCCCAGCCTCAGGAGGCTGGGAGAGCTGCCAGAGACAGGATGGGCTGGTGATGGTGAGATATCAGAGCCTGAGAGCTGTGGAAAGCTCTGCCTGTGGTCCACATGGATCAGGTCTCCTCCAGCAAAAGGGGAAAGAGAAGCTTAGCAGCAGACCAGCCCCAGCATGCTTGGTGCAATCCCTCCCCTTGCCAGGAGCTTCCCACACCTGCTTTCTCTCCAACACCTTAACAAGTAGATAAAGAAATTTCCCCCTTCATTTCCCTTCTCCCCTTCCTCTCTCTTTGGGTGAAACCCCCCATATACCCTCTCTTGGCACCCTGCGGGCACAAAATAAGGAATTTCATCCTGGGAAAATGCTGGCAAACAAAACAGCTCGTCTGAGAGCCAGCACTGATAATTACAACTCATTATCCCCCAAGCTGACACAAAGAGGACCAGAGCTGGAGCCAGGCAGGTTCCAGTCAGCAGCCACCCTCTGGGCTGCCCTTCTGCTCCCCCTCCATCCCTATGGGTCACTCTCAGTGTGAGGAGAGGGTGCCACAAGCACCCCAACCTGTCCCCAGGGATGCCCCAGGGGTGAAAAGACCCCCAGGCACCATGCACAGCAGCATCAGGAGGGTGCAGAACTGGCTCCTTACAGGGGTACAGAGGGGGGAGTGTAGGGCATGTATAGGGCATGGGGGTCTCAAGGGGATGCAGCCCAAGCCAGCTGGGTTGGCTGCACGAACAAAAGCATCACCAAATGTGAGGGTTTTTTCCATTTTGTTTGGGTAAATTTGCAAGGAATGGGACCGTCCTGGTGCTGCAGGATGCCTGGTGTTACCCTCATTTATCTCCTTCCTCATCCCAGCTCCTTTCAAGCCCCTCAATCCCATTTTTCTATTCATCCCCTCTCTTCAAACCCTGACTTTTTCTATTTACCCCCTTTCTTCATTCCCTTCCCCTGTCAGGCTCCTGCTCTGCCAGCACAGCCCAGTCTGGGCTAGGAGGCACCAGCACAGGACAGGGAGCTGCTGGGGGATGTGTACCCTCACTCCCACCCAGCATCACAGCCCAGGAGGCCTCCCCATCTTTCAGCAGGGCATAGGCTCTGTGCCCTCCCCACCTTTCAGCAGGGCATAGGCTCTGTGCTCTCCCCACCTTTCAGCAGGGCATAGGCTCTGTGCCCTCCCCACCTTTCAGCAGGGCATAGGCTCTGTGCCCTCCCCACCTTTCAGCAGGGCATAGGCTCTGTGCTCTCCCCACCTTTCAGCAGGGCATAGCTCTGTGCCCTCCCCACCTTTCAGCAGGTCATAGGCTCTGTGCCCTCCCCACCTTTCAGCGGGGCATAGGCTCTGTGCCCTCCCCACCTTTCAGCAGGTCATAGGCTCTGTGCACATCGAACTTGCGAGCGCGGATGAAGCGGAGCAGGAAGGAGTCGTCCCTCTCCTGCACCTTCTCGGCCACCTTCTGGCAAACGTCCTCGCCGCCCGCCCGCTCCTGCACCAGCTCCCGCAGCGCCTTCACCGCCACCTCCCGCTTCTCCTCCGTCTCGTTCAGCTCGTCCTTTGCCTGGGGGGAGCAGAGAGGGCACCCAGTGATGGGCACGCATGCTGAAACACCCCGGGGGTGTCACAGACATCTTTTATGAAAAGTCCTTTCCTTAGAATTTTTCCTCCTGAGAAGCTGAGAAACCTCAAAAACAAAATGTAAACAATAATTACCTGCTGTTGTAGAATGCAACAAGTAAATCTGTAATTAATCTCATGCAGTTGTTTCTAGTAACTAATCACAGCTAACTCAGACTCTCAGTCCAAGAGACAAGCCTTTGTTATAATTCCTTCTTTTTCTATTCTTAGCCAGCCTTCTGATGAAATCCTTTCTTCTATTCTTTTAGTAAAATTTTAATATAATATATATCATAAAATAATAAATCAAGCCTTCTGAAACATGGAGTCAACATTCTCATCTCTTCCCTCATCCTCAGACCCCTGTGAACACTGGGGGATCATGGAGGCACCCAAAAACTGGGGGAGGACAGTAAAGCTCCTTGCAGCATCCCAGCATAGGGAGGGCAGGGTCACTCAATCCCCAGCCTGGAGACATTTTGCAAGAGGAGCCAGCAGAGAGTCTCCTCTGGCCCCTGAGGAGCAGGAGCTGCACCTTCCCCCCGTTCCCCACAGCTGCCTCACCTTCTGCAGGGTGTGTGGGGGGATCTTCTCGCACCTCCCGAAGACGGGCCCGTGGTCCTTGGTGGTGAGGCGCTCCAGCTTGGAGCGCAGCGCCTGCTCCTCCTCCGACACGATCCGGAACGTGCCCGTCTGCGGGGAGGAGAGGCTGTGGGGGCTCCCCAGACAGCCCCCCCAGCTCCCTGCCCCAACTGGGAGCTCTGGGGAAGGGGAGAGGCTCCACACGGGCACCCCAGGGGGTGCAGTGGAATAGGGACAGACTGTGGAGTGAGGTGCAGCCTGTGCACCCCATGCCAGCGCTGCAGGGAGGGCATGGTCAGGGCCCAGAGGATGGGGCAGTGTGGGGACAGTACTCACAACTGCAGACATGTTGTCCTCTGTCTTCTGTCAGCAGCAGGACACTGGCAGAGGGAAGGAGGAATCAGCATGGATCCAAATGGTGTCCATGGCCTCCCTTATGCCCCATTCCCTGACATCTTGCACAAGTAGGGGCAGAAGTGGGTGTCCAGAGGACACCCCCAATCCTCCTCAGCCCCATCACCTACTGCCTGCATCTCTGCCTGCCCAAGGAGGCTGAGCAGCCTGGAGAAACACCAGGGATGTTTGCAAAAGCAGCTTAAAAATCTCTGTATTGATCATCTGATACCTTCACATGTTTTTCTCAGTCTGCCTTCCCTCTTTGGGCTGGGGGCATCTCAGCCTGCCCTCACCCAGGTGGTCTCAGACCACCTTCACATTGGCAGAGGTGAGCATCCAACTTTGGCCAGGCAGCCAGCTCATCCTTTTATTTCTACTACCAAAATAAATAATATTACCAAAATAAATATTCATCCCCAAAGTATTTCCCAAACTCTCAAGTCTCACTGCTCCACCAGCTGCAAGGCTGGACTATAAACCTCTCAGCATCTTTCCAATGCAGTCTGGGTGAAACACCTTGTTCCCATCCACGAGGACGAGGGCTGCCTTCATCCTGCCTCCAGCACCTACCCCTGCCTGGCTGTAGCACCAGCTCCAAGCCCTGGCTGTGTGAGGGATGCTTGGCTCCAGCTCACCCATTTCCCAGGGGTTTCCTCTTTCCCTCCACCTCCTGGGGAAGGGATAGGCATCAAAACCAATTCAAGCTCTGGAGGTGCCAGGTTGAGTGAGATTGATGGTCTTCAGTGCAGTTCTTTCAGTTGAAAAATGTCCTGGGTACTCACCAGGAAGAGCTGAAGTGTCCTGAGCAGGTGAGTGCACAGAGCTGAGGTGGGAGCAGGGGTGGCGAGGCCGGAGTGGAGCAGCGAGGGAGCCGGACGAAAGCTTTGTAGAGTCACCGGGTTGGGATTAGACCGTCACAAGGCATCAACTCACTGCAGCTTTGCAATTAAGTCAGCCCAGCCCAGGAAAGAAACCCCATTAAAACATTACAAAAGGCAGCTGAGGAGAGGCAAGGAGGGAGCTGGGGCTCCACGGCCAGCGGGAGCGTGCGTGGGGAGGCGGGCTGGATGCCGGACCCGATTAACAAAGTATAAAAGCTCCTTGTTGTGTAACTCGCTCATTAGCACGGGGCAGGGGCAGAGGCAGGGGGTGGGCAGCCTGCCATCCCGGCCTGCTCCCCGGGGTGAGCAGGACAGGTCTGTTCCCCAGCTCCTGCCCCAAAAACCCTGGCAAGGTCCTGCTGTGAATTCGGCTGCGTGGGCAGGGTCTGGCTGCGGGGATGGGTCTGTGGCAGAGGATGCTCCTGGGGCTCTCCAGTTCCTCCCCTATGGGGCCTCCCAAACCAGCATCCATACAAGGCCCCTTTCACTTTTTATAAAAAAGAGACGCAGGCAAAATTTCTACAATGCCCTCGAGTGATGATTGACTGCTTGGAGCTCTGGGAACTGGAGATGCCACAGACCCATAAGAGCCCTGGGATGTGGGAGAAACAAAGCTCAGTCCACATGTGGGTGCAGCAGGATGGCAAAATGGCTTTTCTGGGATGCCCCAGCATGCTGAAGCTACACAGGGCAGGAGAGCCCTTGCAGCCTTGATTCTTTGGGTCAAGGGTTGTGGGAGCTGCGTGAAGATGTGGAGAGGATGGAGCTGTGCTCAAGCCCAGAAGAGGAGCTTGGCCAGGCTCTTACCATGGTGGGGATTTTGGGGAGGTGGCAGGGCTGGGCTAAGAACCAGAGCAGGGCTGAAGGGGCTTACACAAGGCATGTTTTGTAATGCCCCTGGGATTTACGGATTTGGTTTCCACATAGGGCTGTCCTGCAAGTGGAGCTGAGACCCCAGTGTGAGGGAGGGAGGAGGAGGAGGAGGAGGAAGGCACGAGACTCCAGATGAAAGGCTGGGGTGCTGCTGAGGGAAAACTCAGACCTGTGCCAAAAGGCTGAGCAATGCCACTGTGGCCTGAGGCACTGTGCTCTGCTCTTCTGAGGAGACCCCCAACCCTCCCATCCCCTTCTCTAGCCCTGGTGCAAGGCTCAGCTCCCTCCTACAGCACGTTGGACCTTTGTGTGCAGCTCCGTGCAAAACAGTGCATAACAGGGGTACATCATCAGCATGGGGTTTCCCAAATAATGCTTCCCCAATAATGCTCTGTTGGGGTGCCAGAGAGAACCTATGATCCCTGGGGCACCTGGGCATCCCAGCCAGCATGGTCAGCACGGTGAAATGGTTTTGCAGACTCATGTACAACCCCTGGCATCACGAAGCGAGTGTTTTGGGTAAAGGGGTCTCAAGGGGGACCCACCCTGATGTAGTGTGACAGAGCCCTAAGTGCACCTCTCTTCCATGTCTGGTTATCCCCCTGCCCACAGCCCCATGTCAGACCCTCAGCACCACCAAGTCCAGCTCCACGTGAGCACGGAGCTTGCGAAATCTCCCAGGCTGTGCTGGCTTGGGATCCTTTGGCCAAATCCTGCTGCTTAAAGGCAGGCTACACCTCCTGGTACGCTCAAGGCCACCCCACATGTCCCCCGGAATTAAGGGGTTTACTCAAACCCCACGTGGGTGTGTGAAAAACGCCAATCACTTGTTTTTAAAGTTTTAAAAGTTTAATAGTAATAAAATGGTTATAAAAATAGGAATACAATTAGAGTAATAATAATTTGGACAATTTGAATTAGGACAATATGAGACAATATAAACAAAGAGTTACGGATGTCCGGGTACCTTTTTCTGGGCAGCATAAGCCCGAAAAAGGACACTCGTTAACAGAGGATTAACCCTTAAAAACAATAGCTTGTTGCATATTCATACACTTCATACATGATGCATAAATTCCATTCAAACACAGGATTCTGTGTGGTCATCATCAGCTTCTTCCTCTTAATCCTAACGGCGTTGTCCTACCTGAGCGAGGTGGGAAGTTCATTTCTGCTGATAATGGAGCAATAAATCCTATTACTCTGAGAGATTTAGGTGTCCTGTGACTGCTATCTCAGTGCGAGTCCTTTCTTTAGGAAAAAAAGTATCCTACATAGCATCCTAAAACTATATTTAACACACTACTTAAGAGAATTAATACAGCATCACTTTCTAACACAACACATATAATATTCATTTTAATGTTTGCTAAAAGCTAATCATAAAATACGCATTTTTCACACGCAGGACGACCCTGCTTGAGCAGACAGGCCGGACCAGGTGACGCAGGGCGCTCCCTCCCAGCCCGACCCCCGCTGTGACACAGCGACACTCCCCGCGCGGGACTCGAACCCGCGGCCCCGCGGGCAGCGCGCCGGGGGCGGGCGCTGTTCCCCGGGTGACGCGCGGGCACTTCCGGGCGGGAATTTCGGGGCCCGGAGCCGCGGCCCGGCAGTCCCGGTGTTTCCCGGCCCCATGGCGCAGCGCATCCTGTCGCTGGCGGCCGAGGAGGGCCCCGAGCGGCTGCAGGAGGCCCTGCAGAGCCTCCCGGAGGGCGAGGTGGGTGCGCGGTGCCCGCGGGCCGAGCGGGGATGCGCCGCGGGCTGGTGGGGGCTCACAGCGTCCCCTTGTCTTGCAGCTGGGCGACATGGTGACCAGGCAGGCCCTGAAGGGCAGGGAGACGGCGGCTCTGCTGAGAGGGATCTTCAAAGGTGGGTGATGTGTGCGCTGCGCTCGGGGGGCTGCGGGCCCAGCCCTGGTGCGAGCCGGTGGGTGCTCAGCAGCACAGGGAATTGTCACTTCTGGTAAGAAACCCGCTGGTCAGGGCTGTCACAAGCAAGCACGACATCCAAAATACATGTGAGGAGATAGCAAACTGGACTGGAGTTGTGAAGAGCCCGTGGTAAGTGCAATTTGCTTTTGAGAGCCCTTGCAGTAGCACTGAGCTGGCCAGGGGAGAGCCAATTGCCCAGCTGCTTCTTCTCAAAGTTTTGACACTTCCTGGTCTCCGGGTGCAAGTTGAGTGAACCACAGGATGTGGTAACGCGGTGGCCGACTATTTTATCCAATACCTTGTTTCCTGTTCTCTGGGGTTTTTGTTTTGGTTTTTTTATTTTTTTTATTTTGTCAGATAGGTAAAATAGGAAGTTGCAGCCAGGTGACAGTTTATCCCTGCTGATTTCCTGTCGTTTAGCAACGTGTTACTTGCATAACTTTCCTCCCCACTCTTTTGTCCCTCTTTTGCTTGCTGTAAGGCTCCCCCTGTTCCCAGAGAAGTGGTGTCCTCAGGAGACTCCAGGTTTACAAGCACTGCGTCCCACTAGTGGAGTCAGGTGACCTGCATTTGGGCAAGGTGTCTGAAATCATAGGACTGCTGATGCTGGAGGTAAAGCTCCTTTGGGCTGGCTTTCCTGGGCTCTGCTGAGTATAATTTAATATGTAAATTGAGATACTTCACTAAGCCACTGAGGAAAATTAGTTGTATCCTTTCCATGGATCTTCCCTAGGCTAAATTAGCTTGTATTGCAATTGGCTCAGTGTGTGAACTTGATTATCTTTAGATATTTAATCTTAGGCTCAAAACTCTAAACCTATAATCACATAATCTTGATTTATTGCTCTGTTCTGTAAAGAACAGTACAAAACAGAGATCTCAGGGCTGAATTTTCCCTTAAAGGGAGCATTTCCCTGTAAGAAATTCTGTCTTCTGCTGGGTTTTGGTGACAGTTTGGATGTGTATGTGGAATTCTGTGTAGTGCCTCAGGCTCTCTCCTGTTGTATGCTCTCCCAGGCCCGCCAGCTGCCAGGCCATGCATTAGCAGAGCTTGCCAGCCTGTTTGTGGATGTCATTAAAGGAGGCAGCCTGACCAATGGGAAATCCTTGGAGCTGTTTTCCACTGTTCTCACAGCACTGGCCAGTTCAAAGGAGAACCTGGCTTATGGGAAAGGTAACCCCTATCAGCTCCTTCTCTGCAGCTTGTCCTCCCTTCCTCTGCAATCAGCTTCTAAGACTTTTGCTTTTTCAGGTGAACTGAATGGGGAAGAGTTTAAGAAACAGCTGATAAATACCCTCTGCTCCAGCAAGTACGTATGTCTGGCAGGTCTTGGATACATGGCAAAATACTGTGTTTCACATTGTGCTTGGAAAAAGGCATGCCCATGGGCTGTGTGTCCTGTCATCCTTGAATCTGTGCCCTCTGTGACAGTGTCTTCTCTAGCTGGGAAAGCAAAGGAGCAGCCTGTTCCCAGATCTTGTGAGACTGCTGCATGAACTGGTCTCAGGAAGTGCTTGTTTTTATTCCTTTTCTGGCATTTGTTATTAAAGGGGCAGTTCAGAACTTAGGAAATGTGGGTGGTTGGATTGCTGCTGATGATTTCTGGTAGAAATCTGCCTTCTAATTTTAGTATCAGAATGTAACAGGGAAATGGTGACATTGAATAATTGTGTAGGAGGGAAGAGCTAAATAATAATCCAGCTTGCTCTCAATCTTCCAACATATCTTTGTTTTGCTAGGTGGGATCCTCGGTGTGTAATACATCTTGCCAACATGTTCAGGTAATTCTTTTTCTCTTCAACATCAACTTGTGCCATGGTCCTGTCTGTGTCCTATTTCATAAACAGTTTGGGGCAAGTACAAATAGGAGGTCTGACCATGCCAGGCAAAGCACCATGGATGGTTGGTCAGTGAGCATCCACACCAGATCCATTTGGATACAAAACACCTCTGGGCATGGCATCATGGTTTTTATTCCATGTGTGAGTGAGCCTTGGCAAATAAATGTATGAAAAAAAAATCTTTGATTCAACAGGGATATTCCACTATCAGGAGAGGAGCTGCAGTTTGTGGTGGAAAAGGTCCTTAGGATGTTCTCCAAATTAGACCTGCAGGAAATTCCCCCTCTGGTCTATCAGCTGCTACTGCTTTCTGCAAAGGTAAAAGCTCAGGGGAGCTGGATTTCCCCCAGGTTTAGTCCAACAGAAAGAAAATGTCCAGAGTCATCTGTAGTCTGGATTTTGGCAGGGATGCTGATTGTTCCCAAACCATGCTGTAGGGACACAACAGAACATCAGTAGGTTTTGTTTCCTCTAAGTCTCTCTAGACTGAAGAAGCTGACTGCTCAGAGAAAGATAGGATCTTGGTCTTCCTTGTGGGAAAATAAGCAAACCTTTGGGAAATAAGGGATGAGCACAGAGCTAGCAGACAGCAGAGAGGGTTGGTTTTTTTCAGTGTGGTTTTGCTCACTCTCTGTGATCTGCATGCTATAATAAAAGCTCATGCACTATGATTGTCTACTGGGTTGTAGTCTGACTTGTACTGGGAATGTGTCATCTCCTGTGCTCTTCTCCAGAGCAGAGAATGCCAGGGACATCTCTGCCCTTTAACAGGGTGATCTGGCTCCTTTCCTTGCTGCATTTGTGACCAAGTTAATGCCAAAATGATCCAAAGACAAATTATATGTGTGTTATAGAGGGTCATTTGGGTCCAAAATGTATTGTTAGATTTAAGGTTAGGAATTTGAAAGCCTTCCCAATTGATTAAAACATAAAGGATCCTTTCTAATTAATAACAACTTCAAAAAAAAAAAAAAGACAATCAGAATACCTGAGAGCTTGAGTTTCTTCCAGCTATTCTATAATGCAGTCAAAAGAAATAAGTGCAGTCAAAAGAAGTATGAAAACTGGAAATCTGGAAATGAGCCATAGAGGAGCCTTAGCAATTTATGGAGGGAAATGAAGGATACCCTGAGATTTGTGACAGGTGTGGGAACTGAGTATTGTTATCTGGGATACTGCAGGCCCTGCAATGGCTTCATGTAATGTCCTGCCTTGCAGGGCAGTAAGAAGACTGTTTTGGAAGGAATCATCAGTTTTTTCAATCAGCTGGATAAGAGACAGAAGGAAGAACAGAGGGTTCCAGAGTAAGTTCTTGCTCTGTCACCCCTCTCTTTACTACCTGGGTATTTGTAGTCACACTGCTCCTGCCCAGGGCTCCTTGAATTTGAACACTTAAACCTTGTACAAGAACATCCTTCTTCATCCATAAGGAATGATTTCTGGCTTGGGATGGCTTGTTATTCTCTAGTAAAACTTACAGGTCAGTGGACCTTGAGGTGGCCACAATGCCCCTGGACCAGCTCCGCCACGTGGAAGGCACCGTTATCCTCCACATTGTTTCTGTCATCAACCTGGACCAGGACCTGGGTGAAGAGCTAATTAGACACCTGAAGGTATGGCAAAGATGGAGCAGCCACTGTTCTGGTTTAAAAACTTAATTTATTATCTGGACAAAGGATTTAATTTTTATGATTGCAGTCATGTTCTCTTTAGCAAGTGCTGTGATATGTTTGAAGAGACATGTGCCTGATGGCTGCCTGAATTTCCAGGGTGTTTCAGTAAAGATAACAAGTTTTCTCACTGCTCCTTGCTGTTTCCTAGACTGAGCAACAGAAGGACCCTGGTAGAGCCCTGTGTCCCTTCAGCGTGGCTCTTCTGCTGTCAGTTGCTGTAAAACACAGACTGCAAGAGCAGGTATGTGCTTGATAAGCTTGCAGAGACTTTCCATGGGGATGCACTCTGCACTCCCTGTAAAGGAAAGAAAGCATAGTTAGGTCAGAGTCCCATCAGAATTAGGCTTAAAATGGTTTCAGGATGCTCGTGGGTAGGCAATTAGATCATTGGTATGCTGTACTTTACTGAGCACTGTAAAAGACCCCAGAGCAATATCACAATTTTCCAGGGCAGTGATTCCTGTGGGTTGGTATTGTAGGATGAGAAGAAAAGCAGTCTATTTTTCTAATGTTTTGGCTCTGTGATGGCCACATGAAGAGCATCTGGCAGCAAGTCACCCTCCTTGAAGCACTTAATGAGACTGGTGTATTTGTCCTGACAAAGAAGTGAGTTAAGATTTTTGGCAGGCTCTAGTGGAACTTGTGTCTGGCTGGTGCTCTTACTGGAACATACCCAAGACTATACAGGTCCCATTTCAAAGATCATTTCCTCACACGTAATGATTTTATGTTCCAGATATTTGATTTCTTGAAAACATCAATCACAAGAAGCTGTAAGGACCTGCAGTTCCTTCAGGCCTCCAAGTTTCTGCAGGATTTGTTTCCTCAACAATATGATATAACTGCTGTCATTCTGGAAGTGGTGAAAAATAGGTGAGTTGCTGCCACGTGCTGCAGAACATTCAATGGGCTTTAAAAGTGGGGAGAGTTTCAGCTTTGTTAAAACACTCTGGGATGCTAAATACTTCTGACCATGTGCTGGTAGGGATCAGTGTCAAAATCCAAAGGTTTTATCCCAGTTTTATATTAGCGAATTAAAAAAAAAAAAAAACAAACAACATGCGGCGGTATAAATCTGCTCCTTCTACCTCAAATCTCAGGCTCTGGTGGTACAAAGGACTAAACTGATCAGGGCCTAATCTGCAGTGTGAGTCATGCTGCTGGCTGTAGTTTGTGTTCTGATCAAGGGATGAGGAGTAGGTTCACTGTTTAATCTGGTTTACTACTTAGTCCTTTAAACATCCTGTGGGATAGCTCTGGTCTGTCACCAGTTGTCCTTTAGTTTGATGGGAGGCATTCCTCTTCTCTTTTTCTCCAACTTGAAGATCTTGACATCAGTAGGGTACCTGTGCATCCCAACTGTAGCCTGCTGTTATGTTCAGGTCAGATCTGAGGGCATGTCATTCCCAGTGGTGAGGGAACCTTTGGGCTGGAAAGGAATTCTCATGGAGAACCAGGACTGCAGAGATGTGCTGAGCACCTGTCCCTCAGCCTAAGGACACTCACAGGGTTGTGAGGGCTGTCATCTTCCCTGATGTCATCAAGTGTCTCTCACTGCTGCTTTGGACCCTGGAATGACGGCAGAAGATTTTACCTCAGCTCTAATCCAAACTTTCCTATGACTAAGTAGTTTCTTTCCTCATCTATTTCATGTTTTCCTCAGTGCATTTGGTTGGGACCATGTTACTCAGGGCCTGGTGGATCTTGGCTTCAGCCTAATGGAATCCTATGAACCAAAAAAGCCCTTTGGAGGAAAAGCTGCTGATAACAATTACGGCCTTTCAAAAATGCCAGCCCAGCAAGCTTGCAGACTGGGAGCAAGTATCCTGCTGGAAACGTTTAAGGTAATGTAGGTTTTGGAGAAGGTTTTTTTTTTTTCTTTTTTGTGGGAGGAAAACAACTCTGTTCTTATTCTATCCTGGTAAATGGTGTCGAAACCTTGCCTGCTATATCCATTGTGAGTGTTTTGCAAACAATACTAGATTTTGTCTCCTATTTGACCCTTTCCAGCCATCCTCATGAAGATCTAATTCTAATCTGTTCCAGCTGTCATGGTATTTGTGTAATCCCTATTATTATAAACTGTATTACAGTTTCCAAGAAACTGCAGAGGTAGAGATGGTAGAGAAATTCAGAGGTACAAATAAAATCTGACAAGGTGGGATTGAAACCCATTCATCCCATAGATGACTGGAACCGTTGTGTTCTGAGTGTACTGTGTGTGCCTTGATGTGCTGGTTCTGATTGTCCTGGGATGAAATCTGAATCAATCTGTGTGGATTTAGCTGAAAGGGGACTTCTGGTGACCATCCTTCCTTACCTGTCAGATCTGGATTTGCTTTGTACTGTACAATGCCTGTGCTGTGAAGTACAGCAATATCTTAAAGGTTTTTATTTATTGTTCTTCCTTATTCAGGTTCATGAGCCCATCAGAAGTGATATTCTTGAGCAGGTTCTGAACAGAGTCCTCACAAAAGCAGCATCTCCTGTCAGCCACTTCATAGGTAACAGAAAAGAGAGAGAGAAATGTGCTTTGCTCTGTGGACAGTCTCAACACAGCTCCTCAAAACTCATTATAGAATCACAGAATTGGGTTTGGGTTGGGTGGGACCTTTGAAGGTCATCTAGTCCACTGCCATGTAATGAGCATGAAGATCTTCCATTAGACCAGGTTACTCAGAGCCTCATCCAACCTAACCCTGAATGTTTCCAGGGATGGGACATCCACCACCTCTCTGGGCAACCTCTGCCAATGTTTCACCACCCTCACTGTAAAAAATTTCTTGTTTATATCCACTTTGAATCTACCTTCTTTTAGTTTAAAACTATTAGCCCTATTCTTATCACAAAGCTACTGATAAAAAGTCTGTCCCTGTCTTATAAACCCCATTTGAGTACCAAAAGGCTACAACAAGGTCTCCCCAAAGTTGACTTCTCCAGGCTGACCAACCCCAATTCTCAGCCCATCTCAACAGCAGAAGTGCTTCAGCCCTCTGAACATTTTTGTGCCCCTCTGGACCTGCTCCAGCAGGTCTCTGTCCTGCTTGTGCCGAGGACCCCAGAGCTGGACACAGTACTCCAAGGGGGCTCTCACCAAAGTGGAGTAGAAGGAGAGAATTCCCTCCCTCAGCCTGCTGGCCAAGCTGCTTTTGATGCAGCCCAGGATGTGATTTGGTTTCTGAAGCACCTGCTGAAGTGACCTGAAGCCTAGAAAATCAGTTGTTCCTTCTCCTCTGACTGAGGTATCAGCTGCATCAGATTGCCTTGTATTCATCACAGGTGAAAAATATGTTTGCAGGCAGTTGCCATGGAACAGCTGACGCACAGAAAATCAGAATCATCAGTCAGTTGCCTGTTCCACGTTCCCAGCCTTGCCTTCTCCTCGTCCTTGGGCTTGGGAGCCACTGGGGCTCCTGGGATGTCAGTGCTGCAGCCTCTTCCCTTGCATCTCAGTGCCCTCTGCTGGGGTGAGGCCGTTCAGCTGGGCTGGGAGCATTTTTAGTGCTTGGTGTCTGCAGCAGACTCGGTTTGTCAGTGACCTCTCTGTGTCATGGAAGGTCTTTGATTAGTCTGTAATTGTTAGCTCTACAGACATCTTCTGCTGAGGCTTTTCTGGCCCCTTGGCATCAGCTGTTCTTTTTGTCCTTTTATTTTTCAGACTTGCTGTCCAATATTGTTGTGTCTGCTCCTCTTGTGCTTCAGACTTCATCCTCCAAAGTCACAGAGACCTTTGACAATTTGTCCTTTTTGCCCATTGACACAGTGCAAGGGCTTCTCCGGGCAGTACAGGTAAAACTTTGCATTTCTCCATGGGTCTCCTTGCTACTTCAGTTCCAGTGACAGCTCTGGGCCACAATTACATGCATGATCTGATAACCCTCCTCATGAAATAAGCCTTCATTCTCTGCTGTGGGTTGTTTGGTGTAACATGGAACTGTTCTTCAAGCATGGATTTGCATGTGCCCTCTAGCAAAAAGCATATGGTGTGGTCTGGCACAGTACCAAAACTGCTCTGTGCTGACCTTTCATCTGGAAGATGCCCAGATGCTGCACCCTGTAGAAAACTAAGTCCACAGTGTTTAGCTGAGCAGCTGTAGCTGTCACATTGATTTTTCTCCTTCCAGCTCCATGTCAGTGTTCCTCTTTGCCTGGGCTGAGATACTGCCCTGGTGTTTTAGCTTTCATCTGTTTTGTCCAACCTGGGGATATTTTCCTAGTTATTTTCCTAAGCTCTTGCACTGTGTCCTCACTGACCTGCTAAGGTGTCTCACTGCCACAGCTCTATGGGTTTTCTTGTCTATTTTAAAATGTTTTGGTCTTCCTACTGTACTGATGACAGTACTGGAAATTCAGGGCCAGATGGGCCTGAGGAAGATGAGCTCATATGCCCCAAGGGCTTGGCATGCCTTAGTGCTTTTCTCTCCAAAGGTTATTTTCCTTTCCAGCCTCTGCTCAAAGTCAGCATGTCAGTGAGGGACTCCCTGATACTTGTTCTCCAAAAAGCTATCTTTTCCAGGTAAGCTGGGGAGAGGATTCTTTGAAAAAATTTCTACAACTCATTTATGGTTTTGGAGCAGAAGTATTTTTTTATTTTGGGCTGTCTTCTTACAGTGTTCTTCCCATAACTGGATAGTGACATCTCCTGTCCCTTTAGCCTGGAACTCTGGTACAGTCACAGCTCCACTGAATGGTAACAAAAATCCCAGCCCCCATCTGAATGAATGGGATTTGCAAGTTCAGAAAGCTGTTGGGAACTCCAAATACATAGGCAAAATTAAAACCAATTCCACAGCTAAATACATCCAGGGAGGGTCTGGATGGAAGACTTGGTGTTTCTGTGAATAAAGCAAAACACCAGGTTTTTATTAGGAATTTTCCAACTCTGAGGTCTGTGACATTCTCCCAGCTTTCAAGGGATATTTAATACTTAGGTCTTGGCCTGGTCTTTTCCTGAGTGTGAGCATTGTAAGACAGAAAGGAGATTGAATATTTTGAGAATGTAGAGCAGGGGACTTTCCAGCAAACTGCCCAGCTCTTGACTGTTTGGGACTGTACTACCCTCTTGGGAAATATAGTTGTACAGGGCCCAGTCACTCTGTATTTGTGGCCTTTTTTTCATTGCTGAGTTGATATTTTATGTGCTTCTGAGCTTCTTGCTTCCACATTTCCTTACATAACCCTCTTTCCTGTCCCAATTCCCAGGCAGCTCGATGCTCGTAAAGCTGCAGTTGCTGGCTTTTTGCTCCTGTTAAGAAATTTTAAGGTTCTGGGCAGCCTGTCCTCTTCCCAGTGCAGCCAGGCCATTGGTGCCACTCAGGTAAGTGCTGTTCTGCAGTCCCATGTGAGACAGGCTGGTGTCTAATATCCACTGTTTGAAGCAACTCAGAAGGGAAGTGTTCCCCCAGAATGGAAATACAGCTTTAGTAAGGATTAGTCCTGGAAATCCAGCAAGGATTTCCTTCCTGTAAGGAAAGCTTTAGGAAGTGCAATGTGCAAAGAGAAGCTGGCCTAGAGATGTTGCTTCTCAGAGCCATTCTCACAGCACCAGTGCTCTGGGGAGCATTCCCACTGCTCCATGACAGTGATGAGGAGCCTGGCAGCACAAGGACTATCTCAGTGATTGTTCAGGGGCCAGACCCTTATCACCTTGCTCCTGTGTTGTGATATTGTAACCAGTATAACGTGACTAATGTTCCTTCTCAGGTCCAGGCAGATGTTCATGCCTGCTATAATTCTGCAGCTAATGAGGCCTTCTGCCTAGAAATCCTGGGCAGCCTGAGGCGATGTTTGAGCCAGCAAGCAGACGTTCGACTCATGTTATATGAGGTAAACATGGTTTCTTCTGTCTCTTAAACAGCCACAAGCTCTTCTGTGGTCTGATTCTTCTCCAGCCTCAGGTAAATAACAGCCATGTTACTGTGAAAAACAGCCTTTCAGCTCAGTTTTGTTCTTCATGGGACATGTGTAACATGTTTTCACTCCTTCTGTTGCTGTTTTTTTGACCGTTATGCACCCAAAGACACGTTGATGTATCTTCTTCAGCTCATGCATTGTTTAAGAGCAAAAATATGTCAAAGTCTGTCTTGCTGTGGTAGGGCCTAGGGAATGGGAAGGATGTTTGATGCCCTGTGAGGAGGAGTGGTATAACAGGCACTGGGCAGATGTGGAGCTGTTGAGAGTTAATTATGGGCTCCAAAGAAAACCCTGTCTGGAGAGTATGGAGAAACTTCCTTAGAGACTGCATCAGGGATCTGTCTTTTCTCCTCTTCCTTTCCAAGTTTCTGTAAAAACTTGGCTGTCCTTAGGTCTGTTGTGATAGGCCTGTTATAAAGGGCCATTTTTGGGTGCATATCTTAGGCTGTGTTATAACCATGGGATACCACCTTGAGGAAAAACACCCTGTACCAGTCAGAGAGGTTTTGTTTCCTTCTTATCTTGGGTTGGATTGACCTTTGATGAGCTGCAAGTTCTGGGTGTATTCGTCACTGTTGCTAGAAAACTTGTGCTTGCTTTATCCATCCACTGAGTTTTCTCAGTCTGCAGGATCTGTTGCCTCCTACAGTTTCCCCACGGGCTTGTTTTGCCTTTGAAGCAGGGTTTCACAGTTTGAAGTTGGATCTTGTGCTTGTGTTAAATAGCAGTGAAAGTCACTCTGGGCTTGATGCCACCGCTGCTAGGGAGATACAGCTTGTGAGAGGGCCCCTGTGAGGAAATTCATACTTTTTCTGATTCATACCTTCTTTCTGTGGTGCCTTTGCTTTGCCAGGTATGGAGTTTTACACTGAGCACATTGTTACTTCCTCATGGTTCCTTGCGGTGCCAGTGTCGTTGCAGTCTGATGACGCCAACTTCTTATGCCTGTGGTTCATTTTCTCTGCTGTGTCAGCCAACTTGTCCTTCCTTCCTGTCTCCAGGGTTTTTATGATGTCCTTCGCAGGAACTCCCAGCTGGCCAGCTCTATAATGGAAACACTTTTGTCCCAGGTAAAGTCCTGCTCCATGGTGGGGCTGCAGAATTCTGCACTTCCACCAGTATGGCAAACAATTAAATATTGGGGAAGTTGTTTTCCCTCACTCTGGAAGCATGTTTGGGTGCTGTGACACTTCCCTAAGGAGGTGCTCAAACCCCTGCTACACTGTGAGAGCAGACTGGGTCAACACCTGGAGACAAATTCATTTCCTGCCATAGGGTGGAAGAGGAAGGATCTCTTGGAGCTCTTTCCAACCCTTCAGTTCTTAGGTGCTGTGGAAAATGTGAGCCCAGAGAAGTTCTTTGTGCTCTCCCTGTTCCTTAGCAGTGCACAGCAGTTACCCTCCCATAGTTCCCCAAGGATATGTGCTGACACAGTAATTATTGTTGCTGTCTTCCCATCGGGAGAATACCCAAGTCCTTGTAGGATCTGGGAGGATTAACTCATCCCCCAGCAGTGTTGCTCATGGCAACAAGACAATCACATTTCCTCAATCCATTGGACAGGCTGTGCTTTCTTTGAGACAAGTAATTTTCTTCCCTTTAATCATCCAAAGAGTTCATGCTGACTAATTCCAGCTTTCCCATGACTGTATAGGGTCTGGTAAAGAACATGAACAGAGCCAAGACAGCTTTTGGGTAACAGAGGGCACTTAATAGTAAGTTGGTGTAAAGGTGTAAAATTTTATAGCATCATTATGTATCTATAACTTTCAATGGCAGCAGCAGCTATTGATCCTCATTGTTTAAAGGAGGGGTAACACTGCAGGTGGGGTGCAAGTGATGTCACTTGTTGAGGCAACACAACAGCAAGTGGTCAGCTAATCTTGTTTTAGGGCACTAATGTGTCCTGGCTGAGCTACAGGAGCAACTCAAGAAGGGATTTTAATCACCAGTAGAGCAGATGACATGGCTCATGTACAGTCCCCTTATCACAGTGCCAGGTTTTGCTCTCTAGAATGGGGTACAAAGATGATTGTGCTCTGTTTTCAAACATCCTAAGAGGCTCAGTTACCAAGTAACTGGTTATTTTTATTTCTTGTTTTCTGTGACAGATAAAGCAATATTACCTGCCCCAGCCAGACCTCCTGCCTCCACTCAAACTGGAGGGATGTATTATGGCTCAGGGAGATCAAATCTTTCTGCAAGAACCACTGGTAAGAGCTATATTGTTTGGCCACAGCTGCAAGCTCATCTGTTACTAGCATTCTAGTTGTCCTGCATGAGCTGAATACCTTGTGCCTCTTCAGCCTCTTCTAGCCTGGAGCAATTCTTTTAATAGCAACAGAGCTGGGCATCTCACCCCTGCCTCAGGCTATTTATTTGAGCTCCCCAAGCATAGTGGTTGTGGGGACCTGTGTGAAAAATGCTCTAGGAATAGTGTTCTTCTGTTATCCTCCACTGAGTTCACCCTACGGGGTTTTTTCCCTCCTTTAACTTAATTCCACATAAAATAGTTGTGCAGTGTGTGTGTGTGTCTGTGTGTGTAGGAGGGGGAAGAATTTGTCCTTTGGTTTTGCTCCTTTGAAATTGTTGGAGATGAAACCTCAATGATTTGTTGAATTTCCAAGAGAACAAATTCAAATTAATCATTTTGTTTTCCCCTAAGGAAGCTTGTGTGCAGTAGCACACCCAGGAAGGGCACAGACACTTCAGCTAGAGTGAGAATCCCTTTGGAAATTCCCTTCCCATCTCCTTCAGTACCTCAGGTGGCTGGGTGGAGGGAGCAGTGGGAGTTAAGTCTTTACATCCCATCTAGAAAAGCTCAGGCACAGAGCACTGTCTGAAGCTGGAACTGAGCAGCTTTGTGTGAGATTACTGATCCCCTCAATTTGGGAATCAGGCATATCCTCAAGACTGAAGGCAGTTACAAAGACAGCCACAGCTCTGTACATCCCACCAGAACAGTCCGGCCCCTGTCCACTGCTACCAGTGACCTCCAGCTCAGAGGCTGAGTGTGACTGTGTGGCTGCTTCCTCCAGGCCCACCTGCTCTGCTGCATCCAGCACTGCCTTGCCTGGTACAAGAGCACTGTGCGTCTGTGCCAAGGAGCTGAAGATGACGAGGAGGAGGAGGAGGAGGGTGTGGGATTTCAGCAAAACTTTGAAGAGATGTTAGAATCTGTCACACGACGAATGATCAAGAGCGAGTTGGAAGACTTTGAACTGGTAAATCAGATTTTCAGTTTGACTCAGTGGGAGAAGATGCCGAGTTCTTGTCAGTTTTTAAAAAGATTTTTCACTTGTTTCCTTTACCTCTCAGGATAAATCAGCAGATTTTTCGCTGTCTTCTGGTGTCGGTGTGAAAAACAACATCTATGCCATTCAGGTGATGGGAATTTGTGAGGTTCTGATTGAGTACAATTTCAACATTGGGAATTTCAGGTAAAACATTAAATCTTACCCTCTAGCACTAGCTGTGCTATTATTTGCCCAGCTCTTTGGAGTACAGCGTCATTGGTAGTGCCAACACAGAATCAGTGATCTGAGCGTGAGTGCCTTGTGGCACAGCCATTCACAGAGCTTGGGGAATGTTTTCCTTTGGAATGTCATGTGTTGTGGGAGATGGGATCTGACATTTTGTAGAAGAGCAGCTTGAGGAGGATTGGGTGAGGTATACCCTGTTAGGGAGATGTAACAGGTTTCTTTATTTAGGCAGTGTCACTGTGTAATTTGGCAGCTGAAGCTTCAAATAGGAAAATCCAAGAATGCATTTTCTCCATTAATACTTTCTACAATACTATTTTATTGCAGTAAGAACAAGTTTGAGGATGTCCTAGGCCTGTTTACATGTTACAACAAACTCTCTGAAATCCTGAAGGAGAAAGCTGGAAAGAACAAATCTGCCTTGAGCAACAAAACTGCACGGAGCTTCCTGTCCATGGGTTTTGTATCTACTCTGCTCACAGCTCTGTTCAGGTGAGAAGGTGTCCAGTCCTCTGTGGAGCAGAGCATCGATTCAAACCATGTGTTAGTGTGCTTGAAAAGGCTGGTGCAGCTCTTACCCTCTAAATGTTCACTTAAAGCTATCAAAACAACAGGTCTTTTCCACCCTCAGTCCAGCCAGAGCTTTTATTTGCAAATGCATATTAAATTTTGGATCTCGTAGGCCATTCCTGAGCTTCCTGTGTGCATCCCCAGTCCTCTGACAGTTCTGGTCCTGCAGGGACAATGCCCAGAGCCACGAGGAGAGCCTGGCTGTGCTGCGCTCCAGCACGGAGTTCCTGCGCTACGCCGTCAGCGTGGCTCTGCAGAAGGTGCAGCAGCTGGAGGAGACGGGACAGACGGACGGACCAGACGGACAGAATCCAGAGAAGATGTTCCAGAACCTCTGCAAAATCACACAGTGAGTCAGTGTGGCACGTGGAGACATCAGCAATGCGTTTTCTGGGATTTTTGATTCTCATTCTTCTTTGAAAGGAGAATGCAGTCCATAGCTGTTCCATACTGTTGCTGGGTTGGGGTCAGTGCCTTTCTGTGCTCCTGAGAAATCAAGTGGAGGCACTACAGTTTCTGTGCCATAGTGAGTGATACAGCTTTAATAACTTGGCCTGGAAGAACCAAATGCCATCAAACATTTTCAGCCTCTTTCTGACTTCTTGTTCATCACTCTTTGTCACAGAGAAGGTAAGATGATTACAGGCTGGATTCTTGAGGCCTCTGGAATGCAGCAAAGTTAAAATTCACTTCAAGCTACAGAACAAAACAGATGTGTGAGGGACACAAGCTTTAGAAATCATTTGTTTAGGACTTCTGCAAGATGCTTGAAGACATTCATGCATCTAATCCTTTGGAAATCCAAGAATGTGAACCATGTAAATGTCTTTTGGAATCTAGGTCATATCTGCATGGGGTCTTTTCAGAGCCCAGTCAGCAGAGAGCACAAAATGCAAATTACCCCTGCCATGCATAATGCCGGTTTTGTGTCTCACCCCAAATAATAGAGGCTATTTTTGTTGCAGTCATTAGGACTACATGTGAGCTACATGTTTTGCGTGATTGGACATTGAAACAGAATAAGATCATCTGTGCAGGCAACAGAACTAATGAGAAGAAAGGAGAGGGAACAAAAAAGGGAAGAAGTGGGGTTAGGGAAGCAGGAAAATTATGTTTGCCTACAAATAGAAAAGTCTTCTTTGGGCCAAACAATTTTGCTTTCTTCACAGGTCTTTACTTTGCTTTGCCTGCCTTTACCTTTCTGATTTTATTTATAGAGAGCCCTGTAATGAATTCTGACATTTCACAGAACCAAACTGCCACGAGTAAAGCTCTTTTTGTCACTGGTGGATTTGACACTAGTGGTCAGGGTAGTCTGAGGAAAAGGGAAAGCAGGGTGGAAGAAATGAGTGTGAAAAGATGGACTTGAAATGGGATTGGAAGGTCCCTTGGCACCTGGAAAGAATTAAATTATTTAGCTCTGCTGGAAGAATGCAGTAGCTGTTTTGCTGACATTGAAATAAAATCTTCTTAAAAAATATTTCTTCCCTACCATTTTCTGTAGGTAAAAGACCTTCCAGTTTAGTTATATTAAAAATGGGATCCTAAGAGTAGATCTAGTTCTTGCCCTGTGCAGCCAGCTTTACTGGAGTTAATCTCATCTCCCATCCCACAGGGTTCTGCTTTGGAGGTACACTTCAATTCCCACCGTTGTTGAGGAATCAGGGAAGAAGAAAGGCAAAAGCATTTCACTTCTGTGCTTGGAAGGTTTGCTGCGGATCTTCAACACGGTGCAGCAGCTGTACTCTGCCAAGATCCCCCAGTTCCTGCAAGCCCTGGGTAGGCACATGGTACCATTCTGCTCTGGTTTCTACCCTCCAGCTTCCAGCCCATGTGTGGGCAGGTCCCTTTATCCATAACTAGGGAGAGATGGGTCTGGTTCTTGTTTCTCAGCAACAAGGTGGGCTTAGTAGCATAGATTTTCACACCAGAGACAGGTTCTAGAGATATATTTTACCTGCCTTTATAGAGCTCTCAGTCTGTCAGCAGAGGATAGCTGGGGTCTGACACAGCAGTCATCTATTTGAAGTTTGCCTTTAACATGTTTTTCAGCTCACCGTGGTTCTGCAGTCTGTATTCCTCCTCTAGCTGTGAGCAGTCTTTCCCACTTTTGGAAATAAATCCTGTATTCTGCTCTTGGCATTTAGCTTTTTTTCTGCACCTTTCTGTCTCTGCCAGATATTACTGATGGTGACGCAGAAGAAGCGGATATTAATGTCACAGAGAAAGCTGCCTTCCAGATCCGACAGTTTCAGGTGAGTACCACTGTGTGCTGCAAGTGTTCCAAAGCATTTGGGATTCTGGCAGGAAACACTGCTAGCTCTCTGTTGCCTGACCACAGGGTTGAGTATGTGATAGCAACTGTGGCACTGATTCACTAGCAGTTCAGAGAAGTTTCTGATCCCTGAGGAAAGCTTCTTTAGGGTGGCTGGATGTGCATGTGTGTTTACAGAACTCTAGGTTCTTCAGTGCAGCATAAACTTACCTGAGTATTCTAAAAGTCACACTGACCATCTGCAGGCTGTGTGTAAGCACTCCTATCAAAAATCAGCACTTGTTCTTGAGAAGAGTCCTGTTTTTGTACTCTTTGTCATTCTCCTTGCTGCTGATCCCTTTATCTGCTTGCAGCTTCTGGTTATTTGCTTATGCAACACATATTCACACTCAGGGAGTGTTTTCCTTCCCCTAACCAGAGGTCCCTGGTGAACCAGCTCAGCAGTGCTGAAGATGACTTCAATGCCAAGGAAACACAGTCACTCATCACTGTTCTCTCCACACTGTCCAAACTGCTGGACCCAGCCTCACAGCAGGTACTCCTCAGCCTTCACATGGTGGCTGGGTGTCATAGCCATGGGTGTGGGAAGGAGATTATCAGATGGGGTTGGCATCTGTAGGCTCTGGCATGTGTGCCCTGCTCCTCCTAGACACCACACCAGGTCAAAGGGGCAGTTCTGTTACACTGTGAAGGGCTCTCCTGTCACACACCTGCAAGGACCCTTCAGAGGAAGTTGTCTTGCCACCCCATTCCTGCACATTCTGATCCTGCCTTTGGGCACCTGAACGATTTGTTTGGCTGAGCAGGGACTCCTAACATAGCCTAGGTGTGGTGTGGCCTCCACATGGGAGTAGAGGCAAAAAAGGCCAGCAGACTTGTGTCCAGTCCAAACTGGCTGAGTGCCTAATTCCTTCCATGCAAGGAGTCATTTTCTAAAGTGCCCCAATTTTACAAGCTAGGAACTGCACTAACTGTGCCAGAAGTCTGGAGTCATCATTTACCTTAAATTAAATGGAGCTGTTACTCTGTCCAAGGGGATGTATAGCCATTACCCTGTCCTGGGTCTCAGTTTTTGACTTGTTAGTAGGCTAAGTGTCCCTTGTGGAACTTGACAGAGCACAGCTGGGTTCCCTACTCATCTTCCTCTGCTATGATTCATTGTCTTGGATTTTTATTATTAGTAGTAGTTTTGTATTCTGTTTCAAAGTCATGGTATCTTTTCTCCTCTTAAATAGTTCCTTCAGTTCCTGACTTGGACAGTCAAAGTTTGCAAAGAAAATGCTCTTGGTAAGTAAGCTTTGAGGAGCATGTTTAGATGTGATGTGTCAGGTCTGACATTAGACCCTTACATGCTCTGTCCTGGTTTTACCTCTTTGTCAAGATACATTCAGGTCCCATTCTGTGGCAGATTGCCACAACATTGTGATATAAGTACAAGTTTTACAGAGGGAGCTCCATCTCTAAAACTATTAGTATTTTTGAAGGAAAGGAAGCCACTCACATACTTGACTTTTCTGCCTTGTTATTTAGGCCCAAATTGGGATTTATACTCTGGAAAGACAGTACTCTTGCCAGGGTTTGTATTGCACTTCCTCAGTGCTTTTGGTCACCATTTGCCTATGACCCAACAGCTCCAATGGGCCATAGTTCCCCTTGCACTATTACAAGGGATGCCTGATGTTTTAAACTTTGCTTTTGTAGCTGGGGTATTTTGATAGGATTTTCACCTACTGCTGAATCCATACTGAATCTGAGACTTTCCCTCACTGGATGTCTGATGTTCCTAAGTAGCTAGGCAAGCTCTGCACCTGGCACTGTGTCACTTTCTCTTCCCCACAGAGGATATTTCTTGCTGCAAGGGTTTGCTGTCTCTGCTCTTCAGTGTCCACGTTCTCTACAAGAGCCCTGTTGGTCTCCTGCGGGAGCTTGCACAAGACATCCACGCCTGCCTGGGAGATATAGATCAGGTATGATGCAGGAGCAGCTGAGCTCTTCCTCATAGTGCTGTCAGAATCGAGTGCATCTCTGGTGCAAACTGTGTGACAGCAGTTAAAGTCTAACCAGAATTTGTTCTCTCTCCTCTGCCCAGGACATAGAAGTGGAGGGTCGGTGCCATTTTGCCGTAGTGAATGCCAAGACTGCAGCCCCCACTGTCTGTGTGAGTCAGAACAGCATGTGTGTGACACCTGCAGAGTCCAAGGCTACTGTGCTTGGAGCAGCTTGCAGGTTCCTGTTGTGCCAAACTCCTCCAAAAATCTGTTTTGTTATTGGTTTCTGTCTCAGCTGCTGGTTCTGGGTCAGGTGGACAAGGTCCTTGAAGAGGTGGATTGGCTTATCAAGAAACTCGCCAGTCTGGGGTCAGACACATCAGGTAATGAAAGTGGTCCAGTTCTTACTGTTACATCTTTGTCAAAAAGATGAGCAAAAAGATATTTGGGGATTTTGAGATAGCATCATCTAAGGTCAGGTTAAACTCTCCCTTGAGCTGGTTCCACATGAACAAAATAAGATAAGGGTGTTGTCATAAAATCTCTCCAGTGATTATTTTCCCCTTGCCCCGCTGGGGCTTTATGCATCAGACACAAAGATGGTCTTTTGTGCCTCCCACCTGCACAACTGGATTCATTAGATATATATTCACCAGATATTCATCTCTTTCTTCTAGAAGACCCCTCTCAGGCATCAAACCAAACTCAGGCTCTGGAGAAAGGTGTAATTCTGCAGCTGGGAACTCTTCTGACAGTCTATCATGAGCTGGTGCAGACTGCACTCCCAGCAGGGAGCTGTGTGGACACACTGCTGAGAAGCCTCAGCAAGACATACGCAATTCTCACCTCCCTCATCAAACACGTGAGTGTGCTCTGCTGACTGTGGGCTGCCCCTGAGCTAAAAACCTTCTCCCCATCTGCTGCAGCAAGCTCTCAGTGACCCCTGGCAGCAGCTATGCTCAGGACTAGCCTGTTGATCTCTTGAAGGAGTTGAGCCCTTGTTCTGCTGGCTTTCATGCCCTCAGTTTCGTGCCCTTTCTGAGCAGTGATAGTTGTACCAGTGGAGATAAAAGGAAAGCTTCTCTCTAGCTGAATTTGGCTTTGCATGGCTTGGAGTTGCTATTTCCAGTGTGTGCTGTGGGTTCCTCTGCACAACTGTGTGCACAATGAAGGGCACTCACAGTGTTCTCACAGTGCTCACCAGCCCTGCCCTTGCCACTCATTCCCATTCCCTGAAGCAGGACCTGGGGGAACTGGGCCATGAAACTCCACAGGCCTGTGGAGCTCCTTTGAGACCAGTGGTGACTGCCCCAGAGCTCTCCTCTCACAGCTCTGGAATGCAGACATGGCATTTGGGGTGTAACAAACCACTGGGGAGGATATCTGTGCTAATCCTGCCCTCCCCACTGTGCCATTGTGTGAGCTGCTTCGAGCTCCAGCTGGACACAGGGTGGGCACAGCACACCTAGAAGAAACTCCTGTTTTCCTTGCAGTATATCCAGGCTTGCCGCAGCAGCTCCAACACCATCCCAGGAAGACTGGAAAAGCTGGTGAGTGTGAGCAAATTTCTGGGGAAATGGCTCATTGCCTTGAGTTAGGAGTAACAGCAGCCTCTCTGTCTGCTCCTTTGCAGGTGAAGCTCTCAGGCTCCCATCTGACCCCACAGTGTTACTCATTCATTACTTACGTACAGGTGAGGCCTAAATTAACTGGCAGAATCACAGGCAGTCTGTCTGATGCTGAGTGGTGTATCAGCTTCAGTACACAGGCACTCTTGGGGATTATTAATCTTCTTGACATGACCTGAGTTTCTCACAGTTCAAGCTTTACTTTGTCAAATATAGCATAAGACATTTCAGCACCATTGGGACTGAACATGCTGATTTCTGCTTGAGCAGGGAAGGAGCTGGGCTTTAGCTGTTTTTTTTTTTTTCCCCTCTGTTCATGTGGGGTTTTTTGGATGAGATTAATACTGCTGTTAACCACAATGGCAAATAAAGGTCAACAACACTGCAGTCATCACAGTGTGAAGTAATGTGGGTGCCAAAGACTGCAGTGCTGGAGCTGGGATTTATCTGCCTGGAGAGGACCTGGGTACTTATGTGAGGACCATAGGAATTTTACAACATACTGGGGAAGGTGTCATGGTGTGCAGAGCTATCACTGCTGGAGATTCTCATGCATGCATATCTGACTGTATAAATTACAAAATTAGTTTCTTTCTTGATTTTTTTGGTTTTTTTTTTTTGAGATCATACCTAATTCTACCCTTATATTGCTACCTTTCTGTTATCTAGCTGGTAATGCTGTAAGCTGGCTAGAGCAAGGACTTCTGGCCTTTCTTGGCTGGGCTTTCTTCCCTGCTTACCCTCTAATGACACATCTTTTGGCATTCTCCTTCAGAACATCCACAGTGAGAGCTTAAGCTTTGTAGAAGAGAAGAAAAAGAAGAAGAAAGAGGATGAAGCTGCTGCAGTCTCCACAGTAATGGTAAGACTGACTCACTCCATGAGAACCTAGGCAGGATCATACACCTCGAGGTTTGTGGTACCTGGTGGCTTCTTACAGATCACCAGACAATTTGTCATTTTGGCCTTTAAGTAAAAACAAAATTTAATATACTGTAATTTCAGAGAAAAGTCTAAAAAAGCACAACCAAACAAAATACAACCAAAACAAAAACCACAATAAAAAAGCTATCTTCACTAAATGGAGCTTAAAATCCTATCGACATGAAACAAAGGTCAATCTGGATAGTCTGCCTTGTCTGGTATTTTCACCATTTGGGGGTGAGCTATGAAATTAGAGATAATTGGGGTAAGCTATAGGGTAAGCTATGAAATTAGAGATCTGGGCTAATTTCTTGGAACTGATGTTGCATCCTCTTAAAGTGTTTCTTAATTTTATCAGCACATTTAAAGATGAAGGAAGGCGTGGATTCCACTAAAGTAAAGCAGTTGAAAATGACTGGATTATTTGTTTGGGAGCAAGTGAGCAGGCTGGCAGGTTCCTGGTCCTTGATGTCCTTTGTTTGTGCTCCCAGACAGCATTTCCTCCGTCTCGACAGCTGTCCCAGACATTCCTGTGATGTTAAGGGTTTAAAAAAGCCACAAGTATGATCTTCCTAGCATTTCCCTGAGTGTATGGAAATGGGCTGAAATGCTGTATCTGCCTGTCCTTCACCACGCTGTCACCATGGGGAACAAACACCAGTGCTGGTGAATAAGCAGGACAACAATGTGGTGAAACGTCAGGATGCTCCTTGCTTGGATGGCTCATGCTTGTGGTGCCTTAGGAAGCTGGAGCAGAGGAGCTGCTGACAGGGATGTCAAGGCTGTGGACTGCAGGCAGAGCACAAAACAATGCACAGGAGAGCCTCACTGCAGAACCATCCTGGGAGTCAATTTAAAGCTAGTGACAAAGCTGGCAAAGCTTGCTGGGTGGGGCAGGACTGGTACAGGGCAAGGCTAATGAAGACTCTTTCTAAACTGGGAATGTTCTGGTCTTCATGTCACACTACAGTGCCATTGTGCCCTTCCAAATCTGACCCATCTCATTCCTCTCACATTTCAGGCCAAGGTTCTTCGGGAGACCAAGCCAATCCCAAACCTGATTTTTGCAATTGAGCAGTATGAGAAGTTCCTTATCCATCTCTCCAAGAAGTCAAAGGTAATGTAAAGCAGAGGGATCTTCTGTCAGCTGAACCTAGTGGAACAGTGGGATCAATGGCATGGTGGAGGGCTGTTGTTAAAGTCTCTATTAATGCTCAGATTAGGAAGGTGTAGGGACCTTTCAGCCCTTGCCCATGCTCCTGGCCCAATACTGCTGAACTGTTGCCACATTGATACCAGCCCATGCCAACATCAGTCCACATCTGTGGTTCCTGGTGGAGTAGAACCTCATGCCAGCTCTCCTCACTCTCCCCCAGTCTGTGTCATGAAATGTACCACAAGGTCCTGCATGAGAGTGAGAGTAGCTGGCAATCACTTGGCTTTTAGGAAAATGTAAAGGGCCCCTGGACTGCACGGGGGCAGGTGCTTTTTCACCCTCTTTGTGCTTCAATCCTGCATTATTACTGCAATGGACTCTGTCCCAGTGCTGTTCAAGGGACTAGGCAGGGTAAGAAACTAAAGAGGCTCACGGCTGAATGTTTCCCCTGCCTGGCTGCCCCTGGGTTGCTGCAGGTGAACCTGATGCAGTACATGAAGCTGAGCACCTCCCGGGATTTCCGCATCAACGCCTCCGTGCTGGACAGCGCCCTGCAGGAGCGGAACTCCGAGGATGCTGAGAACGAGCCACACAACGACCAGGTCAGCATCCATTTAGCTGCTTTTACTGATTGCTTTCCTCCTCTTTAGAAGCCAGCTGTATTTGTGAGTTGTGCAGAACAGCTTGTCTTTCCTGGGTTAGCTCTCACTTTAATACTAAGCTGATAGGAAGGAGAGAACAGCTTCTCTCAGAACACCCCCGACACCCCAGCCCTCTGCCTCTAGCAGCCTTTATTTTCATGCACCAGCTCTGTTCCCTGGTCTTGGGGAAGTGAAACTGTTGACTAGGATCAGACCTTTGCAGCACGATGCAAAGTGGTTTTGTATGCAAGTTTTTGTAGATAAAGACCTGTCAGGGCAAATTCTGCAAGGCATCATTCTCCTCAGACCCATCTCTCCTACACAGTGCTGGTGAAGGCAGTGCAACATGCTGGCTAAGAAAAATAAACAGTTTACTCTGCTGATTGTCCAGGTTTTTATTGGTGCTTCTGTCCATATTTTCCTGAGTGTTTCAACAAGCCAAAACCCAGGACAGCATCCCTGTACTGTGCCACTGGTAGCCTGTGGTCTAAGTTCCAGCATGAACTGGGTAGGGGGTGACCCATGGGGAAAGTCTCAGTGGCTGATAGGTATCCCATATTCAGGTCATTTTGTTAGTGAGAAAAAAAGAGCTAAATCCTGTTCTGCACAGCTTCTTGCTCTAGGTAACCATTCCTTAGACTGTTCACACAAAAACAATCACACTCTACTGCTGCTCTCTCCCTCCCCTCTCCAGAGCAGCACAGCAGAGCAGACAGATGAGAACCAGGAACCCAAAAAGAAGAGACAGAGAAAAAAATAAACTGGAGTTGCTGCCACTGCCTCCTCTCACAGTGCTCATTCCATGGTGGACTCTCCTTGGTCTCAGAGGCTGCAGATATGGAGATGATGGTTTATTGCTTCTCTTGTCAGATACTTCTGCTTTCTTCCTTTGTGTCCATGGGAGCGACTCTGGCCCCTGTCACAGGTTTCAAAGCTGGCTGCTGCCATCAGAAGTGCCTCTGCTATTTGAATCTTCCCCAGGAATATCCCTTACAGCAAAATGGAAAGGGAGCAGCTGGGATCAGTCAGTCCCTGCCAAAAGATCTGCTTCTGAAAGGACAGGGAGGCTTTGGCACACGGTCTGGACAATTGTCCTGGCCCTCTGGTGTCGTCACTGCTTCTCCAGCGAACCTTTGGTTATTTCAATTATCTGATATATATCCAGTGCTTCCCCTGGAAGACAAGGGGACAGTCAGTTCCCTGCAGTACACTCAGACTGTGCAATGCAAGAGAGTGATGGTTGGGATCTGCTTTAGTTCAGAGCATCGAGCACAGAACGCCCTAAATTTATTCAAGCTTGTGTTTTGGGTGGTGAGAATGCAGAAACCAGCACCAGTAGGGAGCTGGGAACATGAGCTGTTGTGCCTTGGAGTTGAAGCTGCTGTGTGCATCTCCTGAGCAGCGAGAGGCCACAGCTTCCTCTGCCCAGGCTGGTTTTGCTGTTATGTTTTTGCTGACCCTGATTGTGATGCACTCGTTTAATTTGCCTGGTTCTTGGTGAAAAGTTCCCATTTTGCCTACAGAGCACAAATCCTGTTTCTGAAAGCACCCTTTGCCTGTAAGAGTCCTAATAAAGGTTATTTAAGGGCAGAGCATCTGATGTGTGCAGTGACTGAAATAACAAATTTGAGGGCAGGTTCTTCTGTGGGGAAGAGCTGCTGCACAGTGAGGAGGAGCTGCTTTCCCAGCCACGAGTTAAATGTTTGCTTGCAGCAATTGGAGGGTTACACTGAGTGCAGACAGGGATGACTTGAGGCCTTGGGACTGCTGAGGAAGCACCCAGCAATGCCAGAACAGTGCTTGGCTAAGGGAGAGCAGGGAAGGAGAGAAAGGAATGAAAGATTTTGGGTATGCAGGGCAAAATTGACAAAACAAGGTTGCTGAGGTGCTTCCTTTCAGAGAAGAAATTAAATTTGGTTTGTGTTAAAAGTGCACAGGAGGGCTCCTCCAAGGGGCACAAAGCAAACAAAGTGTGGGAGAACAGAGCCAGGCCTGGCTCATCACTCACAAATATTTGGAAAGCAGCAGCATGAACACTTGAGGACTGAGGAAGGAGGGGCAGCCCTGTAGGTCAGAGGATGTGCCAGGAACCAAGGGGCTCATGAGGTGCCACAGGTGAGCAGAGCCCTCAGGGAATGACTACTCAGGCCAAGTGCTCTGCTTAAGCTGGGAAGGCTCATGCAGAGGAGAGGCCAAGGGGCAGCTTGCAGGTGGAGAGGAGATTGCAGGGGACACTGCTCACCTTGAGGGATGCCATACTTCTCCATCCCCATGGGATTTGATGGTGTCACACAGTTCATGGTCACCTCTTTCCTTAAGCACTGGTCAATATCCACTGCACTGAAGAAAGCCACTGACTGTGGCAGGTCCTGGAGGCCCAGTTTGTAGGCAAACATGCACCTGGAGAGCAAGAAAGCAATCAGCCACATTTACCAAACACTGGCCAGCCACCCCTCACAGGGTATTATCACTCAGCAGGTGGGGGACAAGGTGCTTTCTAAGCCCTGGACAGCAGGAGGGCCAAGAATTGCTATAGTGAGCATGGGAGGAACACTCATGGCACCTCCTTGGAAAAAATGGAGCCTCCTCAAGAAAAGGGAAGAATCTAGCCCCTCACTGCTGGCTAATCCTCCCTGGCAGGCAGAGCAGATGCAGGATTTTCCCAGCAGGAAGCCCTGTGCTCGCAGGAGCCAGCACAAAGGCAGGAACGTCAGGGTGCCTGCCCTGCTGTGGCTGCAGAAAGGCTGTTTGTGTCATTCCTGCCTCCACACAGGAGAAACAGCTCACCTTGGCCAGCTCCTGTGTAACCAAACACCCCACGGTGCTGGGAGGGGGATTTGGCAAAGCTGGCTGGGACAGAGCTGGATCAATGGGAGCCCTTGGAGGTCAGGAGCTTCCTAGGCTAAGCTTAGTTCTCTGTGAGGCAGGGAAGCAGCAGGAACACCCCATGCTGTGGGAGGGGGGACAGCACTGGTGCTCACAGCAGAGATGAGCCATGCCCCTTGCTGTCCCCTGAAGGCAGCAGGGGATGAGGGATGGGACAGTTTCAGGCTCCCAGCTCCTCAACCAAGCCCAAAGGCTGCTGCCATGTGACAGCTGCAGACCCAAAGGGAGCATGAAGTGATGCACTTGCATCCCAGCAGAGCCAGTGACTGGCCCCATCCCTGCAGGGCCAAAAGCTGATGATAAAAAAACCCTTTTGTCAGCACATTATCCCTGGAAATCAAAGCTGAGATCCATTTATAGCATGAAGGAACTGCAGCCTCCAGTGCTGCTAACTTGCCCTGAGCAGAAGAAAACTGCTCTGCACCAGCTTGCTGCAGGCAAAGCCAACCCCAGCCCCTGGGGCTTGCCTGTCCCACTCTGGAGTCACAGCTGCTGCTGCCCAGGAGACAGCAGAGCCATCCCAGCTCACCTTGTGAGGAGGTTGGTGATCTGCAGGGCCAGGGCAGCCCGGTAGCGATCCTGGTGCTGGACCAGGTACCGCACCTCGTCGTGGATGCTGATGCAGAAGCGCCCGTTGATGTCAAACTCCTCAAACAGCCACTTCATGGCAACCAGCATGAGGTGCAGGTAGTCCACAGCTGAGCTCTGCACCACCCAGTTCACCCTGCTGGTCACAAACTGGTGAAAGGAAAGAGATGGACAGTAAGAGAGTACTGCAGTCAAGGGCATGGTACCTGTACATGGGAGAAATCTGTTAAACTCAGGGTGGTTGGGTTTTCTGGGTGGCATGGAGATAAAGGCACAATGGGTTTCCCAAATGGCACAAGAGCCTAGTGGGCATCCAGGAATCTAAGAGGGGCTGAACATCAGGTACCCATTTCAGAATATATAAGCAAAGCCAAAATCTCAGCATCCCAGAGCTGCATCCTTACCTCCCCCTTGACCATGGCAGGCTCCAGGGCCCTGCTGATGTGACAGCCCAGCACTGGGGTCTGTGGGGAGGGGGATAAGGCAATGCTTTCCAGCTTGTTGAACATCTCAGACTCAGTGCCTCCAGCCCACACTCTTTGCTCCACCACATTCCACTTCTTCTCCCACCGGGACCTGTGGGGCAGAAGGGAGGTTTGCTGGAAGAGTGGGAGCGGGCTGCAGGTCCCCATTTGAGACCCTCAAACACTCCCTCCTGGTTTGGGGCAGCAGGATGAGACCCTGCTAACTGTTCACTGGGAAAGTGGGTGAGGCTGACGGCCCCCAAATCAAACCTCCTTGGCCCCGGAGGAGCAGGAAGGGCGGACCAGGACTATCCAGCCCCATCTCTCCTCTCTGCCCATCAGGCTGCAGCCCTCTCCCCCTCACATCCCAAAGCCACAGAGCCGAGCAGGGTCAGACCATCTCACCCTTTCATGGCTTCTCTCTGGAGCCGCTGGACATCCTGGGCCGACACTGATCCATCCTCCGCCCTATCCACAGCCAGCTCCAGCTTCGTCAGCAGCCACTCCCCCTCCTCAGAGAGATGAAACCTGCAGGGGAGAGCGAGTAACGCAGCTCCTCTGGCTGGAACACCGCCCCCAGCCCTGCCCAGGCTGCACCTACCTGCGGATGCCCTTGGTGACGGCGTACATCTGCTGGGCCTTGTCCCGCGCCTGCTGCGGCGTGAGCCGGTGGTTGAACTGCATCAGCAGCCGCTCGGCGAAGGGCTGCCCTGCCCCGTAGATGCGCCCGTAGTTGAAGACCTTGGCGTGCTCCCGGCTGATGCCCACGGTGGCGGCCGTCTTGCTGTGCAGGTCCGTGCCGTTGCTCTTCTTGCCCTGCAGGGTCATCCAGCCGAAGGCCGTGCAGCCTGCGGGAGGGGAGCAGGGGTTGGATGCCCAGCGGGATCGGGATGAGGATCAGGGATCGCCCTCTGCCCTGCAAAGCCCCGGCTCACCGTGCATGCCAGCGAACTGCGCCTCGCCCAGCACCGCCGCGATCCACAGCTCCTGGGAATCCACGTCTGCTCCCACCAGCGAGTAGCCAGGCGGCACCTGCACCATGGCCTTCAGCTCACTGCCCACCCTGTCGGCCTGCAGGACACGATGGCCGGGTCAGCACATCCCTCTCCTGGCACAGGAGCAGCCTTCCCACAGCCACAGTATGCTGGCACAGCACTCCCTGTGCCCCTGTGTTGTCATCTTACTGCAGGGCTTCCATACTGTTGTCTCCTTATCACAAAAGTTTCATACTTTCTTGGTGTTTCTCATGGGCAGCTCCTCAGAGCACTGATTCTTTCTTCTTCACAAAGCAGCCAACTGACTCCAGTTCCCCTCCCAACCAGCCAACCCACTCTTTTAGAGCACTCTTCTTCTCATTGGTTACAGCTGTGGCCTGTAAAGTCAGCCCTGTTCCTAATCTTTGCTAATTGGCCCAGCTGCAGCTCCTTAGGGGTAAGATTACTTTCTACACTGTCTTTATTTTCTTATATTCTATCCCCATACACCCCTAAGTTTTGCTCTCAATGTCAAACTGAGTTTAACTCATGTGGACATCACCCACGCTCCAGCAGAGAAGAAAGGGAGCTTGAGAAAAGACAGAAATTGGTATTGGTATATGCTGGTGTTTTCTTCCCCTTTCACCACATCCTGAAGCTCCAGAGCCCCTGCTGACTCCTTCCTTTCTCCCACATGAAAGCACATCAGCAAGAGGACCCCAGCTCTGACCCTGCTACCCCAAATCCCAGCATCCATATCCAACCCCTATTCCAAGCCAAGCACCTCCCATCAGTCCAAAACACAGAGGGAGCCCCCAAACGCCCCTGCAAGGATCCAAGCGTGGCCATACCCGGGCGTTGCTGGCTGTCAGCCAGGTGGGTTCCACGGCCCGGCGGGTGACAGTGCCTGCAGTCACCACCTGCGGCAGGATGGCCCCATAACTCTCCTCCTCGTTGTAGTCAGGATGCCTGGGACAGAGGCAAGGATGAGCATCACCCTGCAAGAGCCCTCCTGGTGCAGGGTAAAGGGAACAGTCTGGGTTTGGGTACTGTACCTGGTCACCACACGAGGCAGCTCCCCCTTCTTCAGCCACACCACCATCTGGGAACTGAGGGGACACGTGGCAGGTGAGATGCTGAGCCCCTGTGCATCCACACAAACACCCCTGCCTCCACCCACAGAGGTGTGACCATGAAAGCAGCTGCTCACCTGATCCTCTTGTGAGCATTCCTCCAGAATGAGATCATTTTGTTAATCTCGAGGGCTCTTGTCCCGTGGGTGCGGCCCACAGCAGCCCGCAGGGTGCCGTCCTCCATCTGGGGCAGGAAATCCTTGGCAAAAGGGCTTCCCACGTTGTTATCATTCCCATCCTTTAGCAGCAAAAGAGGTGTCAGGGCTTGGCAAGCCTCCACTCCACATCAGCAAAGCTCTGTGCATCCTCCTGTCCCAGCTACAGAGATGGATTTCCCCCACCCAATCCCATGGGATGAGATCATGTGGGTCCCAGCAGCACTGTGGGCATAGGAAGAGCCTCAGGAGCCCCAACTTGCCTTGTGAGGCAGCTTGAAGAACCAGCACCCAGGGATGTTGACATCGTTGTAGGGACCATTGCCATGGTGGAACGAGGGCTTGCTCTTCCTCTCTGTGCACCTCAGCTCTTCCATCTCCTCCTGAGACCAGCAAAGTGAGGCAATGTCAGGAACAGGAGGGGGAAATCAAGGAGAGACCAATCCACCACCCCATTCCACAGGAAATTCCCCTTACCAGCACCAGGCTCTGGTCTGCTTTGTTCATTTTCTCCTCTGGATCCACCTCAATCCGGCTCAGCTCCTCCATCTGTGGGGGAGCCAGATCAAACACCAATCCTCCCGCAACCCTTATTAAAGGGAATTTCTTGCTTGCAGCCCCTGGGGCTGCACACAGGGCTGGTTACTGCCTGCACACAGGAGGAAGCACAGCCCCACACCTCCCTCCCACCAGGGAACCCTCCATCCCTTCCTTCACCTTCTGCCAGATTGTGCTGCTGTCCATCCCCAGCAGCTCGTCCTCCACAGCTGCCTCCAGCCCCGGGGGCTGCTCCTTGCCCTTCTCCAGGCAGTGCTGCCTGTACAGGTTCTCAATCACCCTGGCAGAGGAGAGGGCAGGGCTGGTGCACCCACAAAGGCTCTGGGGCAGCACCTGGGCAGAGGGCCAGGGAGCTCCCAAATACCCCTTTGGGGCAGCTCCCAGCCCAGCACCCCATCCCATCCCTCTCACCTGTGTGGGCAGGAGGGGCCATCGGTCTCTCCAGGGGCAGCTGGCAAATTGTCCTGCCGTCCTGGCACCAGGTATCCCCAGCCATGCTTCTCTGAGTAGTGCAGGGGGAATCCATCCCAGGCCAGGCGCATCAGCTTTGGGGTCACCCTCATCTGCAGGCTGATGAGGCTGGGCCCAGGCACCCAGCCCTCCTCCTCCAGCCGTGGGCACAGCTTGCGGTACCAGCTGGGCATGGGGAGCAGCAGGGTGGGTCAGAAAGTGCAGGGACAGCCCTGGGGACACACAGGGTGCCCAACTCACCCCGGGTGGCCTGGCAGGTGCTGGAGTCTCTTGGGTTGCAGCGTGACCGTCTCCTTCAGGCGCTCCAGACAGAGCTGGCTCGCAGAGACCTTCAGCTCCTCTTCCTCACTGGGGGGACCAGGGTCTGGTGGGGCAAGGAGAACTGGCTTGCAAAGGGCCCTCTGTGCCACCCTTCTGGGGACAGGGACACCAAACCATCCCCCACCACATGCAGCAGCATGGGACATAGGCCAGCAATGATTCACCCTGCAGCACAAGCAAACCTTGTCCACCCCTGGGAAGGCAGCCCTGGAGCATCCCTCATCCCCAGGGATCCCCTGTGCTCACCCTCCTGCCACTCCTGGGCTGACTCTTTTGCTTCCATTGCTGCTGGGGAAACTGGGCTGCTCCCATCCTGACCTTTCTTCTTCTTCTTCTTCTTCTCTGGATTCTTCTTTTGCTTAAACTCCTGCGTGTCCCACTCGAGATCCCAGAGCCAAGGGTCATCCTTGTACCTGATGACACACCATTGTCACAGCTTTGCTCCTGTCCCTCACAGCCACCCACAGCCCCCCAAGGACCAGCTGGTGCCTGAGCTCCTTCCTGCAGCCCCAGCCCAGGGTACCTGTGCTCGTGCAGCAGCTGGCAGGCATCATTGGCCAGGTTCATCAGGGACTTCTTCATCTCCTTCTGCAGCTCCTCATAAATACCCTGAGCATCATCCAGGTACCTGTTCCAATTCCCATTGACTGGCAGGTAGGACACTCCCATCTCCAGCATCCCTGCAAACGTGACAGGGTGGGGGCACCTGGACCCCAAAGCAGCAAGGTTAAAATCTGCCAGAGGGGACAGGCCCTGGAAGCACCAGGCTACAACAGACATAAATGTGTCTTCATCTAGAGCTTCCCAGCTTCATACAACCCTCGATGCTCTTCCCCTCCCCACTGCCCACCAAGCCCACAGCCCCCTTGGCCACCACCAGCCAGAACCTGGCAGCTCTCACCTCTCCATAAACAGTGGCAGCTGCTCTTGAAACACCTCATGGGTGGCCTGGACATCACGGGCACAGTATGACACCAGGTCCTGGGGAGGGACAGCAGCAGGTGAGAGCAGGCAAAGCAGCCACCCCTGTGCCAGCACAGGGCAAGGCATTGGGGCTGCAGGAACACAGAGCAGGCCACAGCCCCACGCACACCCAGTGCTGCAAGCGAGGGCAGCAAAATGGAAACTACCCCAGCATGGAAACTACCCCACAAAATGGAAACTACCCCAGCAGGAAACTATGCCAGCAAAATGGAAACTACCCCAGCAAAATGGAAACTACTCCACAAAATGGAAACTACCCCAGCAAAATGGAAACTACTCCACAAAATGGAAACTACCCCAGCAAAATGGAAACTACCCCAGCAGGAAACTATGCCAGCAAAATGGAAACTACCCCACAAAATGGAAACTACCCCAGCAAAATGGAAACTACGTCAGCAGCCACTACCACCCTGCTCCCCTCTCCAGCTCCTGCTGCCTGTCAGTAGGATGGCCTCCTGCACCTGGAAGTTGCTCCTGATGTCAGCCATGGTGCCCTTGACAAAGAGCTCCCGTGCCTCCTTCTCCAGGGGCTCCCCCCCGACGTAGAGCGCATGCACATCCGCCAGGTTGTTGATGCTGCCCACGTGCACCCAGTCCCAGGAGGTGACCTGTGACAACAGGGGGGTCACACACTGTGGGAGGACAACCAGCTGCAGCCAAGATCAGGAGGAGGAAAGGATGCCTCTGCTCCAGCTTCAACCAAGGCCACCTTATCTGAAACGCGCTGGGAGAGCTTCACTCAGTGGAGCTGCTCCACTCTGCCAGGACAGCAGCAAACAGCCCTGGCACAGGAGCCCACTGTCCCCTGCCACCCACAGCACTGCCAGCAGCTCAGCTCCCCTCACTCACTGCCGGCCCCTCGGCCTTGCTGCGTGTTTTCTTCATGTGCTCCTTGACCTGCTGCAGCCCCCTCCTCTTGCCGTGCTTGGCAGCCATCCAGAGGCTGCGCTGGAAGCCCGTCAGCCCCGAGATGGCCATGTGCATGCTCATGGTGTCCAGGAAGCGCATCTTGGAGCCCTGGGATAAACACAGGGGGAGAAAAGAGAGGGCTGGGGATGTGCTGGAGGAGCTGCAAGTCCTCTGCTCAAGCTGGTTTTGTTAAGGGAAGCTTTGCCTCCCACACTCCCCTTTTGAGAGCCAAAAGCATCCCCAGTGCAGGCTGTCAGCTGCTCAAAGGCTCCTGCCACATCCCCAGCTGGCACCCTGCAGCCTCCAGCAGCCCTAAAGGGTGCAAGAATATCTTCCTCTAAAGAGATCCAGCCTCAAACCTGCTCTGCAGGACAAAGTGAGCACAAACCTGGGGTACCTGTGCAGAACAGCATCTGCCAAAGTAACCCTCAAGAGCCAATGCAAATGATTATCTGGGTAAGAAATTGCAGCTGCCAGAACAAAGCCAAGGCTCGGTGGATTACCTGGATAAGATACTGCTCCTTGATGAATGCCCGGTCGAAGGCCACATTGTGTCCCACCACCACTCTCTCTATCCAGTCCTGTTTGCTGGCACAGCTGGCACCTGCTGGGCTCTCCATGGGAATGAGGTCAGCCAGGGTGAGGTGGCTGGACCAGGAGTAACGCTGCTCCAGCAGCCGCCTGCTGCACCACGAGTACCTGCAGGGGACAGGTGGCACCTGTGACTGTCACAGAGCAGCCACAGTGCCACGGGGCTGACAGGACCCCACCTGTGCCAGGGAGGTGACAACCCCAGGGATTGCTGTTCTAGCTAAGCAGGACACACACCCCACATCCCAGAGCCACTGGGGCTTTGTTGTGTCTTCCCTGCCAGCCAGCATGGACTGCAGGAAGAGGCTCCGCTCAGGACCATCCCTATCTGTCACAGACATCTTTTATGAAAAATCCTTTCCTTAGGATTTTTCCTCCTGAGAAGCTGAGAGGCCTCAGGAACAAAATGTAAACAATGATTATCTGCTGCTGTGGAATGCAACAGGTGCATCTGTGACTGGTCTCATGTGGTTGTTTCTAATTAATGGCCAATCACAATCAGCTGGCTCAGACTCACTGTCCAAGCCACAAACCTTTGTTCTTCATTCCTTCTTTTTCTATTCTTAGCTAGCCTTCTGATGAAATCCTTTCTTCTATTCTTCTAGTATACTTTTAATATAATATATATAATAAAATAATAAATCAAGCCTTCTGAAACATGGAGTCAGATCCTCATCTCTTCCCTCAACCTCAGACCCCTGTGAACACGGTCACAAGAGCTGTTCTAGCTAAGCAGGACACACACCCCACACCCCAGAGCCACTGGGGCTTTGTTGTGCCTTCCCTGCCAGCCAGCATGGACTGCAGGAAGAGGCTCCGCTCAGGACCATCCCCATCCCCTCAACACCGTCCCCCCCAGCCCTGCTGTGACCCCAGCACCGCTCCTGGCCCCGCATCTCACCAGGCGTGCGGGGACACCGCCACGGCCAGCGTGGGGCAGTGCCCCTCGGCCACGCACACCTCCACATCCAGCACCAGCGCCCGCTCCTCGGGGAACTCCACGGGCTCCGCCTGCCCCTGGGGGCCGTAGCGGCTCCAGCCCAGGCGCCAGGCCCAGCGCTCGGGCAGCGGGGGCAGCTGGCAACGCAGCAGCTCCTCGGCCGCCTCCAGGTAGGGCAGGCTCTGCTTCTGCGCCAGCAGGCGAAAGTGCTCGTCGATGTCGCGGCCGTACATGCGGGGCAGGCGCAGCTCCACGTCGGGCAGCGTGGAGGTCTCCTTGCCCCACAGCCCGTGCTGCTGCAGGTGCTGCACGCTGCGCTGCACCTCCTCCGCCGAGTAGCGCACCCGGGCGCCGCGGAAGATCTGCTCGTGGAGGCTCCTGGACAGCATCTGGATGTTGAGGGGGTTCATGCGCCGCTGGCCCGTGGACGGCTCCTGGCCGGGCTCCTCTGGCAGCGGGCGGCTGGCCGAGGAGCTGGACGGGCAGCGCCGGGGCTGGGGGCTGCAGCCCCTCACCGAGCGCATCCAGGACACGCGCCTCATCCTCCCCCTGTGCTCCCCAGCAAAGGGGAAAGGCAAAGGGTGAGCTCAGCACTGATCACTGCCATGCACACACTGTCCTGTACAGTCAAGCACTCCTCTGTACAGCTATGGCCCCATATAGCCCTGCCCCATACAGACTTCCCCCATACAGCTGTGCCCCCATACAGCCTTCCCCCATAGAGCTGTGTTCCCAAACAGACATTTTATCTCATTTAGCTGTGTCCCCATAGAGCCATGTCCCCCATATAGCTGTGCCCCCATATAGCTGTGTCCCTATACAGGTGTTTCCCCCCATCCAGCCGTGCCTCCCTA